>NC_133389.1:180908578-181211608 GCF_047511655.1 Castor canadensis | reverse complement strand
AGCCTGATGTGCCCAGTACATACTGGGCAAAAGGAGGGTCACAGAGGCAGCCAGGCACACGATCTTGGCCAGGTTAGGAGGGTCTGAGAAGAACTTTGGATTTTATTTCAAACTATACAGGAAATCAATGGAACAGCTAGAGTGGAGGAGTGGCTGGTGGTTTTTTTTTTGTTTGTTTGTTTGTCTTTTTGCTAATAGACATATAAAATTGTTCTGATTCAAAGACACAAAATGAAAATGAAGTACCAAAAATTTGTAACACCAGACACTAACATGGCACAGTTAGGTGAACACACAACCATGAGAGGAGAAAGTACATCTAATCAATAAATATTCATGGAGCAACCACCATGAGTCAGTTAAGTCTTTAAGAGGCTGGAGGCAGTGATGTGTGAAGGAGAGAGAAAAGGATCCATGTTGAGGAGGTAGGACAAACACTTGCTTTCAGCATAGTTTATTTTTGTTAAATAATAGCAATAAACTTCATATCAAAAGCAATTATAATAAGAAAGCCACTATTGGGCTGGAGGCGTGGCTCAAGCAGTAGAGTACCACCTGCCTTGCAAGGACAAAGCTCGGAGTTGAAACCACACTACTGCCAAAAAAAAAAAAAGAAAATAAAGAAACCCAGCCACTATTACTGCTTGTATTCAACATTATAGCAAGAGGTCCTAGCCAAAGCAGTAAGACAGGAAAAATAAATAAAAGGCATAAAAATGGAGAGTGGGAATGTGAAGTATGTTATGAAAATTATATTTAAAAACAAAATTAAAATGCATCTAGGAATAAGCATAAAAATTCTTAGGAGACATTAAAGAACATGAGACTCAATGGAGAGAGACACTCTTTGGGAGTCAATGTCATAACCCTGTCATTTGTTCCCAAACTGGTTTGCAAATTCAATGTGATTCTAATCAAATTTTGGGGTTAAAAGTAGCCCCCACATATGTGAAAGGGAAGATAATGAGAAAGGGTGCACGACATATCCCACTAGATACCAAGCCTTGTAAGGTTCTGGTGATTAAGGAAGATAGTATCAACACGAGAACAGACAAATTGAACTATTACAAAAAGGAAGACCCAGGGCATATTCTCCCAGCATATGTGGAAACTTGATTTATGACAGAAATTTTAATACATAAAGCTGAGACAATGGATTATATCTCAGAGAAAAAGAAAAAGAAACTGGATGTTGCGCTCACATAGACCACACACACAAATTAATTGCAAGAAGATTAAAGGCATCAATGTAACAGGCAAAAATCCTAAAACTTTAGGAGAAAATATAGAACTATGTATTTTCCAGGGAAGATTTCTTAAACAGGACATAAAACACCATTTATCACAAAAGATCATTTTTTTTGTAAAGCTACACACTAGAAGAAAACCTTTGCAGGAAATTAGTATTAAGAACAATAAAGGAGCTGGATGTGGTGGCTCACACCTGTCATTCTAGCTATTTGGGAGGCTGAGATCTGGAGGATTGAGATTTGAGGCCAGCCCTGGCAAATAGTTTGAGAGCCCTCATCTCCAAAATAACCAAAGCAAAATGGACTGGAGGTATGGCCTAAGCAGTAGAGTACCTGCTGTCCAAGTGTGAAGCCCTGAGTTCAAATCCCAGTCTCACCATAAATAAATAAATAAACTACCACTAATGACAAAAGAGCAGATTAATCAGTAGAAAATAGAGGGAAAACATATAGTCATTTCATAAAGGAGAAAACATGACCGACAAAATGCATTTGTAATCAGAAAAAGCCAAACAGAGCTATAATGAAATGCCACTGTATACCTCCCTCAGATTGGCAAAGAATGAAAAGTCTAACACTATCAAGTGGCAGCCGGCGATCGGAGTCCCTAGAAGTCACACACAGCTTGTGGGAACGTGCACAGTTACATTAAAAAACACCTTGGCTATTGTATGGTACGTCAAACCCATGCATGGTTTTACCATAGCAATTCTGCTCTTAGATGCTGTGCTAGTCACCTTCTCCTCACCGTGACAGATACCTGAAAGAACCAACTTAAGGGGAGAAATGATTCCTGTTGGTCATTTTGGAACGTTCTATCCCTAGCCCTTGGCTCCATTGATTCACCCCAATTATGGAAGGAGGTGTGCTCTGCTTTCCTCATGACAGATGGGAGGCAGAGATAGAGACGATAGAGAGACATGTAAGAGAGGCCAGGAACAAGATGCAGCCCCCCAAGAACACTCCCCTTATAAAAAAAGAGAAATAGAAAAGGAGTCTGGCCTTCACACTTCCACTGACCCATCTCCTCCAGGTAGGCCCCATCTCCTAAAGTTCCCAGAACCTCCCAAAATGGCTCCACCAGCTAGGGACCAAGTATTCAACACATAAGCCTGGCAGAGGGTGGGAGGGGGACACTACAACATATAATGCACAGATTGTCATCTGTATCCCACAGCAGTGGTCTCGGGTCGGGGTGCATACTATGCCTTTCCAAGGAGTTCCGAGAAGCTGATGGCTTTCAATGTGTCTATTCAGCCAAACCCACATATCCTCCCGGGTATTCCCCTTGTCCACCTTCCCTTCCACAGGTGTCATTCTCCTCCTGTCCCTTCCCACACCCAAACCTCTTCTTTGGCACTTCGCCCCAGGCTGTAGAACGTTCAGGTTCTCAGAAGAGAAAAAGTTTCTCTGCAAAGCTTCTGCAGATCAGACAGTTTCCAGTGCACTGTTTTCAGTCCACTGGGGAGGGACTGATGACATTATCACTGATCTTGTTTAGCAAGTAGAGAAATAGGCCACAGGAAGTTAAGATGAATTACCCATTCCTATTACACACATCCTTCCATTGCAGAGAACGGTGCCCAGGTGGTCAGTGAATGACCTACAAGGAAACAAACATCTGGATAAACACTGGAGCTAGGAATGAAAATATAATTTCAAGGAAAGCATGGGGTGGTGTAAGGTGTCTGGGTGTGGCAGAGCCTGTCCAGGTAGCTCACATGGGATGGTGATGAGTGCTAAATTGCCGTTGTGTTGGTTAGTTCTCATTGCTGTGAAAATACCCGGGAGAACAACGTTAGGGAGGAAAAATTCATTTTGGCTCATGGGTCAGAGGCCTCAGTTCAGGGTTGACTTGGTCCATTGCTGCAGGCCTGCGTGGAGGCAGAGCATCATGGCAGCAAGAGCATATGGCTGAGCAAAGCTGACCACCTCATGGTAGCCAGGAAGCAGAGAGAGAGGAAGGGGTCTCAGGCAAGGTGTAGCCCCCAAGGTCACACCCCAGCCACCCACTTCTCTGGCTAGGCCCCACCACCTAGCTTCCAGCACTCCCCAAAATAGTGCTACCACTCGTAGACCAAACCTGCAACACATGAGCCTTGTGGAAGATATTTCACAGGAAAACGGTAACAGCTGTGGTGCTTGGATTTCATTGGACACATTTTTTTAAGTGGTGTAGCCTGAAGAACTATAAACTTCTTGCAAGCAAAAAACATTTTTATGGGCTAGAGGTGTGGTTTATTGGTTTTACACTTGCCTAGCATGCACAAGTACACGAGGCCCTGGGTTCAATCCCCAGTATATGTGTGTGTGTGTGTCTATATACATAAAGATATGCTGAATATACACAAATCATACATGCCTATGAATATATTTATGTGTAGTATACATATATCTATTTATTAGCCATTAACCATCAGATTAGACCTATTTCTGCCTTCCATATTTAACAAAATTATTTGCTTGGCATTCCTTGTAAAATAGGAGTGTATGAACAGCACTTATAGAATACAATGAAATAAAATTACTGTATCTAATAAAAACTAAAGGATGGTATAACTACTTTATTTTCAAGTGTTCATATTTACAATGTGCCAAAATCACATCTTTCCCAACTACTAAACTTATGACTAAAAAAATTTGAGATTTCAGTTTTAAAATATGTGAGAGGCTCTGAGTCTTTGTCGTTCTCTTAGGGAGAACTAGGGGAAGGTTGGAAGGCTGGACCTAGGGGAGTTTTTGCACACTGGAAAGAGGATGAGGAAACTCCTGGCAGCCTGGTGAGTGATGCAAACAATGGGAAACCCAAGTCAAGAGAGGAAGAATAAATTGTGGAACATTCCTGAACCGACTGCACAAATGAACTTCAGTAACACTGTGTGACAAGTTCTAGAAAATCTGTTAATAGAAAAAAAATATGATTTCTTTTTTATAAAGCCAGAAACAAGCAACTTAACTGTTCGTGTTGTGTCATAACTAAACTTCGTTTGCTCAGTACTGGGGTCTAAACTGGGCCTCATGCTTGCTAGGCACTTGAGCCACTCCACCAGCTCTCAATACTCATTTGCAAAGCCTCCATAGATACCATGCTGGTGTTACATCTTGCTTAATTCAATAAATTCCCAAAACCTAGAAACATTTCAAATACATAGAAAAATGAAAGGAATAGCAAGTAAGCTTCAGTATACATTGTACCTGCATTTGACAGTTGTTCCTGCTTCATTTTCATTATTTGTTGTAAGTCCTTTGGTTTTTGCATCTTTTGAGAATAAAGACAGTAGACTCTGCCACTATCACCCACCTAAGAAAATTAACAGCAATTCTCTAACAGCATCCAACATTCAGTCTATATTTGGATTTTCTCATATTTTATAGCTTTAAAAAAATCAGCATTTTGCCAGTCACCAGTGGCTCCTGCCTGTAATCCCAGCTACTCAGGAAGCAGAGATCAGGAGAATCGAGGTACGAAGCCAGCCTGGGCAAATAGTTCATAAAAACACCCATCACGAAAAAGTGCTGGTGGAGTAGTTCAAGTTGTAAGCCGAGTTCAAACCCCAGTACCACAAAAAAAAAAAAAAAATCAGCATTCAGTCAAAGTTTGTAAGTTTCCATTGGATTATTAAGTTTGGTCTATCTTATATTAGGATAACTCCTTTTTTATGACATTGACTTTTTGGAGGTTCTGCATGAGTTTTTGCTTGTTTGTCTTGTGGTACTGGGTTTTGAACTCAGGACCTCACGCCTGCTAGGCAGGTGCTCTACCACTTGAGCCACTCCACAGCCCGTTTTTGTGTTGGAATTTTTCGATAGGGGCTCATGAACTATTTGCCCAGCCTGGTTTTGAAGCACGGTCCTCCTGATCTCTGGCTACTGAGTACCAGGTTTACAGGCGGCCCTTGGCTTGTTTTCATTTTCTTTTCTTCCTGAGATGCTGAGGGTGGGACCCAGGGTTTTGTGCGTGTTACTCAACTTCACACCCCACCTCATGTGCTGTTCTCACCCAACGCCTTCCTGAGGAGACTTGTCAAAGCCGACTCCTTCCCTCTGGCCTTTTTTCTCCTGTTGGTGACCAGGCTTTAGCCCTTGGTTAAAGCGCTGAGGAAGAAAAACCTGTAAGAAATGATGCGTTTTATGTCTAATTTTTCTGTAGTCAAATCTGTCCATTTTTCTAAGCTTTTGGTTTTATGTCTTGATGAGGCAAGACTTTTTCTGCCCAGAGTTATGAAATGATTCCTTATTTTTTTACCTTTTGTTTTACATTTTACTTTCATCTATTTGGAATTTATTTTTGCATTTGGTGGACTAAGAATCTAAGTCTACTTGTTCCCAGATGGTTGGCTAAACGTCCCTCCCCATTTACTAAATAGTTTATCTTTCTCCATTGACATGAAGTGCTATTTTTATGTCTTCTAAATTACTGTATGTCTAAGACCCATTTTCTAGACACTGGAGCTAACTCGGTTACTTTCTGCTTTCATGTCACTCTGCAATTATTTAATATTTGGTATGGCATAAGTTCTTTCTTCATTCTCAGTTTTCCTTAGCTAATTTTTCATATTTTCTCCTCCAAAGGAATTCACAATCATCTCTTTGAGTTATTTTGAAAAGCCCATTTGGACTTCTGACTGCACTTGGTCTGTGGGCTATTTCATGGTAGGGATTCTGTCATGTACTGAGTCTTATCACACAGGATCATGATCCCGCTCTCCTGTTCTTCAGGTCTCTGTTATGCTTCTGTTAAGATTTAGAATTTTTTTTACATAGGCCTCATCCATACCCTCACGGGTTATTTTCCAAGTTTTTAAGAAACTGTTGCTATTACACATGAGAATCTTTTATCTATGGGAAAATTTCTAATTGCTTATTGGTGATGTTATCAGAATGCAATTGGTTTTTATGTGGGTTCATAAGTCTTTCTTCTTGTCTTATTGCATTGGCTAGCCCCTCCAATGTAATAATGAGTAGCAGTTGCGATAATGTGCACCTTTGATTTCCTGATTTTAACAGTACTGGGGTTTGAATAAATGTCATCCAAAGACACTCATGTTAAAAGCTTGGTCCCCAGGGTGGCACTATTGGGGGGTGATAGAACACTTAAGAGGTTCTAGGTCATTGAGTGGTGAGCCCTTGGAGGGATCCTAGAACCCTACCTGCTCCCTCTTCTTCTTTTGTTTCCTGGCCACAAGGTGAGTCAGTTTGCTCTGCCATGTGCTCCTATCATGAAGTGTTGCCTCATCAGAGGCTCAAAGCAATGGGGCCACTAGGTCGTGGAATGAAACCTCTAAAACCACGGAACAAAATAAACCTTTTCTCTTTGTATGTGAATTGCCTGAGGCATTTCATTATAATGACAGAAGACTGAGCGATGCCACAGGACTGCTTTACTTTGGTTTTTAATCCGTGCCCGATTCAGGAGTAAGTTTAGGCTACTTGCTTGCATGGCTCGCCCAGGGTGCAGCGAGGAGCATTACAGTGTGCTCAGGCCTTTTGAATCCAGTTTTGCTTTTTCACAAAGTTGTACAGCTTTGGGCAGGCTCCTGACCTCTCGAGGGCTCAGTCTACTCTTTGTGTCGGGAAGGCATGGACACCTGTCCCTTCATCTTAAAGGGCAATTGTGGAGCTCCTGGCAGGGGGCTGCTTCTGCCTGCTGCCCTGGGGGCAAGTTCTGTCCTTGAGATTGTGGCCTAGAGGAGAGAGTGCACTCCACAGGCCACGTGAAAGCAGACTGTGTGGAAATGTCATTGAAGACAGGACAAATTTTCAGGCTCCACTTGTGGTTCTCTTTTCCTTGTTGACGAGGACTTCTGGAACCCAGGAGAGTCCTAGGCAAACCTACAGGCAGCTGAATCTGTTGTTATTGTGCCTGCTTAAAATGGGACTTAGATATGTCATTAAAGTTGCTCACTCAGGGGAGCTTCCCTTAGTGTGTCACGCCAGTGACAAGGAGATAGCCCTCGAGATCATGTCTTCTTGCTCCGCCTCTTCTGGAGACTTCGCCACACTGATAGGAGGCAGGGAGGCTCCTGAGGAAGGTGTGTGTGTGGGGGGGGTCCTGTGTTCTGCATTCTTCATACATTTGTGACCACAAAGTCCTGTGTGGGGTGACATTTCCACGGAGCAGAACAACTTCTTGCAGGTGTGCTGAACAATGGGGTGGGGAAGGCTGATTTGTAGTGTCTGCCACTTCCCATCGTATAAACACTCCACCATTCAGGCCATTTGTGTGACATCTGTGAACCCAAAGTCAGGACAATTGCTCAGGAGCCACTCAAGGCTGCCCAATGCATTGCTGCTCGGGTGACAGAGCCTCATAGGCTCTGGATGGTGACACAGGGCACCATGCCCAGCATAGGTCATGAGATTTTTGTTTCCTCCTGCCATTTTTGTTCGCGTTTGGTTTTGCATGCACCCGTACGGATGCGTGGGCAAATCCCATGTTAGCCCGTGTGCTCCATTTCACACCAACAGAATTCTATTATTCTGCACCATGATTTTTTCACTTAGAATTTCTTGTATTTTTTCTGTCATCAGACCCTAGGGAAGGACCTGGACTCTTGGACAGCTACCAAGTGTACTGTCCTGTGTCCACATGTCAGCCAGCTCCCTGCTGTCGGATATCCCAGTGATTTCCAGGCCTTCTCTGGGGATAGGAGGACCGAAGGAGCGACTTTGCTCTCCCCCAGGCCCTCCTCTGAGGACATTCTGGGCAGCTGACCCAGCCCTCCCACTCACCCATAATGGATACCTGAGAGTGGCTGGGCATTTATGCGTAGTAATGAGCCACAAAGTGTCCTTTGCTGAATTCACGGTGCCTCCACTCCCTCCACGCACACGCCTTCAGCAAGGCAACTGCCCCCTTCAGTAGAGGCCGAGGGTGGATGCCCCCAGGGACTGAAGCAGGACCCAGCCTCAGAGGCTTTGCCAAATCCATTTCTCAGCTCTGGATTCGAGTCCTTGGCAGAGCAGCACATCTGGACTCTGCGTGACCAGCCCAATCATGTATACGGTCTCAAGAGTCCACCAGACCTGGCCCTGGCTGGCCTCCAGGGAGGCATTTACCAGTATATCAGGCATAAGCAGGGCTGGTGTCACTAGAGCCCTTCTGCAGTGGCCAACAGTGTCCCTCCATTGGGGCTGTCCTGTCATTTGGGATGAGCTGAAAGGGTGTCCAGGAGATGAGGGAGGCCTGACCCCCATGGCCGAGCCACTGTGCCACCATCCTCTGAAGGACAGCTCTGCTCAGGTCTGACATGGGTGCCCTTGTGGCTGTGGGAGATCTAGGGAGGATATGTGGTCTTGATGGGTGCAGGAGTTCTGAGGGTGTCAGCCAAGGCCACGTCCGAGGAGCCAACTCATAGGACACCCCAGGGGATTAATCCCTGAAAAGCAAGGAGATGCCCTCAGGATGCGGGGGACCCTCTTCCAAGCTGCTGAGCAGAGTGGGACACTCAGGTGAGGCCCAGATAATCCTTCAGCAGAGCTGAGAGTTAGAGGGCAGGACCTTTCTGTGTACCCTACCTGTCACATGAGGGAATGGAAGATGGTGAGGGGGTAGGAGGAGCAGGGAAGGGCCTTTTCCTTCTTGACCTGTCCAGTGGCACCTCAATTCTTTGTTGAGTGACAGCCAGTCAGTGTCCCCAACTGGTCCTTGGCATGGAGATACGACTTGCCCAGAGCCTTGTGCCTGCCTGGGGCCTGGAGACGCCATAGCTGAGACAGTTAACTGACCCCAGCATCTGATATTTTTTTTTTTGTGGTACTGGGACTTGAACTCAAGGCCTACACCTTGAGCCACTCCACCAGCCCTCTTTTGTGAAGGACTTTTTTGAGATAGGGTCTTGTGGAACTATATTTGCCCAGGCTGGCTTCGAACTGCAATCCTCCTGGTCTCTGCCTTCTGAGTAGCTAGGATTACAGGCGTGAGCCACCAGCACCCAGCTAGCATCTGACCTTTGGTAATAGAATTGCTTTACTAGAAGAAAGGCTGCTCTGAGTGTGACGACACCCTTAGCCTCCTCTGCATGTGGTGTGGCCACCCAACTGGGTTCCAGCCAGTAGAAGGTCACTGGAGTTTCCAGCAGGGTTTGAGAACCCCATTGACTTTGCCTCCTCTTCATCTCTTTTCACTCTGTGAGCCTTGGGTGCTAAAAATGAGGGTCACATCCAGTGATGGTGTGCCAATCCCAAAGACAACTGTGTCCCCAGGGACAGCCCTGGGTGGCAGGGCTTGGGAATTTATATGACGAATAGTTGAAGCTGCATCTACATTGCTTTTGGGTGGTGCATTCCTGCATCCTATCTGCACTCCAACTTGCTTAAGAAACACTAGGCCAGGCATTGTGCCTGTCATTGAAAGTGACCCAGGAGGCTGAGAACAGGACCGCCTTTCCATGACAGCCAGAGCCAAAGAGTTCATGAAACCCCATCTCAATGGTGGGGGTGGGAGAAGGAGTCACATGTGTTGGCATATCCGGAGACAGCAGGAAGTGTTAAATAGGAGGACCGTGGTCCCAGGTGGGTTGGACCAAAAAAAAAAAAAAAAAGTGAGACCCCATCTCCAAAATAACCAGAGCTCAAAGGCCTGGAGGCATGGTTCAAGTGGTAGAGCGCCTGTCTACCAAGTGTAAAGCGCTGAGCTCAAACCCCAGTACCACCAAAAAAAGAAGAAAAAAAAATGCAAGCATCCTGACTTTGCTCTAGGGAGGCCAGGCAATCAGTGGTGCTGAGAGCACAGGTGTTCATGAGCTGGCATGCTTTGCAAGGGTCACTCTGTCATTGGAGCAGAGACTTGGCAAAGGAGCAGCAGAAGAAGCAGGAAAGGCAGTGTGGGGCTTTGGAGAGGTGAGGCACAGTCAGCCTCGGGTGGACCTGTGGAGATGAAAGAGCAGGCTGGTAAGAGGGACAGAAAGAGATAAGTCCAAGATGGCTCCCAGGCTTTGAGCCAGCCCCTGGAGAGGGCCTGGTGCCATTTACTAGGATGGGCACATGGGGGTCACTTTAGGAAGGACAATGATCCTCTGTTTGGGAAGGTTACACTTGCAATGGTGTTAGACATCAGAGCAATGTGGCCTGGCCACCCCCACCCTTATTCCTGGCTTCCTTTTACTCACCAACTGAAGAACAGAAGATGGACAGGATGAGTGGGCTGCCTTTCTAGGCTCTCTGGAGGATAAACATGGTCAATCAATGAAGTTCTGCCTAACGAGATAATCATTAGAACCTTGCCTGAGAATGCTGGAAAACCGGGAATGTCTTTGCTCTTCTGATGAAAAAGATGGCTGTGGCTAGTGCCCATGATGCATGCCTTAGACAAGAATGCAATGTCTGGGGCTGTGGCAACCATCTTTAGACTGTGTGGTGGTAATCTGACTTGCTAATAACAGTGGAACAAAATGAAATTTTTTGAAAAAAGAATGTTATTGAGCTACTGACCAGAGCTGGACCATCTGTCTCTAAATATCTTGAAATGTGATATAATTAAAAGTCTTTAAAGCAAGCTTCTGTATTGAACTATTTTCAGCCCAAAACATTCCAAACTATGCAATATCAATGCCTACTTCCCAGTGGCTATGAAAGCCCAGGAATATAACTGTGAAAGCCAAAGGCAAATATTAAAGGCCTGGGACTAGTTGAGGTCGCCTAAGAAGTCCTGCGGGCAGGGAACACAGTGAAGGAAGGTCAAGTCCTTGGGCCCAGCGTTTGGAAGTCAAAGGAGAAAGGAGGACAAGAGGGACAGTAGGAGCTGAGCATGTGGACGTGTGCGTGTCTGAGCACACGGGCACACGGCCTCTGCTTCGGGGGCCACAGCGACCTATGTCCACACTCTTCTGCAACTTGAATTTTCTATTTAACGTGGTGGACATCTGCCCAGGTCAGCACACGTGGTAGGTCCACGTGATTCTTCTAAATAGCTAACGTTACTCTATTATGTGGATATTCTGTAATTCATGTGTCGTGCACTGAAAAAGACTTCCTTCCTTTTGCTGAATTGGTACAATTAGCTAACCATTTGGAAAATTAAAATTTTCACAAATGGGCAACAGATGGAAAATGCAATAAGGTACTATAAAATAAGAGAAATCTAGGGGAGAAAAACTGACAAGGGAGGCCTTTCTAGACGCCGCCCCCAGAGGCAAGAGTCTGTAGGAAAAGACTGGCCCATTTGAGGACACCGTGTGAAAATTGGTACATTAAAAAGTCACAAAATTAACCCACCTGTGCTTTCTCACAGGCCAGGTGTGCTGGCCTGTCATCTGGGAGGCAGAGATCGGGAGCACTGGGGTTCCTAGGCTCACCCCGGGCAAAGAGGGAGACCGTTTCTGAAAAATGACTAATGCAAAAAGGACTGGGGGTGTGGTTCAGTGGTAGAGACCTTGCCTAGCAAGCACAAGACCCTGACGTCAAGCCGAGTGCCACCAAAGAAACCCCCACAAAATCAAAAAGGAAATAAACCAATGGTAAAAAAATTATAACATGTTACACTAGATAAAGGGTTAATATCCTTTAAGTTTTTACACCAATAAAAAAAGGTAAATGGGTGAAAAGAATATACAAGGTTAAGGACTGGGGGTGTGGCACAAGTGATAGAATGCCTGCCGAGCAAGCACAAGTCCCTGAGTTCGAACCTCAGTGCAACCAAAAAAGAAATATGAATATATATATGTATATATATATGGTTAATAGCAGCAAGAGCAAAATCGAAGTTCCATTAAATATAAACAATTTCAAGCGTGACAGAGAGGACATGCAGATAAACTAGGCCTGTCTTTGCTTTCACATTGGAAATACATATATTAGCGCCCTGGTGATGAGCGCCAGGCAGCCTCGTTCCCAGTTAGTTAAAGAAGGTACTGTGTCAATTAGGAGTTCCATGTGGCTATGGATTGGATTTGGTTAAGAGGAAAATCAGCACCAAATACACGATTTAGACAATTTCGACAGCCTGAATGTGTGGACGACATTCCATCGGATCAGTGGGGATGATCTTGGGGGTTTCCATATCAAGATTTGGGAATTTGGGTTTAGATGGTTGGATATGGGGCCTGTCTGTCCCTCTGTCTATTGTCTAGACAGAGGAGGGAGAGGGGAGAGAGTGAGACAGAGAGAGAAAGTGAGAGGGAGGGAGAGACAGAGGGGGGAGAGGAAAGGGGAGAGAGAGAGAGGGGAGAGAGAGAGAGAGAGAGAGAGGGAGGGAGAGAGGGGAGAGGGGAGGGGGGAGATGGGGGAGAGGAAAGAGGAGAGGGGAGAGAGCGAAGAGAGAGAGAGAGCGAGAGCTAATATATTAAAAGGTTAGCAATCGTGAAGGTGGGTGTGGCACATTTGGGCCTCACGTGATGTTCTCTTCAACTTCTCTGTAGGCTTAAACATTTTCAAAACAAAAAAAATTGTAGGAAAGTTTGAAGAACGGTATTTTGTTTTGAATAAAATGTTTTATATAGATACACACATACATAAAACACACATACATGTGTGTGTGTGCTAAGAGTGCCTGTCCCTAGGTGACTGCTCATTTTCTTTGTTTCTTTTTAAAAGTTATAAAAATGGCATTCACATGAACTGGAAAGTTCGAAAGGGTAAAACGAAGCTGCAATCGAGGCTGTCCCCGAGAGGACTTGCTCCCGTTTGCTGTGTCCTTTGGAGCACTGCTGTCCTCCAAACACCCCTGCTTCCCTCCTGCTTCAGGGGACCGCTGTTCCCGCACTTGGCACATCGCCCTCACCCGTCACACATTTGGTGTCAGCACCTCCCTCTCTTACGAGATGCTGACCACTCACGCTTGCCTTGGGGATGATTTTGACGTCATGCGCAGAGTTGCTCGTATGGATGGTCCATGTTTTCTTGACAACAGTGACAATTCCGGCACCTACAGTGAACTCCCTGAGCCCAAGCACTGTTCTAACGCTTTCCCCATCTGTCCTCACCACACTTGGAGTTGTTGCACCCATTTTTGCAGACAAATGCTCATGGATCCAGACCTCCCGCTTGGCCTGGGTCCACGGCCCGCGTCTCCCGCAGCACCACTGTGCATCTCCAATGCACTCACTCATTTTGTGAGTGAGAGGCGTGATTGAAACTTTCCATGTGAAGGGCTGATGCATAGCCCCGGGGTTCCTTCCCTAGCAGCGCGCGCGCGCGCGCACACACACACACACACGAAGTCTCCACACCAAATCACTCGGGTGCTGGAAGAAGCCTCTGCTGGCTTTCTGGAGCTCGCCAGGGCAGGGACAGTTCCTGGAGGCTGTGTCCTGAGTGTGGTGTTGCCAAGCCAAGATGCTACACAGTTCCAAGGGCCACACATGTGAGCACTGTCTGGGCTGCTGGACTTCTTGGAGGAGGTGGCTGCTCCAGCTGCTCCTTGGTCACCTGGGCTGCCTGGATCCACCAGGTAGTTGGGAAAATCTGGAAAGGGCCGGTGCAGCGCAATGCCAAGTTCTTGTGTGTATGTGTTTGTGTGTGCATGCGCATGTATGTTCATGCGTGTGTGTGCATGTTTGCGTGTCTGTGTGCGTGTTAGTGTGTGTGTTAGTGTGTGTGTGTATGGTGGCTCCTCTTGCAGTGCAGTAAGTGAGGTTTTTTTCCCTCCAGTATTAAAAATAAACAGATCTTGAAAGTGAGTTGCCGGCTCCTCTTGCGGTGCAGTAAGTGAGGTTTTTTTCCCTCCAGTATTAAAAATAAACAGATCTTGAAAGTGAGTTGCCGGAAATTGGTCAATACCATATGCAAATAAATAAGTGCTAATTGCCTGCAGTGTCTTTGGGTGTCAGGTGCAGTTATTGGACCACATTTATGGGCCAATTAGGCGCCTTACCGGACTTTAGTGGTGATAAATTGTGGCTTAGCGGCTGCCTGGAATGTGCTGGAGACAGTGGGCCGAGCGTAACTCATCCGGGTCTCGCTGGCGTGGACTGTGAGGCTTTTGTCTTGGCACAAGTGCGCAGCAAGCTCTCCAGGCACACGGAGGGGGCAGGGCGGGGCTCATCAGGGCCTCATGGGCGCCACTGAAGCTCTGTGGACAGCAGGGGAGGCAGGGTCAGGGAGCGTGGGACAGGACTGGGCCGGCTAGGGTGCAGAAGACCCTGGTGGTCACTGTGCTGTGCCTCCAGACCACTGTCCTCCTCAGCCCTGACACAGTCCTGCTCTGGCTTCATTCCTGAACAGCAGAGTGACCCAGAGAAAATGGTTTCTGCAGCTGGACACTCGCTACCCAAATGCTGTGGGGAAGGCAAGGTCCCCCATAGGCCTGAGTTTGTCTCTTGTTCCTTCACTCGCTCTCTCAGTGGACACATGGGCCAGGACCTGGCTCTGGGGGCCCTGTCAGACCTTCCACTTCCAAGCTCACAGGAAGTGCCCCAGAGGGTCCTGCAGGAGCATCTCTGCGGGGCACATGCAAGCAAAGAGGGACAGATGCAAGGGCAGGGAGTCCTGACAAGTTGAGTGACAGGGGGAGGCCCCTTTGAGCAAGGGTCACTCCTTTTGAGACCCCGAAGATGCTGCTTTCCCAGGTGGAGGAAAAGGTGAACAAACACCCAAACAGCAGAGCCTGAATGTCGAAGTGTAGCCAGAGCAGAGCCAGGGGCCAGGCCAACAGGAGGTTGGGGGTGGGGGAAGGCGGGAGGGAGAGAGCAGAGCACACCAACCCATGGGGACGACCTTTAGAGTTTTGGATGGAACTCTTGGAGTAATGGGGACAGTGAAGGAGTTTCCGCAGGGAGAGAAGCAGAATGACTGACTGCAGAGAGGAGGGAGTGGGGACAAGAGCCACACTGGGAAATTGTTCAGGAGCCAGCCAGGTTGGGGGGGGGTGGAGAGGGAGTAAGACTGAGAGAGGGAGGGAGAAAACTTCCAGGGCACTGGGGTTCCAGGGGCACAGGAGGGGAAGAGGGGCCTGAGTGGCCCTAAATGCCAGGTGTTCTGGATGTTTCACGCTATGTGCTGGTTTGAATTTTGTTTCCTCAGGGTCTGTAGGTTAAGGTTTGCTTCTTACCCCAATGCTTCCTAATTTTTAATCAATTTGTTTCTGTATCAAAGTCATTTGTTAATCAATTAACCAATTGCTTCTCCAATTTCAGCATGACTGAACAACATACTAATAAACTATCCAGCCACTTTCTTCAAGTTTGTGGCAAACTATGAGCCTCAATATGGACCCCAACACAACTGTCAAAAAGCAGGTGCCTAGGGAGGAAACAGGAAGTGTGAACGTGAAATACGGACATGAGATATGTGAAGTATGAAGGAATCTCCCCTAGGATATAAAATATCTTCACTTAACAAAGGTAAGTCTTACATGCTCTTCTGTACCGCGGTCTTATTTACACTATTTCCCCAAGTGACAGCAAGTTTGGAATGATGAAATAACCTAATCTGGCCAACCGCCCTGCTCTCGCTGGATGTTTCCATCTGGTTTTAAGCAGCGCTGAGAAGTGCGTGTCAGGTGCAAATCTTCCTCTCGAGATTCCTGGGCCGTGCATTTGCTCCTGTGCCAGCACACTCCTGCCGCACCCCTACCGGGATGGAGGTGCGTCCTGGCCTGGATTCCTGCTTAGGGGCTTTGCGTGTAATCCACACGGCTGCCCCACTGTCTGCGCCATCCACAGTCCTCATCAGTTCGGTGGGCCTGGCCAGCACTGTGTGATCGCATTAAAAACCCTGGCTAGATGTAAACTCTTATGCTTTCGTTCCTGACCCGACAGTGCTTCCTAGAGCAATGGGCTTAAGCACCTTGGCCTGGGAAGGTGGTGCAGTGCCCACCTGGAGGCCTGGAGTAGCTGAGATCCCCTGGGAGGGAGACTGAGGCCAACTCAGAGCTCTGGAGGAAAGGTGGGGACAAAGCCATGGAGGCAGGCAGGCAGAGAGCTGGGCCACTCACCCAGCCTCTCTCTGGAAAGCACGATCTCTGTGCCGACCTAAGGTTGCGGGTGCCTATCGACATGCCAAAGGATCGCTGGGCAGGGAACGTTCTTCCTGCCACCAACCCCACCCAACCAACACACATTTTCCCAGCCTCCTGAGTGGCCCCGAGTGACTGCCCAGGCTGGCTGGTGGTGCAAGTGGAACCATGAGGGGCTTACTCACCTTCTCATTTTATGAGAAAAATAACCTATAATTAAACTCTTCTGTAAATTTGTTATCAAAGATTAAGACATTCGATAAGCTGATGGGCTGATTGCTCCTAAAAGCACTTTGACTTCTTTGCTTATTTTCTCGAAGACTCGGCTCCTTTGTGCTGAGACTCTGGCCTGTTGGGTGTGGTTATGTGTGTGGGTGACCCATTGCCCTGAGTATGGGGTCACATTCACTGGGTGGGGACAGCGGACGAGGCACTTGTACACTGTTGGCTCCCGCTGGCCATGGGACAATGAATAGAACATGCAAAGCGCAAAGGCCATAAGGTTGAGTGGCTCTGTGTTCCTGACCTGGAGAGCAGGGCCGACCGAGGACCACCACGATCCTCACAGCAGCACCTGATGGGTGGCACCCACCTCCACCACTGCAGTGAGCTCTGGTGGGAGCATTGTGTTAAGTTCTACCTTTTTTATGGTATTCTGATTGTGTGTGTGTGTGTAAGATACAATGCATTTCGTGTGAGAAAATCCCATCAATCCTGTCGATAATAATAGCGTTAACCACGGCATCCTGGATGGCTTTCTTTCCGAGCCACCTGCTGCATCCCTGTCCCTCATCTGGCGCAGGTGGAACAGGGCAAGAACAGCTGAAGCACATGGCTGTTCTGGGCTCAGCCAGCGCCTGCTTGGAAAAGGGCCCCAGCTTGGGGCTCCCGTCTTTGTGAGTAAAGACAGGGAGGAGGTCCATGGTTGCAGATGTGGCAGCCTGGGCCCCGACAACCCACCCCTAAGCAGTCAAAGCCTCTCTGATTTACCTCCCCCGGAAATGGGAACCCAATTAGTTGTGAGAAACAACCACACCACCAACACAAACAAAAAACTCCACAGAAGCGCAGTGGCATAGACATATTTTCATTTATTAGAAAGAGGTCTCTACACCTCTCTCTGTTACTTTACACAGTTTTTTCTTTTCCCTTAGAATACTGTACAGCTGACACAGAAAATCCCAAGGCAGGAAAACACAAACTGGCATATTTAATCAAAACAAGGTCATATGAAATCACAAGCAAAGTGAAATGTCTGTCAATGGTTTTAATTACAGTACAAACAATATAAATAAAGCATCGAGTTGTTGTGAAACATAAAGTTGCTGAATGAGGTAATATAAAAACAACCCAAACAGACCACCATCTCTGGATTAAACCCCTGCTGCTCTTCTGTCTTCTATACATGGCTATTTACAGAAAATGTGCTCGAAGGTGCAGCCTTCCCTGCTCCCACCTAGAAATGTGTCTGTGTCACCTGGGACCTGTGCTGATTCTGCTTTTGGATAGCTGCTCTAATGGCAAGATGAGGACCGAGCTGAAGTCAGTGGAAGTGAAGAGCCACCAACGTGAGATGGCCTCTGGGGGAGTCATGACTGCCTCCTGGGCCTTGCTGTCTGCCGGCTCAGTCCAGTGAGGCTGCTGTCAGGGGCCAGCCATTTCCTGCTCTTGTTCTGGGGCTTAGCCCGGGGCGGGGGTGTTGTGGATAGAATACCCTTCCTAGCTTTTGGGGGCTCAGGGCTGAGGGGCTGCAACCTCAAGAGTCTGATGTGTCTTAGAAACAGTGTGGGGAGGGAAACTGTGATGTTTTGCAAGCATTTGAGGAGGAATTATTTCCACAGTAAGGTGCAGGGTTTCTTCCTTCTCCTTAATTCCATGAAGCAGTTTCAAATACAGCCTCTGCCTGTCCACTACCAGATGGCCTTGTGCCCACTCAAGTGTTCTGTGCACCCTCAGCACAGTCCCAGGGAGGAATTGCTGGGACTTAGGGCAGTTGTGCCATGCACTCATTGGAGTGGGAAGTAGACACCAATTCTGGACTGGCCCCAGCTCAATGCACCCTTTGTCCCTTCTCTGTGCCAGTCCTGATGAGCCAGTGGGGCAGATATGCTGGGGCAGAGGGTGCCCCACTGGCGTCTCTGCATAAGGACAATGAAGATTCCTAGTTGCTGGGCTACACCAGTGGTGTAAGGACCTGAACACCGTCATTAAATCCCAAATGCTCCTTTATGCTTTGCGTGATCTACCTTGCAAGAGTTCTAGAGCTGGCTCTAACATTAGCTTTCTGAGCTGGTGTGGACACTGTCCAGCACCTGATTGGGGTACCATGTGGTCTAGGAGGTGGCTGTTCCCATGTGTTAAGGGGTTTTGCTCAATTGGGAAGACTCCCCCCACCCTCCAATATTCTTACACCTCTTGGTTCCTTTCTTTCACCTGCATCAAGACAAAGGCCATGTAATTCCCTGGACCTGGAGTTCCAGATCAGTCCTCGACTTTAGTAGGTGAGTTCATTATATGGCTTGATTCACGACCTCAGAGGGTCCCCTGCAGACTCCACATGCCAGACAAAATAAAAACAAGCCCTGAGCCAAACTCTCTCTCACTCGAGAAGGCCTTTGCTTGGAGCAGATGTCAGTGCCAGGTGCCCACCTCCAGACCCCAAGGCCTGCATAGGGGAGGAGGACCTCACACAAGAACATTCTTACCAGACAGGAGCAAACCTCAAACCAAAGGCTGCAGTTTTGTAACAAAATTGTCAAAACCTTGCAATGAAAGCAGGGAGGACAGGTTTTCAGTTACCTTCCCTGTGCCATCACTGTGGGCAGTAGTGGCTGCCCTTCTAACCCTGAAATATGTGTGAAAGCAGACTGGTAAAAATTCACAGGAACAGAACAGAAAGGGATTATAGAGTACCTTTCTACAATCATCAACGGATGGAACGCCCTCTAACATCAACCCTGACACAGGATGCAAACCCACGTTTAAAATGCAGACATAGAAATAAAATAGGGGATCTGTTACTATTTTAAAAAGATCTATTTCAGGCCAGGACTTCTTAAAGGGGAAGAGGATTTGTGTCTTGAAATTACTGTCTGAGTTGCTCAATGGTGTGTTTCCCATGGAGTGAGAGATGGGCCCTAACTGCTTGGCACAGGTTTCTCTAACCACGGATGTCACCGAATCTTGGGTCCAGCCTGGCAGTGATGGAAATATGTCTGACAACTGCTGTTCAGTGATCGTCTCCCCCCAGTTGCTGGACCTTCCCTTCCCTCTTCCCAGTAACTAGAAGGAATGTGACGTTTTGGTTGAAAAACAACCTAATTTAGGTGCATGAATGACAAGTACCATCCAGCCAGGACACAAAGTGGAGCAGGGAACAGAGTGGATGCTCAGCAGGGCTACCTGGGTCTCCTGGTCCTACTGTGTGCCCAGCACACACCTGAGACCACTGGCCAGGCCTGGCAGGTGTGGAGCCACTTGGAATCCAAGGGATGCACTTGAAAAGAACACATGACTGATGCCAAAGGCCCTGACTGAGCTGTGAGGATGAGGGTGTGAAACTTGAGTCTCAGGAGGCAGCTGGAGACAAATCCTGTTCCCTTTGAAAGAAAGATGTGTGTCTCTGGCACATTTCTATTTGAATTCTTTCCTGACTTTTTAAATTTGTTTGCTTGAAGGCCATAAATACAACCCAAGAGAGTTCTAGAAAAGTCTCAGTGACCTTGTGGGGGGTGGGGGATGGAGACAGAGTGGATGGGGGAGGGGTGTTACGAGAGGTGGATTTGTTTTCCAGACATCCTTGCCTCCTGGGAAGTTCTTGAGTCTCAATCATACCTCCTCTTAGAAGGTCAGTTCTTGCTGGGCTTCGACTTTCCTAGGCAGAGATATGGACTCCCTCTCTCATGCCCAGAACACCCTAAATGCAGGGAGAAAGAGTGGGATCTATGGCACCAAGGAGCACCACTCAGATGGGGCTGCTGAGCAGGTCCCCCTTTTCACCAAGTTCAGACACAAGCTGGCTGTGGGCCTTGACAGGGAAGGTAGGCACTCACTTTGCAAGCTAGACACCTGCTGGCCAATTGCACCAACTCATTTAGAGGGACACCCAGGTGCCCTCAGCAAGCTCCAATATTTAAAAGAATGGGGAGGAGGGCACCAAAATAAGAACCAATACATGTGTGTGCCCTGGAAGGCTTTGGGTGACCACAAGGCAAGGGAAGCTCTTCTGAGCTGATAACTGAAGTCCAAGGGTAGAGGCGAGAGGGTCATCTTGGGCCTAGACAACACTAGGGAATGACAGGAGGCCAGTGCTCATTCCCTTCTTTGTTCTAGAAAACCAGACTGAAAAAATGAAGGGGCATTTTGAGCAGCAGAAGGCTCGAGAGGGGCTCCCATCTTCTGATGCTGTCTCCCATCTGCAGAGGCCTGATGTATGTCCCATCACTGCCTTCCCAGGACACTGTGTTCTCACAGGGTCAGCTGGGGGCAGGTGTCTAGGTGTGTGCTCTGATATTTTGTGGTTGTGCTGGGGACTGAATTTAGGTTCTTGTGCTTACAAGGCATGTGCTCTACCACTTGACCTACACCTCAGCTCTTTGTTTCTGTTCTTAGTAAGCACTTACATTTCCTGAGCATGTATCCCCTGGCCAGGAGTGATGCTGACACTTCTATTGGCTTGAAACGTCACTTCACCCAGCGAACCTCCTGGGGAGGAGAGCCCTCCCCCTGCCCCAGCTGGGAGCCTGCAAAGCTGCACGTAGAGCCTCTGGTGGTATGGTAGGTAGAGTCGGTGAACTCAGGGCTGCTCTCCTTGCCACTGAACCGTGTTTCTCTCTGTAAGTTAGTAACAGCTCCCATGCAGACATAGGTGATGAAGACCTCATGTGTGCACATATCAGAAGAATGGGAAGACTGGTGGCTACACTTCAAGGCAGAGGACGGATCCAAACAGATCTCATCATGCTGGGCCATACATATCTCGGTTGATATATGAGACCTGTGCTTGTGCTAAAGAGCCTAAGACCAGCCCACAGATTGGAGGCCTGTAGAGAACATGCTTTCTTAAGAACCACGGGCAAGAATGACTCAGACTGGGGGTGTAGCTCAGTGGCAGAGGCTACCATGTGCAATTTGATTCTCAGCATCACAAAGGAAAACAGTGATTCAGTAAGAGCCAGCTTGCCTGCCTTTCTGGGCTGCCAAAACACATGTACCCTCACTGGGAGACAAGACACTGCCCCTGCTTGCAGGGCCATGGACTTGTAAACTTGTCACTTGCTCACCCCCAAGCTGCTAATGTCCCAGAACCACAAGGACTGGAGTACTGTGCTTGGTAATCACCTGCCCACCCAGGTCCTTGAGGTATGCTCAACGTGGGGTCAGCATTACCACTTCTTTTCCCTGCAGGGTTTCCTTGGCCACTTCCCAGTTCAGCCACTGCCAGCTGAATGATGGGGCTGCCTGGATGTGGGAAAACATCCAGATCACCCACAGCCATCCTGATAAGGATGGCCTGCTCATGGGCCTTCCCCAGCTGGCGTCTTCTCATCAAGGGAGAATGTTCGTTCTGGACAGAAATGGTCACATGGATTCTGCAGTGGTGGCTTCTCATGTCATAGTCACTTCATGGAGTGGAACATGGAAATGAGCCATGAAAATTCAACCCTCTTCACACTGCTCACTTCAAACACTGGCCCTTGGCCCTTGCCTCACCCAGCCTAAGTGTTAGGTGAGCTCTAAAACAGGAGCAAGAAGGTCCTCAGGTTGTGATGTTGAAATGCAAACAAATTAGCCACCACTCTCTTACCTGAACAGAAAACTCCTGAAACCCCACTATCACCTTTCTATCTGTTGCCAAAACGTGGGCTCAAGAAAGTGGGAGGCTCTTGGAGCAGGTCAACGTGGCTAAGGATGGCAGGGGAGGGGCCCTGTTTTCTGAGGAGTCAGGGACATCCCAGTGATGGAGGGAGGGAAGGGGAAAGACCAATCGAGCACTCAGACTGCGGAAGGCGAAGTGAAACAAGAAGTCAGTTGGGAAAATATTATATTATAAACACATATAATAATATGTACACACTCATATACATCCCGAAGAGAAGCCTTATAAAGAAATCCACTTCTTTTCAAAAGAAGGCTCCACTGTGATAAAGCATTCCTATAGTGGGAATTAACTACAATGAAATAATTTAAGAGTTTCATTTATACTCTATTCGTGTTCTCTACAGAAAGTCTACCATAAAGGCGACATTGAGGTGAATGTGGCAGCAGGATTAGATGGATGGTAGTATATTCTTCAAAAATAGGCATTGGCATTTTTTTCTCTATTCACATTTAAAATAACTGCACAGTGATGATACGCAGAATTAAAAACTGAATGGAGGGATTATGAACCTGTGGTTGAGGTTCTTGGAATTGTGGCTTCCACACCTGTGATAGTTTTGGATACTGGTCAGTTTCACTGAGCTTAATTAAGATTACAAATCTCCATGAAACACTTACTCACATACAAATTCTGCATAAAGCTTTATTCCTCCCCCCACCTTTTTTTTTTTTTTAAAAAGTGAAATGAGGAAAAACTCTTACAAAATATAAGGTTCAATATGTGAGAGTAAGGAACTTGTCTGGAGGCTGCCAGGTGCATGTGGCTTTGCATTCCTGGGCTCTGCTACATCTGCCTGGTATCCTGTCTTTTAAAGTGACCACCGTTCTTTCCCTGTCACACTGCTACAGGGTTCTAGCAAAGTGGCTTTTTTTTTGGTGGGCTGGGGCTTGAACTCTTGCAAAGCAGGTGCTGTACTGCTTAAGCCACACCTCCAGTTCATTTTGCTCTGGTTATTTTGGAAATGGGGTCTCTTGAACTATTCACCTGGGCTGGCCTCATACCTCAACCTTCTTGATCTCAGCTTCCCAAGTAACTAGGATTACAGGTGTGAGATAGGCATGAGCCACTGGCACCCAGAAGCCCCTTTCTTTTTTAACCTAAGCATGTCATGATTTAGTTTGCTAGTCTGACTACCATGCTGAAGACGGCAGGTGTCTGAAATGGCCCTGAGCCCCATGGTGCCAAACCATGTTTGGTGCTAGAACAGGGGTCCAGAATGTGAGGTCTGGCAGAGCCAGGCTATGCCAGAACCATTGGCAGCTACTCACAAGGTGCTTTTGTGAAACACCCTGGTCTGGTATTTGGCAAACCAGCCGGTCCTGCCAGAACCCTTGGTTTTTGGTTAGCAAAAAGGTCTCAGATCTAAATCATGCCTTAGAGGATGAGGAATCATGAGCTCCTTCCCCCCACTTCTGACAGCTCCAGTGTCTTCGTTTTTTTTCCTTTCTTGATTTTAATAAGCAAATTGTCCTACTATCTTACTCTGATGTGTTCCTTTTTAAAAGCTGTGTATCACATTAATGGAAGTGTTTACTGCTGGGAATATTTCCATGTACAGTGATCTGGAACTCTCTTATCTCAACTAGTTGCACATTATTAGTTCACATCCAGTTCAATTTATAAATGAACAGAGGTGCCATGTGTCTGTACAAAAATCAATGCATATCTTTTATTCCAATACATTTTCACACATCTTGTCTAAGGACCTAAGACTGGGTAATGGGGCCATGTGGCCCAGGAGGGGCCGAGCCTCACACATCCACCTTGGTCAAAGGACAGAAAATCTGTCTTAACATTTGAGGGGGAAAAATAGCTTTTTATGTATCTACTTATTTTACGGAACACACTTGAGGAAGCCATTGCCAGTTGAATTTGTGATTTTCCAAGTTATTCTTATTTATTTTTTCCATTTTGTTTTTGCACCAAGGAGACTGCAGTCAAATACTACTCAGCAACTGATTTCCTCTCTTTGGACTGAAAAATTAAACAGATACTAAATTATGACAGTGAATTTAGAAAGGAGGGCTCCAAGGGCTCGAAAGAACATGTCTGGGATAATATGATGCTTGTAAGAGTATTGCAATCACATCGTGGCAATCACCGGAGCGTGCGCCTAACTACCTCCTCGGCTTTCTTCTCGGTGATGACTAATCACCTTCTATTAAACAGCGGTAATGCCGGAAGAACTCAACTATACAAGTGTAATGAAGCCAGTATTCTCCCCGGACAGATTAGATACAACTGATTTGACACATACCATCATAGGGGCTTCAGACCTGACAAACTCTGTGCTTGCTCCTGATTTACGCCGTCAAGCTCCTCCGAGAAGAGATGAAATCCAAGTGCTCCATTCGGTGGAGGTGAAATGTACTGATGTGCTTAACTGCCAGCTAGGGGAAGTTGCCCTTCTCTTTGCTCCTCGCCTCCCTTCCCCCTCTCGTGCCTGTCTGTCTTGCCCTCTGTCTCCAGGCCACCAGGACAGGGGCCCCTCGCAGGGCCGGCCATGTGCTTTCATCAAAGAGCCGAGGCCCGTCGTCTCTCCTGTGTCGCTTTAGGAGTTTGTGAAAAGGAATCGGGTCTTGCAGCCTCCTGGTCTCCTCTGTGCCCTTGAGGATGCGCAGTTGGGAGATTTCTTGTGGGGTGAGTGGGTGGGTGGGCAGAAGGTGACCACCAGGAAGAGGGAGGGGACACAACGGGACTCACGTGCTGTGGCTCCCGAGGGCGGGCAGCGACTGGGGCCCGGGGTGGGGCAGCGGCTCGTGCTCAGATGATGCTGGGCACCCTGCCGCTGCTGTTGTTCCGGCCGTTGTTCCTCCTGGACAGGTTGGGGGTGGCCATGAGCACGAAGCGCTCGTCCGGGCAGCCGTACTGCAGCAGCACGTCGATGCACTCCTGGCTGGAGGCCTGCCGGGCGTAGGCCAGCGCTGTGTTCCCGTGGGCGTCTCGGGCCATGACGTCCACCCCGTACTGTGGAGGCGACAGACGCGTGTTAAAACCACTGGGGCTCCCTTGGTGTCATGGAAACATGACAGGGATGACTTTAGTTCTGCTATTTCTACTTTGCTTTTCTAATTATAAAAAGAAAAAAGAATCACTTAAAAAACAATCTCAGAGGCAATTCATTTTCACTGTAGAAAATAGGTAAACACAAGAGAAAACATAGCCTATAATTTCACTACACAGAGATAACATTCAGTGTATCTTTCTGAGGGTTTTTTTTTTCCTTTTATTAGTGCAGAGGACTGAACCACTGAACTACACCCCCAGACCTTTCTAATGAGTTTTCTTTGAATGTAATGTAGAGAAAAACTATAGAAATAATTTGTGCATGCATCCCAGTTGTCTCTTCTATAAGGACACCAGTCATATTCAAATGGGACAGACGCTGTCACATTCTAAAGTACTGGTGGTTAGGACTTGCACATAGCAATTTAGGGGAGAGGGGAGCACATTAGTCCAAAATCCTTCAGCAGCAGTATTCCTACAGATGCATGTGTGTGGCGACCCTAAACGCTGTGAGATAAAGTAGGCGTGAGCCCACCATTTCAGGAACAAGAACTTGCATCTTCCCCTCCTAAGCTTCAGTCCAGTGGTCAGAGCTCCTAAGACGGGAGTGATCTGCGACACAGCACTGTGTCTACGACAGGTGACTGTGCTCATGTGAAGAGTTCATACGGCACCATACAGATGGCTATGATGAGCCATGCTTCTGAGTAAATTTTAATGATGAAATGATCACCATCTAGTGTTCAGTTAAAAAACAAAAACAATGGCTGGAGGTGTGGCTCCAGTGCTAGAATGCCTATGTAGCAAGTACAAGGCCCTAAGTTCAAACCCCAGTACCACCAAAAACCCAAAACTAAAACTGAGAACAAAACAAAAAACAACAACACAGGCAAGTGCCTGGCACACAGAGGCCTGGGGTTTAACCCTCAGTACTGCAAAAACAAAACAAAACAAAAATAGTCCACAGGAAGCCCTTTCACAAACTCCCAACACATCAAACCTCCAAGCTTAGGGTCTAGTATTTTTGTGTTATGTAAATAAAGACACCAAATGGGGAACCCTATCAACCACTGAGGTTGTACACTCACCCAAGTCCCCAAAAAGATGATGAAAATGAAAATCAAGATCACCATTCATCATGCGTAACCTCTGGGGCCATGAAAAAGGAAAAAGATGAACTTTCAAAACCCCTGGCAAATGCTCCACAAAGATCACCTGGTTCCTACGCAAGGAGGACGTTCCATGGGCTTCCTTTCTTCCTCTTCTCCACCTTTCCCAGTGCCCCTTTGTCTTCTACCCTCACCCAGGTGAGTCTAAATGGTAGGGGTCATCACACTTCAGGCACTGAATAAGAATTCCCTATTAGGAATTGTTCCCATTTCAGACTGGTCACAGTGAGCTTCTACTAGACAGAAGCTCAAGAAAGCAGAGCAGTGTGGACAGAGTCCATGGCGGCTCTGCCCTGTGCGGGACACACGATGGGCATGCCCGCCACCTACCCAGATCAGCAGCTGTGCCAGAACCACATTGCCCTTGCGGCAGGCCAGGTGCAGTGCCGTGCGGCCATCTCCCTCCCCACAGGTCTCGTTCACTTCATCCCGGGAGCCATGGGCCAGCAGCAGGATGACAGTCCGCAGGTCCTCATCGGCAGTGGCACGCAGCAGGTGCTGACCCAGGGACAGCTCGGTACATGGCAGCGGGGCCAGGAAGAGTTTCTGTTCATACTTGGCTCGGATCCACCGCTCCTTTTCTTCCCTGCAAGACACAGGTGTGGTCACAGTGGGCATGAGAATTGAGGCTGCAACCCCGTCCTGCAGGCCTTCATGGTCAGGAGCAAATGAGGGTCTCCACTTGGCACAGGGAAGCTCTTGAAAAAAGGTACATCCATGGTTCCCAAAGGGGTGTCCTCACCTGTAGTACCTGCCACCTAGGAACTTTCTAGAAATGCAAATTTCCCAGCCCTACCCAAATGGAACTCTGGGGGTGCTTTTACAAGCCTTGCAGAGATTCCTGTCCCTCGCAGTGTGAAAACCAGAGCTCTAAGGGCCACACCTGGAGAGCTCACTTGGTTTCTTTCACTTGCATGAGCTGTGGCAGTGAAGAAAGACATCAAGGCCATGGGCCTTAGATTGGTGGCTCTCATGCCTTGAAGCCTGGATTGGCAGAAGGTAAAGACTGACTCCATACACTAAGAGCTCAGGATGCAGAGAAACTGCAAGGCATAACTGAGGGACACTGGGCAGAGTATGGGGGAGGGCAGCTGGTGGGTCCCTCCATCTGTGGGTGACTGAGCTCTTGGCTCTAAACTCATCTGCCCCCTGGGGTGGCAGATACATGTGACTTCTCCAGCATCTCCCAACACTTCCAGCTGAAGGAAACTGTAGTAGAACTATACAGGAAGGGTGGACTCCAACAGAAGTTTAGGAAAGTCACAAGCTAGGCTCAGTGATTCTGGTACTTTCATGATCTCTTCAGAGACTTGGAAGAGGCTAAAGGGGTGGCAGAATGTCAAGAATTCCTTCAACAACAAAGAACAGCTGGGTTTCTGAGGGAACGTGTGTAGGGCCCAGCCTAGGAGAGGCAGGTGGCCTCTGAGGTCAGAGCAGACAGAGGCTGAGGATAGGGTGAAGCTGGGGAGGGATGAGGTGGGGCAGACTCTGGGGTGTGGAGACCTAAGATGGTAGCAGCTGGGCCATAGGCGAGCTGAGAAGGAGCATCCAGAGCTGGGTGGGTGTCATAATGGAGTCTCCTCCCTAAAGAGGATGGGGCCCCGCCTACCACATCATCAGGAAAGAGGCTGAGAAAAACCGAGGAGGGGGCAGGGTGAGGAGTGAAACTGAGGAAGGAAGAAAAACCCCACAGTCAAGTGTGTTTCCACTGACACCAAAGACAGGCCCCCAGGGGAGCTGTTCCTAGGCTCCGAATGGAGGGTTTTGGGTTTGGTTTCTCAAAAAATGGGAGAGACATTGAGAACTTGGTTATCCTCCAGACTTTGCAGCACTGCTAGAGAGGGAAGAGGAGGGGGGAGGCTAAACATGGAAGAAGAACGGTATGAGAGTTTATAAGAAACTCTTGAAATTTTGTTAGTAGCCTATAGTATGCTCCGTGAGGTCTGGGCACAGTCTTCCTTATGAGGGTGACAAAGAAATAAAGAAAAGCACTGCTGCATGAAGAGACTGTAATTACTAACAGACTGCAGCGAGATTCTGACTCACAATTACCTCTTCTAAAATCTAGAAATCTCTCCCGGCAATAATCAGGGTACACAGCTACCAGGTGCACGGAGGAATCGCTCAGGCCCTTGCCAGTTTAGAAAGAAAACTCATTACCACATTTCTGCTTCTGAAGCACAGAGAGAGGCTTGTTTACACCTTTTACCCGTGTTTACACTGCGCACAGCGACCTAGTGTTGGGTTAGCCCTGATCTGTTTTTAAATACTTAGCCAAACAGATTCTTCCAGGAGTAAATCTGGATTAGTTTTGCTTCACTTCCTGGTACATGCGAGTGACCCAAGAGTGACCCCCGACTCTTTTCATTCAGAGATTTCCAGGACAAACACTTGGACCGACTGGCACCCACAAACGGAGGGGGAGCCCTCACACATGTCCCCACTTGGGAAGCATCACAGGCACAAAAGTGCTACGACGTCCGGGAAATACCAGTTAAGAAAAAAGACAAAATCTGGTGGTGGTTCTGTGAGTGTTTGAAAACCTTGTTTATAAACAATATTGATGTGTTTCAGAAATCACAAAAGACAAAGAGCAAGCTGAGAATTAAATGAAAAAGGATGAAAGTGTGGGATATGTCCAGATTTTCAAGTTCCAATTTGCTAACTCTCAATTTTGTCATTAAAATCAGACTCTTACTCTGCTCCAGGTGACTTTAATAGTCATTGCCAAATCACCCAGCCATAAACTGGAGAACTTAACATAGGAACAATTATTAAATTTTCTTTTTAATAGTCAAATATCCTAGCCAAAGGCTGAGCACAAGACCTGAGCCCTCTGCCTTGGTCCATATGCTTTCCAGGATCTGTGGGGTGACTCCTATCCGTGAATGTGGTCACCCGCCCCTTCCCCTGGGAGCTCATCTGAATTTGCTGACACTAGTGCCCAGTGGAATAAACTGTTCTTTTAGAAATCTGTTCTTTGCTTTCAGGATCAGAAGAAAGGTCAAGGCAGGCTCTGCAGGGTGAGGATGTAAACCATTTTGGGAAACTTCTTCCAGAGAAAGGTCTTAGCATTAGGTACCTGAAATTAGGAAGGGGGTCTGGGAGAGGGTTGTACAAGGGAAGAGCTCCCAGGCTCAACCTTCCTGAGCTTCATGGTGACTGTAAGAGGTAGGACATGGGACTACTGTTAGAATGCTAAGTCTCTCCTCTAGTGACAGAAAATGGCTAGACATTGGTAGCTGTCACCTAGGAATACTGCAAGGAGATCAGTGCCAAGTTTCAGACTTCTCTGCAGGGTCTGCCTCTCCCAGCACCACATCCATGTGGCCCTTCATTTGCCTCCCAGGATACCCAGGAGCTGCTCAGTGTGTGGGTATTATCATCAGAAGGAATCATGGTTCTTTACTGAAACTTTGTGTGCCTTTTCAGGACAGAAGCTTTTGGTGCTGACGTCTACATCCTTGGGACCACAATATTTCAACACTGTCAGACACCAGGAAGTGGCCAGAAAGCTAAAGGAGGCCACTGGCTCTGTGTGTCTACATCAGACATGGATGTTCTGAGCAGCTGAAATCCACTTAGGATGAAGCCAGCCCAGATGAAGGCAGTGGGGTTTTGCAGGCGCTCATACAGCAGCTCTCATTCATACTTAACCACTTCCTCTTATTTAGAACCTGCCTCCTGTGGCCATTTCCCACCCCGACAAATGTGCCCTAGTGCCCGATTCTAGGTGCTTTCTCCAGTGGCCATAGGGATGGAAAAGGATGGAAAATCTCATTCATGCTGGGCTTGGAGGCTGTGTTCTTTGGCATTAGACAACAGGGTTTCAGTGCCTGCATTTTTCTCCTTCATGGAAGACCATCGTGGACACTTTTGTCTTCCCCATAATGTCTTGGGCCCTTGTTTCCTTATCTGTAAAATGGGTCTGGCATTGTCTATTCCAGGTAAGCTATTTTAGGATCAGAGATCATACGTGTGAACCATGTGGTGGCACAGCCAGCCTTTTGTAAACAGTACTGGTGTTCTAATCACTCAAGGTCATTGCCAGGCACGGAGGGCTCACTAATGGAGGTGGCCTGTGTATCAGAGGTGCTGTGACATGTTGCTGGCCTGCCCAGACTCTTATTGGACATTGAGGTTTCTAAACTGACTGCCTGTACATGGGAGGGTCTCACGAATCAATGTGCTCAGCATGGGGAGGTAGTCTGCTCTTAGTCCCAACAAGCCCATGCTGTCTTGTGAGTCCCCCCCTCCAAGGGTTCACAGGGCCCACAGACACAGTGCTTGGCTGGTCTGAATGACCCTGAGGCTGTCAGAGGCCAGGGGCCAATCTGGTTGGCTCTGGAAATGTCTAAAGCTTCCTAGATGTTATGGCTGAACTGCTCCCCCCAACAAATTTGTATGTTGAAGCTTCAGTTCCGCACCACACCCCCCGCCATGTGACTGGACATGAATAGGTAAGTAGTCAAGATTAAATGAAGCCATAATGGTAGACTCCTGATGCACAAGGGCAGATGTCCATATAAGAGACACCTGGATTCTCTCTGTGTGTCTCTCTCTCCATGAGTTAGGAAGACAGGTCTTACCAGGTACCCTGATCTCAAATTTCCAGCCTCCAAAACCAAGAGATAAAAGTTGCTTTACTTAAGGCATTGTGTGACATAAGCGGAGCCATCTTTCCCCATTGCTCTCTCCAGGCTTCTGCACAGTGAGCATGTGACAAATGGTTTCTGCTTTATGAGAATATTCTAATACCTTCACCCTAGGAAACCCTGATGCCAAGGCACAAATACTCCAATTGTTATTCTGGAGTTCAGTTTTGCTTCTGGGATCCCCAGCTTGTCTTGGCTACACCTTTCCTTCTCCCTAAGGAAGGCCAGTTCAAGAGCAGCGGAGCTGGCAGTAGATCACCTCAGCTCGTTCCAATGCCCTGGAGGACCACTGCACACAGCCTCCGTTAGCTAATGAGCTAAAAAATGAATTATTGGCATGGCCGCTGTCAGCAGGGAGGAGGGGCCGGCTCCTCATCTGATCTCAGTGCTGACACACCTTTAAATAAATCAGCAGAAGGAAAGCCAGGGACAGGGGCAGCAGACCCCGACCCCAGCCCCCATGCAAGAAGACATCTTCAGCAATTCTATGGTAGATGTCTTCTTTGAGTCCTGCTTAAAATGGAGCCTCTTTGTTGGTGGCTCTCCACCTCCCTCTGGCCATGATCTGATTTGTAGGGTACTGGTCAACTAGACTTGGGGTTACAGGTTGGGGGGGGGAGCAGAATCAGGACTTGGGGGAGGGCAGAACCAGAACCAGGAGTCCTTTGGGGGTCTTGGGGTCGGCTGGACTAGGCCATGAACACTTTGGTACTGCAGTCTGATGGGCAGTCCCACTCCTGACCTCGAAGAGTGCTAACTAGGCCAAGCCCAGTGTGCTCACCCCCAGGATGATTCCCTTGGACGGTTCCCTACAGATTTAGCTTTCGCCAAACAGAAAGCTAAATCTGAGGCCTACAGATTTAGCTTTCGCCAAACAGAAGCAACCACCGGTGCCAGTGAAAACGAGGTGGAATCTCCAAAATGTGACACCATTGAGTTGAATTGGACAGTGATGGCATCACAGGTCATTCTTGATAACCAGACTCTTTGAGGGACTCTTGAGCAAAACACGGATTTTAACAAACCACCTACATGTTGGATGCGCATAATCTGTGGCCATTCTGTACGATAGCACAGCAAAAAGAAAAACTTCAGAAAAAGAGATTGGCTAGCTTTATTCCAAATTTCAAAAGAAAGGGAAGAGGGTGGAGAGTCGTGACGGATGCAGCATCTCTAATGGAGCCAAGGAAAACCCAGGGAGAGCACCCCATTCAGGCCGGTGTTCCTAGTCTAGCCTGGCTTTTATTTAAAACATTTTTTTTTGTGCTAGCAATGGAACACGAGGTCTTGTGTGTGCTAAGCACCCCCTACCCCTGGTCTATCCCCAGATGGATGGAAGCTATGGAAAGGGTGGCTGGGAGCCCAGATGAGCTCCGTTCTTTGGAACAAGATGGACACAGAGTTCCCTTCAACTGTCCCAGGGATATCAGGGACCAGATGGAAGGGCAGGAGGGTTTCTGATCCTTGTGGGCACATAAGCGTGGTGAGTGCAAACTTGGGCCAGTGTGTGCTGTGGCACAATGCAGCTCTGTTCCTACCCTGCCCAATGTCACATGGTAATGTTCCAGGGATTGTGCAGATGCAGGCTAGATGATCCAACAGAGACAGGGTCAGGGGAAGAGTCCAGTACAGATCAGGAAGACAGGGGATGGATGTCAGGCTGTGGGGAAGAGATTCATTCCAACTTCTGCACCAGGTCCTGAGAGCTGGGCTAATTGCTGTGTGCACACCGCACTGGGGTCCATGCTGGTGTCACAGGTCCAGTCCTTGCATGAGATCCTTGTGCCCAGTACTGGAGGATCCAGCAGGAACACTCACTGTAGTCTTGGAGAAGGCTCCAGGGCAAGAGTAGCCACATGACAACACTGGTGGCTATAATGACAATGCAGCAACTGACTGGGATTTCCCTGTCCACATGTGACTGAGGTGTGTCTTAGCAAGGGCTTTGTGGTCCCAACACTTCAGGGTGCCTGACACAGGATCAGCCCTTTCTCATCCCAGTGACTGGAAATGCTGTAATACAGTCTTTCTTATGTGAGCTTGTTAGAATCCTACTCTCAACATCTGCTGTTTTATAGTTGTCATACTCTGAATGTCTGAGTCCCCCAAAGTTATTTGATAAAATGCCAACCTCCAGGATGCTGGTATTAACAGTTAGGGCCTCTGGAAGATGATTAACTCATGATGTAGGAAATTAGTGCCTTATAAAAGAGGCAAGGAGCTTCCTTGCTTCTTCCACTATGTGCGGATGCAGCAATGAGCCTACAAAACAGAGACTGAGCCCTCAACAGACACCAGATCAGCTGGTGCCTCAATCTTAAACAGTTCAGCTTCCAGTACTGCAAGGAATATATTTCTATTGTTCAGAAATTACTGGGTCTAAGGTATTTTGTTACAGCAGCCAACAGGACTAAAACAGTAACAACGTATAAATAAGCCTTTCAACATGACCTCCCTCCTTTATTTACAGTGCTGCAAGAGTCAGGCGGTGGGGTTTAGGTGATGAACGCAAGGATTTGTTATGTTTACATGAAAGTAACTCAAACTACAGCTGGACTATGTTGGGCAGACTGGGGAAAGCAGCATGGAGGGTCCTGATGAGGCTCGGGAGGTCCCCAGGACAGTGCCACCCACTGGGCTGGCCTTTTGCACAGTGATGTGTTTCAATTCTGACACCGCCATCCTGTTCAGGGGAGTGGTGCAGAGGTGAACTGGGTTGCTCAGACCCCAGGTGGGACAGCTGAGGGTCTTAGCCCATGGCTTTGCCTGAACTCTTCCTTAGGGCTCTGCCACCTCCCAAATTAGGGAGCTTGTTCCCTTTGCACAGCTACCACCTGGATGTGGATTCCAGCAGTGGCCTCCACCACTGTTCCTCCCACCCTCAGTCTCTGGCTATCCTGACACCTAGTTCTTGTCTCTGGCAAAGAGTTAGATGTGAAACTGCTTCTGAGAAAACTAGAGCTGGTCCACCTGATGGAAGTCATGTACTGCGTGAATTTTAAAATTCAGTTCCCATGGGGACATGCCACATGTTTCAATGTGTAATAGCCATATGTGGCTAGTGGCTGCCACCTTGGGCAGTGCAGACAAGAACACTTCCATGGCTGTAGACACAGAGCACTTCCACCATTGCAGACCTAGGACCTCTCTGCCATTGTAGAGGACGCACTGATATGGACAACTGCATAGTTTTTCCCTCCTAATTTTCTTCCTTACCGAAATTATTTATAGAATGATTATGAAAAATAATCTGTGGAACAATTACACAATGAAGAGAAGGGAAATTACAAATGTGGGTGAAAATTGAAAAGGAAAGAAGACAGATATCAGAGTGGGAAGCTGAAGTGCTGTGGAGTGAGGTGCCTGACCATCACCGCAAATCCCTGCAGCCAGTGAAGAGCAGCAAAGCGTAGGGCAATTCTCAAAGACCCTTGAGGTGACCTGCAAGGGGGAGGGGTGGATTCACACCTTCCTTAGAGAAAGGTGGTTGTGACACAAGGCCCTGGTTCCATTCCTCATGTATCTGAGAGCCACAAAGACAGTCACTGTTAACTGCCGTCAGTCAGCTGGGTTTTGGGTCTGGCAAGGAGAGTGAGCACACTGCCGGGGGTAGTAAGATTAATGGGTCAGATTCCCAGAAAGTTTTTCATGGATGATCACAAAGTTTTCAACACTGTCTTGTGGTAGTCAAGGAGATGTGACATTAGGAAATAGACATAGGGGTGGGCAGCCACATAGCCCCGGGTCTCAAGGGAGCTGCCAATATGGTGAAGATGTTCTGGGGTGGTGTGAAGAGCTGTCCTTTGGTGGTTTGGGTCTCAGACTTCTGACTCCCTCTACACATGAGGTTTTCTGAACAGTTCTCTGCAGTCAGGAGTACCAAGGGCCATTCCTGAAAGTCTGCTCTCCATCAAGTCCAATCTTGTGCTCATTTTAATTCGAACGATCCCCTCAAATGGTTTATAAAAAGCCAAGAAGTAATTTTGTATGTAAGTCTGGCACTAATCACACCTTCTTTTTGAAATAGCTCCTTTCCCACCCCATGGGGTACGAGAGGATTTTCAACACTGATTTTATAGGAGATTCTGCAGCCAAGTATACCCTTGGGGTGAGGAGTGACACTGGAGGAGCCATGCACGGTCCTGAACTGGTGACAGACGAAGAGAGGAAGGACAGAGGAAGAAGAGAAAAGAAAGGGCTAGCAGCAAGGAATTTCCAAAGTGCTTCCTGCCTCAAGCAAAACAGGAACTGGAGAGGAGGCATGGAAGAGGGGCTGGAACAATTGCCAGCGAAGGAGGGGGCCTCCTCCCCCCAGGGGAAGCCAGGCCCACTGCAGGCTGAGCAGACCTTCCTTGCATGCATGCCTTCTCCCCGAGCTGCGTTGCTAGGGGTCAGGCCGCAGCCCTGAGGACGACCAACAAAGACCGATGGATATTTATTCCTTAATTACTGAAAGCTTTTAAGAACTGGCCACTGTAAATCCCGCATGCAGAGAGCAGGAGGCAACAGATGAGGATTTATGCTCAGGGGGCAAAGACAAAATAAATATCTCGCCTGACTTCTGATCAATATTATGAGTGTTTTTGCCAACCTGCAGGGTGTTTTATGAGCACGGAGAACAGAACAGGACCATTATTAATTAAATAAAGCCAACCATATTAGGCTTATTACTTCTGCGAGTCACAGTCAGATGTGTTGGGCCGTGAGTGTAGGGTCAGGCAGATCTGAGGGCAGGTGCAAGCCGAGGAAGTGCAGAAGGGGGAGGATTGCATGCTCAGGTGTCACATCTGCCCAAAAATAGTCATGACTGGGCTGCCCTGTGCAGTTGCCCGGGTCAGCCTGCATTGTCACAGAGGTGTCTGTGGCAAAAGGGGCTAATCCCCACTGACTGAGCTTGGTCTCAGCCCCTGCCTTTACTCTGGGTGCAGGTTGAGGCTTGGCGCCCTAGTGGCCTTACTGTCATGAGTACAGGGCCCCTCCCCACACCTGCCTGTGGAGACCGTGACTGAGTTGCAGAGAACACTTCTGGGACAGGTGATAATGCAAATTCCACATCCTCTGTCTTATAGTTTTGTGGCTAACTGAGGATTTTACTTGGGGTCATTGAGGCAGGCATAAAGGAGATGGCAGGGCAGGCCAGGCCAGGAGTCTGCTCTGGCCTGAGGGAGGAAACATCAGATTAATTACTGGACAAAACCAAGCTGAAACTCAAAATCTGTTTGATGTCTACAATGTGCCCAGGACTCATGAAGCACCAAGTACAGACAGGATGAGATCCAGGCCTCTCTGAGAAGGGTCATAGCTGGCCATGGGATTCTGGGCAAGGCACCTAGCCTCTCCTGGGCCTTAGCTTCCCTTCTAGAGAGGTTGGACAGTTCTGGAGCTGCTGTCTCTGAAGTGAGAGGTCCCACAGAAAGATTTGCAAGGGAGGTAAGGACAGAGTGGAAGGTGCTCACTGCCTGTGGGGAGAGGGGAGCTGCTGCCAGAAAGAAGGCCAAGCAGCTGGGCCAGAGGTCACCTGGGCCTGTTCAGAGGAACATCTCAACTGAGCTTTCTGCTCCGACAAATACACCAGGGCAGCTACCCCTGGGAAACCTCCCTCCTGGCTCCCTGTGTTCAAGCAGACATGGCAGTCCTCCTGGCCTGTTCCTGCAAGACGTGCAGAGCCCTTCCTGGGGCCACTAGGATCACAAGAGAAGGTGGAATGGTCACCCAGCACAAGGCCTCCTCTGCGGCCCGCCTGCTGCGAGCGACTCCAGCTGCTTTCTTGGGCTCCAGTCATGGGAAATTAGCCCCAGAGTGAAAACATTTGCTCGTGCTTTTTCTCTGACTCCTGGAATCACAGCATAGCCCCCAGAGCCCATCCTTCCCGACCCTTCCTGCTGCCTCCCTGGGAAACCACTAGGTTGGAAGGGCACAGAGTCTGGCCAAATCACACAGGGGCCTGGATATCCTCTCCCCAGGCCAGCTTTGGAGAGCCACAGACTTGGATGAAAGGCTGACCCAAAGGGCCCAAAGAGGCCTTAAGGCTACAGCTCAGCAAATGAACAGGTGTGCCTAGGGCTTGGGCGTAAAATGCTAGAAGCTGGCTCCTTTCTTCAGCTCCAGAACCCACACTTCCAGGGTGTGTACTAACACTGGAACACAGGGGTTGGGGTGTGGCTCAAGTGGTAAAGTGCCTGCCTAGCAAACACAAGTCCCTAAGTTCAAGCCCCAGTACTGGCAAACAAAAAAACAAAACAAAACAAAAAAACACTGGAACACAAATGCCCCCGAAGGCTACCAGTCAGCAAGCCAAAGGGCAGGGAGAAAGCAATGGTTTTTTGCAGTTCAAGTACAGGGAGGAGGACAAGAGTGGTACTATGGACTTTCCAAATCCCACACTGAAGCCCTTATATGGAGATGATAGGATCAAGAGGTGGGGCACTGGGAGGTGATCAGGTCATAAGGATGGAGCCTGCAACAGGACTGATGCCCTTAACAGAACAGACACAACAGAGAAGACCTCTGCTCCCTGTGAGCCCATGGCAAGAAGGCACATGAAAGCCAGGAAGAGGGTCCTCAACACAAGGGTGTCTGAAGCACCTCGATCAGAAGTGCAAGGGACACATTTTTGCAGTATAAGCCACCCTATCTATGGTATTTTGTTACAACAGCCAGAACTGACTGGGACAGGGTGCTAAGGCCATTCCAGAGTTCCTTGGGCCTTCATCCTCCTCACCATCTTTGGCTACCTGCCACAACCAATCTTTCATTCGTATCTGGCTAAAATGGTAAAACTGGAGTCAATTCAAGAATGTTTGTGTGGCTGTTCTTAATTTTGAAAGCAGGTAAGTAGGTATCTTCTATTTCTCCATTCTCACTAATCGACCACTCTGTATGAATCTAACTGCTTTTCCCTATGAAGGCCTCAGTGAGTCACTTTCCTGCTGGCCCATGAGCTCAGGGGGTCAGCCCCATCTCTGTGACCCTGGTTGAGAGCTGTGTTTTTCCTTACAGAGACAGACAGATGAGCTTAGCTTCTTTCACACTCACCAGTCTTGAGAGCCTGAGAAGACAGGGAGAACTGTCCCCACTGGCCTGCACTAGTCCTTTCAGTGTGGCTGTACTGGTGCCCAGCCTTTGTCCCCTGAATCTTATTTCCTAAGTAACCAAAGTACTATGGCTTCAGACTCAATTCTGACACTGGGCCTGACCTCAACCCTGTTCCTCCAAGGATCTAAGAGACAAGGTGAGGGTAAGTGTGTGGGTATTAGCTAATCAGGAGTGGCCCAAGGAGGCTGCAGGAGTGAGGTCTTAGCCTGTCCAAGAGCTCAGCTCAGGCTTCCCAGCTCTATGCGAACACAGGGGCTGAGGTGGGACCCATGCCTGGTTCCTACTGCTGTAGCAGACCCTTGCTCCATAGGGCAACTTGAGCAGCAGCTGAAACGCACCTGGCAAGTGCTTAAGGTTTTAGGGTCTTTCAGACACTCCAGAGCAACCTCAGGCATCTGGGATTTGGTTTCTTCATCTGAGAAATGGGGACTCAAATCCCTCACCTCTCGGGAATGGCAAGGATTGGAGGAGGTTGTATATGGGGTGCTGAGGCCAGGGAAGGGGGTCAAGTGGTCTAAGGAGAGGGAAGGAGGAAAAAGGGTGAGAAGGGCCAGTAGGGAGTGGTGGGCAGGGTCAGACCTCAGGGGCAAGGACAGGAAGCAGTGCCTAGCACCGCTGATGCTATCAGGGCTGATGGCACTGGGCTGGGTACTCATGACTTCTGACAGGTGTGTGGGACATGCCTTGGGGCAGCAGAGAATTTGGTTCCTTGGGTGACCAACCAGAGGCCTTTGTGGATGGAGTTTTCTCCTTTTTCTGGAAGATGATGGGGAGTTCAAAGTGGAGAAGAGGAAGGGTCAGGGGCCCTGGGCTGTGGTCAGGGAGAGGAGCTGTTCCATAATAGATAGAACAGAACAGGTGGCAGTGAGCAGGGGCCATCCCTGGGAATAGGAGCCCACGTACAGGGGACAGAAACCTAGTGGACAGGTAGGAGGGGGTGGCCAGTGGGGAGAGGGAGACTGAAAGCCATTTAAAAGTCTAACTTCTGGGCTGGAGGAGTGGCTCAAGCAGTAAGAGTTCCTGCTTAGCAAGCTCAAGGGCCTGAGTTCAAACCCCAGTGCTACCAAAAATACAAAACAAAACAAATAAAAGTCTAACTTCTAAGAAGGTAACTTTTGAAAAGATATTATACTGCTGGAGAAAGGCAAAGCATCAGAAGTGGCCAAGCCATGTTTACTATTTCCTACTATTTTTGAATCTGCTGCAGAACATAAAAAAACAAGGCACTTAACCCCCGACCTGGGTCAGTTACATCTCTCCAACCACAACCTTTCCAGGTGTCTTGGAGATTCTTTCCACCATTTTTTACTTGCAGACAAGTCTTATCTCCTTGAACACCTTTATTATTTGGCTCAAAGCTACTTTTCTAAGTTTGTGAGTTCATGTACAAACAGTGTACACAGGACCACCGCTAGACTGCATGAGCCACACTTGCAGTGGGTTTCTATGCTTCACCATTGGGAAAAAAAAATGCAAAGAACTGCTTTAGAGAATAAATTCCAATAAATCTGTGCCAGGCGAGAGAGCGCCCAGGCTAGTGGAGCGAGGTGGTCCTAGATTCCGAGTAATGTGGCATGAGACCCGGCTGCCCCTGGGCGGCGCTCCCAGCTGCCCTGGTGGTGGAGCCCATCACAGCGAATTAAGTTCACCATAACAGCGGCTGATGTGATCAGCTTTGGAACATACAGCATCATAAACACATAAGGCAAGAGAAATGGCCCTTTTCCTGTGCTTGGGATGCTGTCAGACGGATGAGGCCCTCACCCTGTGTTGCACCATTGCTCTTTAAACACTGGGGAGGGGGAAGCCAAGGCCCCTTCTACATGGAAAAGCCAGAGACAAGAAGGAAGCAGGCTTCTCTAAGTGGTTGGTGAACAGGACAGAGAAGACCCTCGGCTCGGTGGCAACACATTTGGAAAAGACACAGAAAACTCCCTAGCAGTTTTCTGGTAAAAACTGCCACATTGCTTGGTAATACTATTTTTAGATGTAAATGTTGATTTTGACAATAACGAACCCTCTCAATGTGGTTTGCCTTTGACCCCTGGAGTGGGGAAAGATTAGAATTGTCACAGCCATGAAGAATAACAATAAGCAAAGAGGTTTTCAAAGAGGAAAGGCATCAGGAATATGCAATTGAAAGACACTTAAAATTAATTTGCATTTTAACTTTTTCCAAAACAGAAAACATGGAGAGTGCTGAAGGCACTAATGGGATTAGTGGTCTGGGGCCGGCTACTCCTGTGGGCTTGACTGAAGTGTTCTGTAGGGGCAATGGCCCAGGAGCAATCGCTCCTGTAGACAGCATGGATTAATTCCAATGTAGTGACAATAGGAATTTTATCCAAGAGCAAATACCCCTTCCGGAGGAAAACCAACAAATGAGTAATAGCTGGTTTTTCTTTTTCAACTCATCTTCACTGTTAAAAACACTAGGCTCAGATCCACACATCCACTAGGAGTTTTTTCCAAGTGTGGCTGTGTAGCAGTGGAGCGAATCACGAGAAGCACTCATTCTCTAGAGTATGAAATGCGTTATTATGTAACAAGCTAAAGTGAAATTCTTTCATAAACCTCTAACTGATGAGATCAGGAGGCAGAAACTGGTCAGGTGTTTTATTTTCCACAATTGGCACAGAGTTTAACTTGCCCAATGGCACTGGCCTTGATAAGGCAAAATTAATTCTATCTGTCGAGATTTCTGGTGGAGAGGGTGTCCCAGAGAGACCCACAAGAGTCTGTTAGTCCAGGGCCTCTGTGCCTGCTCAGGTCAGGCAATGTGTGGCTTCACCCTTTTCTGCCACTGCCGTGAATCCCTGATAAATTCCTGAACAATGGCCCCAGGAATTTTTGGGTGGGTTGCTTCCCAGTATCAGTTAGTGGCAAAGCTATAGTCAATCTACTGAGCAATGGCAAAACACCAAACATGCAGTGAGGTTTTCCTAGTGTATTTTAAACCTATCCACTCTACGTTCTCTCTGCAGAGAGGACTCTGACCAAGCTGCCCAATGCTGGCTGCTAGAGCTGGGGGCAGGGTGCCTGAGTCCACAGCTCCTTCTTCTCTGTCCTCAGGTACTAGGGTGTTGGAAAGCCTTTAAAAAAAAGGCTTCTAGAAAAATGAATTTCACTGAAACAGTCAATGAACATCATTTATTTTAATGTTAAAAATCCAGAAGGTGGGAAAGGAACATGGCAATTTTTTAAGTAATTAAACAGAATTTCCACCTGGTCCAGAATTCAGCTCTGGCTATGTACCCAAAGTAACGGAGAGCCGGGAGGGAGGCAGGTACTTGGACACCTGTGTCCACAGCAGCACTGTTCACAAGAGCTGAAAAGTGGAAGTCACCTAAGAGTTCACAGACAGACGCACGGATAAAGAAAACGTAGAGCAAACACACAATGCAGTATTGTTCACTGCTATTCTGCAGGAAGGCAATTCTGCCTCACGCGGTGACACAGACGGACCAGAGGACATTATGCTAAGTGAAACAAGGTAGACAGGGACAAACACTCCCTAGAGTACGCAGGTCCTCAGACACAAAGTGGAGATGGGAGTTACTAGGGCTGGGAGGAGAGGTGAGGCACGTGTTTGGTGGGTGTGGACTTTCTGAATGAAAAGATGGAGAGGCTCTGGAGATAGTCGTGGTGATGGCTGCACATTATGTCCGACATGGTTGTACTTAGCGCCAGAGAACAGCAAACTTTGAAAGTTAAGATGGTGAGTTCTGTTATGCATAGTTTACTAAAACTGCTTCTCAACCCAGAACCTTATTCTCTTGCTCCCTTTGCACTGCTGGGTGACTCTGTGAAGTTCCATGTCAACATTTTGATGGCCCACACTACGTCCAAGGGACTTAAAATTCAATTACAATGATATTGTTGGTTGCTCATATCCAGTTTTATCCAAATGATCCAAAAATACATTATGGAACTGCATTCTCCTTCTACACCAGGATCCAGGTCATGAGGACACACTGCACTGGTCTCTTTCTCTCTCCTTCAATTTCATAGTCCCTTCTAACCACATGGCCTTGCTGGTCTTCCATCACAACGATATTGGAGAGACTAAGCGATTTCAATTGTAGAATGTCCCCTGGATGTGTTTGTCTGACTCCATGTGGGTAAGAATACCACTACAGAGGGGCCCCAGGCCTCTCTTGTGCCCCATCGGGAGGTATGGACTATGGTGGCCCACTGCTGAGTCTGGTGCATGGTGGAAGCCCTGGCCATGACCCTCACCTCTGCTGGGGCTCCTTCTACTGATGCCTCAAGACTGTGAGTGTCTTTCTCCTTTCCCCCAGGAACTGCAGCCAAGGCTGACGATCACCGGCTGAATCAATTAACTCTTGGTTGTGCAATGGAGATTTTCCATTTCTCTGTTGAGAGAGTGGAAGCTCCTCTGAGCTACTCTTGCTTCTAGTGGACGTGTCGCCCGTGTTCCCCGACACTTTCTACTTTCCTTCTGGCTTGGCAGGATACTCCAGCTCTGCTCTGCATTCTCTCTGGACATATCTGAAACGGGCCTTTTCCCCAAGGTGCTCCGATTCTTTTCACAGAAGCTACCTTTTATTTTTCTTGATTTAAAAGTAAAGCTGTAAAAAATTAGAACTTACTTTGCTTTATTTTAAGAGAAAGCCCTTAAATTTTTTAGTAAACTTTCTGGTATAATTATAGATTCACATGTAGTTTAAGGAAACCATGGAGAGATAGCCTGTGTCTCCATACCAGGAGAAACTGGGCAAGGGCTTCCTCCTGACACACCATGTGCACTACCACTCTAGGACACAGGACACGGGCACCACCGCTGCCCCACTTTAACCTGTGGTCATTTGGTACCTAAATGTCCAAGTATTTAGTCCCATGCAACTTTACTACCTGTCATTTCCTGTATCCACCACCAGTCAAAATCCTAAACATTTCTTACACCACAGTTCTTCTTGTTGCCCTCTTGCCAAGCATGCCCAACCACTCTTCTGCCCACCTCCTCCACCTCTGACTCCTGACCACCACTAGCCTGTTCTCTATCATTTTACTTTATTTGAGTCAGGGGTCTGGCTGTGTTACAGCTCAGGCTGGTCTTGAACTCCTGGGCTCAAGACTCAGCCTCCTGATTAGCCACCCAGCTTTTATTTCTGTAATTTTTTCAGGAATGGATCCCCCACCAATCATAACTCCCTGTAGATTCAGTCAAGTTGCTGTGTGGCTCAACAGTACATTCCTTGTCACTTCTGCTGAGCAGTTCGCGGGACAGAGATGCTGTGGCTTGTTTAATTCATCACCCACTGAAGGGCATCTGTCTCGTTTTGGCCGTTATGAATAAAGCTGCTAAAAATGTTTGTATTTATGTTCTTGTGTAAACTAAAGTTTCTATTTCTCCAGCATAAGTGCCCAAGAGTGCAGTTGCTAAGTCATATGGGAACTGTATATTTAATTTGTAAACAAAACAAAATAAAACAAAAAAAAACCTGCCAAACTGTTTTCCAAAATAGAAGTGATCAAGTTTTAAACATCGTATTTGCTAAAAACCGAATCCCACTATGTAAAAGGAAAGATGACTTAGAGAAATGTGATCCCCCTGCATTTAAACATTGTGTGCTAGGAGACCTGAACTGATGGCAGCCTCCAATTTCACATCCATCTTTGGGTGTGAGTGAGTGCAGACATGCAAACGTGTGTTTAGAAAATGTGACCCACGAGCTGGCATGCAGGTATCAAGTGGATGTGTTTAGAAATCTGTTCAAAGGAAGGATTAAGTTTACAAATGGGTCAGTAAAAAGCATGAAACCCCACCTCTGCTAGTCCTCAGTAGACAAAAACACCAAGGACAAAGATGGAGGGGAAGCCTTTACATCACTGCCGAGGTCTGCTGAGGTCTCGGCCATAGGGCGCCTCTACAGGACCTTTGCTTTTCCACACCTCTTATACCCCTCCCTTCGCAGTCTCATTGGGGCACATTTGGAAATTATTTAAAAAGATAAAATGCCTCTAATCTGTTACCAATTAGAAGAAACATGTGAACATTATTTTCTAATTTGTGACTCTTGAGTGTGCGTCTCAAAAACCAGAGAGAAGTAATTGAAATAATTATGCCTGCCCCTGAATATTTCTATTATGCTCTTGAAGTAAGAGGCTGGGTCTGTCCTCCTTGCATGACGTGCCGGAGGGTTGAATGGATCCACAGGACATCAAAGACCTGGACGTGAACCGCCCTCGCTCCCCAGTCTGTGTAAGGCGGCTGTGCAGCTGGAGCCCCAGGCTGGCGACCCGGTTCTGTGTTCAGATCTGGGGATAAACACACGCTCCTCCCTGGCACCCCTCCCCCCCCCAACTTCCCCATCCCAGAGACTCGTTTGCAGCGGGAGAGCTGCTGCAAAATGTACAGGAGGAAGCCTGATTTATAATAGGAACTATATGAGCTTTTTTTTTTCCTACCAAACCTAGTTATAGTGTGACTTGAGTGACTAACTCCTGAAAATTGGTAATTTCTTGGTGCTTAACAATAGAAAGTCTACCAATGAGGAGTGAGGCACCCTAATAAATTTATAGGGCGTTATATGCCAATTAGGCCTCGTCAGCCATTCAAGAGGCAGGGATGCCAACCCAGTTATCACTCCGCAGACACAGTCTTTACGGCGGACGCTCGTGCAGTTCAACCCATCGTTTCTGTTTGAAAAGCAGCATATTAATGCTGACTGTAGAGCAAGCTGAAATCTGCAGAGGGCCTTCCTGGGGAAGCGACCTCTCTCTTCCTGTGTGCACACTTTCCTTTGTTCATCAGTGGGAGATGCAGACTTGAGATGGATGAGGTCTACACACAACAGATTGGGTGTCACCAAGGGGCGCAGGCCATCGGGAAACTTCCTGTTGACCAACATGGCTGTGGTTTGTTCAACAAACACTGCACTTTCTTCTGCAGGTACCTGGGAGCCTGGTAGGTGGTTTATGTCCACCACACAGTCGTTCAAAAGCACCTCTGCCTGGGCAGGGATGCACAGGGCATGCTGAGAACCTGAGAGCACAGAGGTAAACCTGCCCTGTTGGGAAATAGTGAGGAACCAGGCAAAGCTACCCAGGCACGTGTGGCGGTCTGTTCTTCACGTACAGTGATTGACTGAACTGACTTGAATTTTTCCTTTTGAAAAGAAAAAAAAAAAATCAGAAGAAACACATCCTCCTTGAAGACAAACGTGTCCATGTGCAGAGGTACACAATGCACTTGGGCACTGCCACCCACATAAGCAGGGTGACTGGAACCCTTTCCTTGTGGACATTTTCAGACACTTCCCCTGGCCCTTTAACCTTGCATACTTCCAAACAGAAAAACCAGGCCTTTCCCTTTCTTTCTCCTGGCTGCTGTGAGTTCTGACTTCTGTATCTGACATCTCATTCAGCATTCACTCTTTCAAGAATTATCAACTGATAATTTCAGTGTCGTGAGGTACCTGACTGCAGTTAGCACTGTGCCAGGCTCTGGGACGCAGGTGAACAGAGGCAGGTGAGGAAGTGAATGTGTGACCAGGGGAAGGAAGTATGGTGGTGGTGTGAGTGCTGTGGTTCTCTGGGAAAACACCAACCAAAGGATCCACCTTCTCTTGGTTCCTATTATGCAGACAGCCCTGAATTTCATTCACAAAAGGAAAATGTAGTTAAATGCAATTAAGACTGCTTTCCAAGCTTAAGAACACACATGGCACAAGCGAATATCGGGACACCCACAGAAGTTCCCGTCTTGAAGTTCAAAGAGACAGCAGTCTTGGGATGCACCCACCACCCTTGGAGAGCTACTGTGGGGTTACCATGGTAAAGGCTTCTGGAAATGCCAGCTCACTCACTATAAGTGCCTTACCATCCAGCACGGTGGCTGCGGAGAGCAGTGACCACTGCAGGCTGCTGCACGAGAAAGCTTTGCTGTTGCTAATTTCAAAGTGGAAAATATTGGTACCAATTCAGAAGATGATGAAGGACAGGACATGGGAGATGCTCTCACAGACCTTGCTGAACCACAAGAAGGAGCCTGGCCTGGGGACCTGGAGTCCTGTGGCTCACCTCAAAGTCAAAGGCACAGGGAAACAACCATCGTGGAGAATGAGGGTCCTTTCTGCCCCAGAGTGGGGTCTTACACATTTAGCATGCCAGCACCTGGGTACCCTGTCCCTGGCGCCAAGGACCTTGGTGGATCCTTCGCCTTGACTACCCTGGCTGTGCTGGCTGCCGATGTTAACCTGATTTATCGTGCTCAGCCATGGCCCTTCTCACACACCTTCAAGCAGATGGTAAAAATCTCAAGCAGAGGGCAATCAGAGTGCCCCCCACTAAATATCTCTCATCTGCTACCTACCTCCTACCATGGTCCACTCCAGAGCCCTGTGACAACAATCAGTGAGTATAGCTTTACTGAAGCCAATTTCCTTCAAGGATGAAGAAAATGGTATGTCCTTGGTTGCCATCTAACAGATAATGTCACAGCCTATGGCTTCGATGTACTGTCCACAGCACCACAAGAGAAGAGAGAACAGAAGTGTCAAGTGATGGCATCATCGTGACCACAGAAGGATCTCTGTTTAGGGCACCATGAAGGTCACAGGTGGGCCACTCCTGGGGAAGAGCCTACCAGAGTCCTGCACCATACCATTTTAACAGGGGCCACGGGGCAAGATGAGGCCCTCTTGGGAAGATGGGGTGGGAGGGTCAGGAGACCATAAGAGGTAAATGGTCCTGAGAGATAAGCCCATTCTTTCTAGGAAGGGAATGGGGACGCAGACTCTTTCAAGAACACAGACCCCCCCCCCCATCCCACCACTACTCCCACCCGGGGCTTTGGCTTCCTCTCATTCCGACCTCGCCCCCAAACAGCACTGGAATGCTCTGTCCCCTGATGGGCTCCATAATGAGAAGCGCTGTCAATCACAGCTCCATTAGCCTGGACAGACTTTCACTTCCTGAAACAATTTATTGGATTCCCAGAAGCAAATGGGCCTTCTTCCTTTTCAGCTCTGTTTTTAGGGAGCTATTCAGAGGGAGTGTGTGTCCCTCTGTCCCTGCTGGGCAGCCTTTGTTTCCTCCATTTACTCATGAAAACGGTTTCCTGAGTTTACCTACCTCCCCCGTTCCTGGTTTCCCCAGTGTTCACCAAAACTTCTTTCCTCCACTGTTTGGTTGCCACACAAAACCCACCAGCTGTTTCCAGCTACTGAACCAGGGAGGGAGCGGTGAGTTTTATTTGCAGAATTGTGGAGGGAGGCAGGGCAGGGAGTGGGGGGAGGGGAGAGACACTTGAAGAAATTAAATCGAAGGAAAAGAAAGAATGAAATGAGGCAATGAACGAATGCCAGGCGATGTTCTCCTGGTCTGTAACTCACTGTCCCTGCCTTGCTCCATCCTTTCCTTGCCTTCCCATCTCATTCCTCACCAATTTCACTAGCTCTATAAAAAATGGTCCTGCTAAAATTTAATCCTTCAGATGTTAAAAAAAAATTTTTTTTGAGACAGGGTCTTGTTTATATCACCCAGGCAGGCCTTGAACACTTGGTCCTCCTGACTCTACTTCCTAAGTGTTGGGATTATAGCATGTACCACCATGCCTAGGGAAAAATTTTGACCAATGTTTGTAATTCTTATAAGCTCTATGTTAATGATGACTAAAGTTTTGCTCTGATAAAATTTCCAACTATTTAAAAAACTCACGTCACTTAAAATTAAATTGCTATCCAGAGAGTTTGATAGATCAGTTGTCTTTTGCTTTCTGGAGAGAAAAAGAGGATTCAAAATTAGATAAAATAATATTTTTTTCTTCTACTGCTCTTCTTAAAGAATAATACACACTGTGCCACTCACTGCACCTGAGCAGGAAGGCACTCTTCTTCAAGCATCAATCACTTTAACTTTTAACCTGGGAAAACAGATTGGAGAAGCACAGTTATGTCTTGCCTTCTGAGGATTTCAAGTCAATAGTAAATTGGGGGGCACGTTAGAGCCACTGAGATCCAATCAGGATAAAATTATGCAGTCATGTAAGAAATAATATCTATTAGGCTAATTTAATCACCGAATACTTTACAGATGAATTAGAATTTAGAATCCAATTACTTACGACATTCGGACTGTCAGAGCCTGTTTCTAGGCAGGAGGAAGAAAAAAAAAGGGGTGATTCAGGCAGCTTTTAAAGATGCAGAAAATGGAAGGGACCCTCTCCTGCTCCTGGACTGGGATAACAGCAGAGAAATGACAACTTTGATCAGGGTTTTTGCCATCACCTCAGCCTACCCCACTGAGCCCAGAATGCTTGAATTTGTTATCCCTGACAGGCAGCCATTGTCCCAGCCAGGAACTCAAATAATCTCTAAGAAGCCTCCTCCTCAGGGCTGGCATTTAAAAAGGAGGTCTACTTGGACACATTCTGGGGCAGCCCCCAGAGCAGAGGGCTTCTGTACCTGGAAGTCTGCAGGGTACCCCCCAGGAACCACCAAAGGGGCCCTGATCACCACCTAGGCAGTGGGACCCTGCCAACCCCACTCCCTGCCCCCTGCCCTCTTGAAGGCTGCACTTATCTTCTCTGACAGTGAAAGCTGTCCTGAGATAGGAAAGAGATCAGAAAAAAGAAGATCCAGAAGCCTGCTGGTCCCTGGGGTATGGAAGCTTGTCCCACCACCTGGGATGCTGCTCTTTGTGTGGGGGAAACTGAGGCCTGGGAAGGGAGGTCATTGTGAGAGACTCAGCTCATTTTGGTAAGAACAAAACTGGCCTTGGGGAGTCTTCTCTCCCAAATAGCAATAGGTGGGGGCAGTTGCAGACTGATCACATGGTTGTGCTCCCATGTGACTGCATTCCTGAAAGAAGTCATTTTTTTACTCTTCCCCTCTTTTCTCAGTTCGGGCATTCATGGAATTGGGTAAACAAAAAATTCTTATATTTGATATTTGAATTACAAAGAGATTTATTTCAGGGCTTCAGAGATTTTTTTTTCTGGAATAAAAAAAGGCTGAAAAAATGAATTTTTTTTCATGCTGTATTTTCTTTTGGGATAGAAGTATGCAGAAGCCCTTGGCATATGGCTGTTTGGCAATCCTCAGAGCTCTCCCACATTTCCAGTAATAGAGTAGGAATTTTGGGAAAACCACCACGTCCACTTCATTTCACGATGGTTCCACAGTGTGAAATGAATGAGTGTTTTATTTAAATTTTAATTGCCAGCAGGTCACAGGGCTGAATATGCTTTAAGTTTAAGGTGGCCACAGAGATACCTCCTCTTCAGGAAGGCACAACTGCAGTGAGCCACCATTAGAGCCATACCCAGGGGCCTCTCTAGCCCATTCCAAGGGGGAGGGAACTTGGTGTTTACAGGCCACAGGGGTTTTATGACGGGGCTTCCTGCCTGACTGAACAGAGCTCTGCTCCTCTGGACTCCATGGACCCTCCTGCACACTTTCCTCCACCTGGCCCACAATGTGTCCTTATTATGTGTTTAATTACCAAGCTGGACCACTCTGCTCCCTCTCCACCAGGACCTTTGTGTGTGTGTATTTGATTCATTTAATTGAGGGCAGGGTACCGGATAGGATCTCCAAAGAGATGTTCCTTGTTCTAGGATGATTCATTGCAGCTCTTAAAAACACCTGTTCATCAATTTATCAGTTCATAAAAAAGATCAGACTTAATATTCAGTTTCTTTAAAGGATTAAAAAAAATCTTCCTACATAATACATTAAGTAAAAAAGAAAAAAAGCCCATGTTATTAAAAAAATAGAAACACTTCTTGAGAACAGTCCCTTGCAAGCCTCCCACATTTGGGGGTGACCCTGTCAGTCTTCTGATGTATGTGTCACAATTATATGGACTGAGAAGGAGGACTTCTCAGTAACGGGCATTTTCCACACAGGAAGGTGAAGTTGGCACTGCCTGAAAGCCAATGGCCACGAGCACTTGAGTGTCACTTGCAGCATTTTAGCGCCCATGCTGGTGGGTTTCAGACCCCAAATGCTACTGACTTCTGACAAAAGGGAAACAATTCTTTCATGCTTCCTTTAGGAAAGTCACATTATCAACATAACGAGCCTGTGAGAAAGACCACACCGCCACACAGCAAACCCACCAGCTTACTGCACACAGCTCCTCACAGGAGAACACACAGCTGACCTGCAAAGCCCAAGACCAAAGCCCAGGCGCCCGACAATGGCCGCTTCTTTGGCCAGTATGCAGAGCCCGTCTAAACGGAAGGTGAGGCCTCTTCATTAACTCAGTGAGTGTCATGAGCCTGTCACCACGGCAGGTATGCCATCTGCCCTTGGTGGGCCATTGGGAATCTCCTTCCTTTCTAGAGGGATCGGTGCTCAGAAACGGCTCTGTCTCCCCACGACCCAGTGGGCAGCAGCCTCGTGGCAGGACCTGGTCGGCAGCTCCCGCCACACTGACTAATTAATGACCCTGCTGGTCGCAGCTGGAAGAGCCGAGCTGGGGGTGATTAATTAAATTAGCTGGCAGAGGAAATTACAGTGGAAAAGCCAAAGTTTGATTGCTCCATAATTAACCGCAGTGCAAATAATATCTGCGTCCATAACTTCCAGCGATGAGATCAGAAGCCAATTGAATTTGGCACTGATTGAAGCTGTAAATATCCTGTGGTGAAAAATGATAGGTTTGTTCTGGAGGGAAAACTTACAGAAATGGACATCCAGCAACTGGGAACAGGGGAAAGGGCAGCGGAGGAAACTGCGGGGAGCAAGTCTCACCTTGCTTTCATACTGCCTTTTTCCAACATTAAAACATCTCTTTTCATATTTCTTTTGGGTTACTGGCGAGGTGTGCTATCCTATATATCCTGCTTCCACATTTCAGATTTGACTTCCCATGCCCAGAACCTGTGCTGGGGTTCCATCCCCGCTCTCATCCCAGGGATTAAAACTCAATTCTAAAATAATTCCATAGGCTAATGGGAGGCGACCGCTTTCATCTCCCCAAGAAGAAGAATGTCCTATTTAGACCATCAAATGCATGCAGCATTGCCACTCTTCTAGATAATGACGTTTTTTCTTCTTCGAAACAATTTCATGTCCAAAGTATGGTTTCATTAGCAATGGGATTCTACTTTAAAGAAAAAAGCATTTTATACAGATAATTGCCTTGCCAAAAAAATAATAAAATAAAACCTACAGAACTTTCAGCTGACGGACACATTCCTTTTCCTACCAGCCACGTATTTTCAAAGTCGGGTATCTCTACTGGAGAAGCTCTGAAAGTAATGACTTGGTGGCTTTAGGTCAGGAGGTGTGGCTTCTGTCTGCAGCTGCTCAATAACAATCTGCCCCAGTCTTGATGCATGAGAAGCTCTCAGACATGTGGAGGAAACACCGTAGTGTGGGACAAAAGGTGTCAGCCGTGGAAATGATGTGTCAGACACGTGTGCTCAGGCATCTCTTCCCGAGCCCCAGCGCCGTGGGCAGGCAGGGCAAGTCATCTCTCTCTCTCGTTAATAAAATTCAGGCTCTGGGTTGTCAATGGTATGGCAGGAAAGGACTCAGCCCTATACCCAGTGTCCTCCTGCCAGCCCAGAACCCTCCTCCTGGTTCTACAAGGCCTTGCTTCCAACACAGGGCTCTATCTGCACTCTAGTCTGAGGTGAACCCACAAGTTCCATAAATCTGGAAAGAAATGAGTCAACAGGCTGTGGCTGTCATGGGGGGGTGGTGACAAGGTGGAATGATATGGTAGACAGAGTCCTAGCTCCCAGTCATGTTCACATCCTAATTCCCAGAGCCTGTGACCATGGGACTTGACACGGCACCGTAACTGGAGGTGTGGTTAAGCCAAAGGCTTGGGGAGGGAGATGATGTTGGATTACTCAGGTGGCCCGTTAGTCACAAGGGCTCTTATGAGCGGGATTCAGGAGGAGTGAAGTGAAGTCATGGGCCAAGGTAAGTTGGCATCTTTAGATGCTGGGAAGATAGGGATGCATGCCCTAAGGAGCTTCTAGAAGCTGGGAAGATGAGGAGATACACACACACTCCAAGGTGGTAAAGAAGGGGATGCAGTACCACCGCACCCCGCCCCCACCCGAGTCTTTAGAAGTGGAGGAGGACAATGGGATTTAGGCCCCTCAGAGGCTCTAGGAGTACAGTCATGTGGCCCGCTTTGGACTTCAGACCTCCAGGGCTGACAGAATAAACCTGAGTTAGTATAAACCACCAAGTGTGGGGTCACTTGCTACCCACACCGTCACCATCAGGAGGCGAAGGACTGAGCAGGTAGAAGCTGGGGTGGGTAAAACATGTGACATAGCAGGGGGGTGGCTGCGAGGCATCCACTGAGCCTGGCGTCTGGTGGCATCAGTCCTTCTTGGCCACACTGTCTCTCTGAAACCCCTTCCCTTGGCCAGGAATTCCACAGGTCCCCATGCTTGCCTGGCTGCCAACAAGGAGAGGGCTCTGGACTAGAGCAGAGACTGCCTATACTTCCTCTTGGTGGGAAATGTTCCTTAGAGGTCCCTCTTTCCACCAGGGGCTCTGACTGACCTTGTTCCCAACAGCTTTTGCAAGCATGTGCACAGTAGGCAGCCTTGGACAATACAGACAGCGTCTTTGTCCAAGGCCCAGGGCAGCTGTGCGTGTATAGGAGATCTGGGTGTACACAGGTGTCCATGGGCCGTCAAGTCACAGCTCAGTAGCTGGCCCAATTGCCAATACTTTGGCCACTGCTACTACTGTAACAAACTTCTCTGTCTACAACTGAGGAGGCTCATGTGCCAACTAGCTACACAACACTGTGGTGGGCCACCTTGCCAGCTGGATACAATTTCAGATCCTTCATAATTTCTCTTTCCTGCCATCCACACTTCAAATATTAGACCTATACCAACAGTTGGTACATGTGACTGTGTGGGGCTGGGACTTCTCTCTGTCTGGGCCAGCCCTCACTTGCTGTCTGGGTGACTTAGACAAAGGTGCTCCCTCTTCTCCTTGCAAGCCTGCCTTAACCTTGCCATCCACCCCTCCTCTCTTCTGCCTTGCCTCAGGGTTTGCACGGATCACATTGCTAAGTCTCTGTGTGTGTGTGTCTGTCTCCCCTCCAGGCTGCAGACCCTTGAAGCAGGCATGGTGTCCCTTGGCACAGCATGAAGCATGACATATTGCAGGCAGAGGGGACTCTGCTGAAGTCTGTGTAGAGCAGGGCCTGGTGGGGTATGGATCAGGCTGCTGCCCCTGTGGTGTGGTCCCTCCTGAGGGCAGGCCTGGGATTTTACTGCTTAAGTCTCTCAGGCCGCTGTGTGGCTGCAGTTAGGCAGAGCTGGAGGTAAGAAAGGAAAGGCCACCTGCATAGGACGGGGCGCTCCAGAGAGAAGGTAGGGCACAGTCAAGGCCAGAGAGATGAGGCAGGGCATCTGGCCTCTGCGAAGTGACCAATGTGGCTTAAATTAGGATTCCAATAGGGAGACAGGGTCAGAGGGCAGACTGGCACAGGAACCAGGTGGGGGCCAGAAATATGTGACAGCCAAGTGGTATCGGGAAGGACTCTATAGTCCTCAGGATGTTAGGCAGAGGAATACTTATCCAGGGAGAAACTCTTTTAAGAGGGAGACCCTTCATCTCACTCCCACGGACAAGGAAGCTCATGGCTTCTGCTGGGATGGGATTCTCTGGGCAACAGAAACTACAGCAGGTGTGATGGTCAATCCACTACGTGATGACCACATCAGACACTACCCAGGCACTGCTGTGGAGGTATTTTGTAGATGTGACTTACATCTACAAGTAAAGGAGACTGCTGGGCCTCATCTACTCAGTTGAGGGTCCTGAGAGCAAAACCTGAAGCTCCCTGAAGGACTCAGGCCCCAAGCTCACAAATTAACTCCTGCCTGCTGGCCTGACCTACACATCTCACATTTACTAGGCCACATCCAGATAAGCCAGTTCTGAAAATACAAAAATCTGGACTCTCTCATCAGCTTCCAACCTCTCCTCCCTTGGCCCCTAGGTTCTGAGCTGATCAGTGTCTCAACTGACTCAGAATAGTGAGCCTACAGGTGATCTGGGAGGAGCTCCAAGGGATGAGGGTATCAGGTAAGGAAGGAGACATGGTGTGGCAAGGAATGCAGCAATGCTGATCAAAGAACTGATCAAATCCCCACAGTTCGTTTATTCAGCCTCCTTCTAGGAAACCATCTTCAGAAAACAATTAATCACCAGCCTCCCAAGAAGTACACACAATGCAGTATCCCTACCAGCATCCTCTAGTGCCTCATAGCAAATGCCCTCCAAGTCCAAAGGTGATTAACTAAACGACAGCTTGACCACCAGATGCGTTAATACACCGCTGAAAATAACATTTTATGGTATCTTTACAGAGCTGGGGAATGGAACAGAGTTCTACACATGATAGGCCAGTGCTCTACCACTCAGCTATCTCCCCATTCCTACAAATAGTGCTTTAAAAGACATCTATGAGCTGGCAGAGTGGCTCAAGTGGTAGGAGCATCTGCCTAGCAAGTGTGAGGCCCTGAGTTCAAACCCTAGTGCTGCCAAAAAAAAGACTAATTCAGATCTGGGCTGGGATGTAGCTCAGTGGTTGAGTGTTTGCCTAGCATGCACGATCCCCAGTATTGCCAGACAAAAAAAAAACCAAACAAACCAAAATGACATCTATGATACAGAAAGACGTTCATGTTAGTCTAAAAAAAGGCCTCAAAATTGTTTTCAAAGCATTGTTCCTTTAAAAAACTGTAAGTAATACATCAAACACCAACTGATTATCTTCTGGGGTGGAGTTTTATATATATATATATATATATATATATATATAAAATACATGCATACAGTATGTATATGTCTCTCCACTGGACACTTGTGGCTCTTGACCCTTGGGAGGTATCTCTTTGGGAAGGGTTCGTTTGGGAAATGGTGCCATGCTGGAGGTCCCCAGTACTGGGGCATCTCCTCTTCCCAGCTGGGAAGCTGTACAAACCCATAAAGAAGCCTGTTTCATTTTATTTCCTTCAATTCTCAAGCACACCACTCTCCCCAGGAACATCTTTATCACTTATGGCAGTTAAAATCCACAGGAGCACATTTTGGAGGCCATGGTTACTTGGCATCCTGGTTCACAGGCCGAGGCTAGGACCTCAGGTTCTCGAGAGACATCTTACTTTCCTTTTCTAGATCTTGTGGAGAAGCACGGTCTCTATGAAAGGACCCTGGTGGCCAGGACAGGTCCTGGTGAAGTCAGGTTTTAACCTAAAATAACAGATGGTATCTTGATGCCACAGGGTAACCTCACTGTGGTTTGTCAGAGGCTTTTCTGGGGATGGGTAAGGGATAGGGAAGAACTGAGGTCTGGGTAGGAGTGAAGGCAGCTGAGGGGAAGCTTCCTCTGGGGGACCTGCCCTAGAGTACACTGAGGACTCACCATTACCCTGTCATTTCCAGGTCTCAAGACACATGGCAGGTCCCATTATTTACCTGGAGGCCCAGATGCCCTGTCCTCCTCCCTGGCTAGCAGATAGCTCATCATCATGACTGACAGGGAGGTAGGAGGGACCTTTGTGCTCCACCCCTTTAGGTTGCCCCTTTTTGTCTTGTGCTTTCTTTAGCCCTCTTAGCAATCTGGGGGACCCCTGGGGTGGGGGCGGGCAGGACTAAGTCTTTTTCTTCCTCACTGCTTTATTGAAGTATAATTTGCATGCCATAAAGCTTGTCTGCTTTAGATATGCAGCTCAGTGACTTTAGTAAATCCACAGGGCTGTGCAAGCACCACCTGCACCTGGCTTTCAATGCTCCTGCCATCCTAAAGGATTCCCCTTGCCTTGCCATGGGAAGTTCCCCTTTCCACACCCAGGTATCCACTCATCTGCTTTGTCCCTGCAGATTTGCCCTTTCTGGATTTCCCCATGAAGGGAATGCAGACCATGCAGGTCTTTAGGGACTGGCTTCCTTCACAGAGAGCTCAGTGTTAATGCTTAGTGCACATACTGTTAAAAGTAAATGAAAACAGGAATTGGAAATAAAAACCACATCCCAGAGAGCTTTGCAGAGAAGGAACTTGTGGTCACTGTTGGGCTAATTCAATGAGGGTTTCATTGCATCGCTATACATTTGGTTGTGTGGTTCAGAAATATCTGCTGTACTGAGGTGTTAGGTTTTATGTGGAGTGTTATTTAGTAAGAGCAAATGAACTCTTTTGATGTTCAAAAGGAACTTGAAATTGCTGGGTTTAAACTTACGAAAATTAGGAAATGCCTGTGCCAGCCAGATAAAAACCGATCATCAACTTGCTGAAGTGTGCAGGGTGTGTTTCCCCTCCACCTCCTTCTACCATAACTGGATGAGGAAGTCCTCCCCCCTCAGAAAATACTGTAAGGCACCGGAATGGACAGAGAACTGGAGTTGGCCCTTATTATATGGTGCTTTTGTCTAAGTGCAACCTTCCTCACACCAAAGAAATGTGTGAAGATTTTGTAGTACATTATATAGGTGTGTGTGCATGTGTGTAAGAGACAAGGGGGAGCCAGGCTTGAAGGGGCTTTTTTGTGGTTTCTCCCTCTGCAGAGTACATCAAATTCACCAGAAGGTAAGTGACTGACTTGTGACCCAAATCGCCAAGAATCCTGGACATCTCACTGGGGTCCCTCCTCTGGCAGGCCACACTGTCTCAGCTGGAGCCAAGTGCTGGTCTGAAGAGGAATTGCTAAGGGGGGGGCATTAGGACAAACCTCTAGTGGCAACTGCCACGGGGTCTTTAATGAGAAGGAGGCTGTCTACTAGAAAGGACAGTCTGGAAGCACACTTACCACAGTGGGGTGCTACGTACCTCTGGAGGTCAGGACAATTCTCCTCTTCACGGTGCAGAGGACACTAAGGTCCCGAGAGGTTAAAGACCTTGCCCAAGATTACACCAGTATGTGAAGGAGCCAGAATACAAACCTAGGCACTGCAGAGGCACAATTTGAAATCAGAGGACAGCAGACTGTCACCCAGCAAAAGCAAGTGACAGCATGTTGGCACAGAGCTCTTCAAACCCTTCTTTAATGTCTATCTGACTTGGGCCTGTGGGTGGGAACAAGTGTGGAAACCCCAGCCCACCCTGTAAGCTTTGCTCACCTTGCCTTCTCCCAAGGTGTGGGCTGATTTATCTAGGGAGAGTGGGTGAAGTTTCCTGGGGATCCTTGGGCCTGTCTCCGGGAGGGTTTTGCATCCCTTTGTCAGGCAGGTGCCTCCCCCTTGGCTCTTAAACTCAAGTTACCCCTTTGAGGCTCTGCAAGGCCAACCCTTATCTCTGTTATCAAACAGTTGTGTGTGGGGGCATAGGGGGCCTATGCAGTGTATCTGGAGGTCCCAGGGGATTCCAGAGAGCAGGCAGAGCCCACATAATGCTACAGCAGCCTGGTTTAAAGCAGTCATTTTCACATCCTCACAATCGTGGCACTGAAACAGCAGTTGCAGTTCGCTAGGGACTGGTGGGACATGCAAACCCTCCATCTTCCCCAGAGTTGGACCTCTGGGTCCAGGCACTGGGTCTTAAACAAGCCCTCTGAATGACTCTGAGGAGGACCACAGTCTCTTGTAAGGCTCTTTAAACTGGTCAATGCTGACATTTTGCACAGGACAGTTATTTGCTCTGGGGGAAGTTTTTCTTTGTACGTTATGGCTGTTCACTGGCATCATTATGCACCAACCTCCACCTCTGGAGGTTGCCAGGTGTCCCCTACAGGGCAGAATCAGCCCCAGGTGGGAATCTGCCCCCTAAGGCTCTGGCATCCAGAGAGGCAGTTCTCTGTAGCTGGAATGTCCAGTGGAAGTGCAGCCCACCCGGGGCTCCAGTGTGCAGTGAGGGCTGAAAAGTCACCCTTGGGTGCCTGTGAGGTAAAGCCACATTGCAGGCACGGCTAGAAAGTGTTATGGGTTCCACTTGCCATGAAGAAAGACAAGCTCCAAACGATTCAGGGGCCTCTGCACTCAAAGCTGCTATGGGGGACGCCAGCACCAAGACCAGGTTGCTTAAGACCATTCACAGTTTATCTTATGACAAAAACTTCCATGTGTGATCATCATTACAAGGTTCTTGCAAAGAACGGGCTTATAGCGCATTTCCTGAGTGGCACAAAACCCAGACGTCCTAATCTGACACAGCTTCCCTCCACTCCCTTGGCTGTGTGCCACCCTGCCCTACAAGCCATCTAGACTCCTGATGTCCGAATGGTTGTTGCTGACCACACGTGGCTACTAGGCACTTGGAATGTGGTCAGTCCCACTTAAGATGTGCTTAGTTCAAATGAAGAATATAAATAACTTGCTAAGACGTTTTGTTTATTCATTACAATGTTGAACGAATGTTTTAGCACTACTGGGTTAATTAATGATAGTGTTAATATCACTTTCACATGTTCTTTTGACTTTTTAACATGTGGCTACTAGAAAGGTGATGAGGACACATTGGTTTGGTTGGGTAGCACTGGTGCAGATGATGGTGACAGCAAGTGAGAAATTACAGGTGAAACGGGTGTTGCTCAGTGCAGAGCTCTTGCAGAGCATGCAGGAGGCCCTGGGTTCCATCCCCAGCGTGGTGGGGGGTGGGGGTGGGAGGAGAAGGAAGCAAAGACTCCTTGGAGAGAAGAAAACCTCTCATCAATGAAAATCTCAGGATATTGGAATCCTTGCACAAACTCAGTTCTCTCCTAGAGGTGACCAGGGATAGCATTTGAAGGAGAATTACCAGTTGTCTATGAACAGTTGAGTTCCTGACAAGAGTGGGTTGTTTTTGAAAACTGAGAAGAGTTCTGACTTCCTGTGCAAGTCCTGTACAGCTTAGCACTCACCTGCTCAGTCTTCAGAGGCTGCCCAGGCGTCAGAGATCCTGAGCAGGCTGAGCAGCTGAGACTCAGGGCACATCTGGGCACACACTCCCTCCTCTAGCCACTTGTTCTTCTGCACTGCTGTTATGAATGCACCTTGATTCAGCTCTTCCAGGCTAAAAGCTCAGAAGGCTTCCCTGAGTGGCTAGAAGCCAAGCAGCTGCAGACAAGGAGCATTTTACTTCTTGCTTCCCATGGGGCTCACAACCTTTGGGCCCACTGAATATTTTTGTATGGTGGGTAAACTGGTTGCCATGCATCCCACATGCAAGGATCTGGAGGGATCTGGTGGTCTCATTGCGGTTCTGGCAGGCCTGCTGCTGCACAAACGATCCATCCTCAGCCTTCTCTACAGACAGGCCCTGGGGTGGCTGCTGCTGTCCTAGAAGCTGGGATGGATCCCTCCTGGAGAGACCAGGACCAAGGTGCTGGCAGGGAGCCTACTGTATGCAAGGTGGGCTGTGCTCAGAAGTGACTTGTCCCACTCAGTTCGCCAGGCCTCCTGTCATCTCAAACCACATCTTTTGGACACCTCAGAACATGCATGCTTGGCTCTTCTATGAAAGATGCTGCGGGGAAAGGCCACTGGTTCCACAGGAATGAGTCCACCCTGCCTATAAGCCCACCTGGGACCCTCATTTCCTGTCCCCTCTTCACTCTGCCAAAGCCCTGAATTTCCAGAATAGTTATTATTTGTTCTGGAAGTACGTTTTCTCCAGCTTCATTGAAAACACAAGAATGTGTGGTCTTTGATTTTTTTCATCACTTAAAATATGTGGCATATTTTTCTTCTCTATTGAGAGGTAATTTATATAATCTGCCATTTAGTCATAGTACACAATTCAATGGTTTTAGTATTTTTCAGAGTCATGTATTCATCAAGACAACCACAACCACTTTTACAACATTTTCATCACCCCAAAAAGAAATCCCACACCATCAGCAGTCACTGCTCATTTCCCTGATGCCTCCTGCCTCAGCCCTTGGCAATCACCACTCCGTTCTGTCTTCATGGATTTGCCAATTCTGGGTACTTCCTATACATAGAACCATACAACACCAGGCTTTTTGTGACTGGTTTCTTTCAGTGAGCACAACATGGATGGTTCACACTGTAGAAGGCATGTCATTCATTTACAACACTGGGTAAAATTCCACAGTACGGACAGACCACACTTTGTTGATGCACCAACAGTTCATGGGCACACTGGCAGAGCGGTGCTGCCATCATGTACACGTTTCTGTGGGGTCCTGTGGCTTCATTTTTCTTGTGTAGATGCTTAGGAGTGGAATTGCTGGGTCAGACACTCACTCTGTAATTGTGTCGAACCCTTTGAGGAACCAGTCATTTTTACAGATGCTCCTCATCTGCCAAGAGTCCTTCAAAATTAGTCTGACAACTTAAACGCACTTCATTCTCACTATATTCCACAGATGGGGGAATAAGGCATTCTGAAAGCTGCCCCTGACCACTCATCCTTCCTGTCAAATCCAACCTATGGGAACAAAAGTGCTCCTAGGACCTCTTACAAACAAGGACACTGAGGTTGGAGAAGGGCAGGTGTCAAGGCTGCCTAGTTGTTAGGTAGCAGTGCATGGCTCAGGTCAAGTGCAAAGGTTCCCCCGGCCTCAATGTTCTCAGCACAGGACCATGGCCTGTAGATGCCAGGTGGGCTCCAGGAACCACTGAGAGCCCCAATCTAGTCATGCTTAGAGAAAGACAAGACCTGCCACTTATATAAGTGACATCCCTTGCTCCATAAGGCTTCCATTTCATAGACATCTTAAGAAAAATCTAACCAAAAAATTCAAATGGCAGAAAATCAGAAAATAAAGATAAGAAATAAATAAGAATAAGTCAGAGCTCTATCCCCTAGAAATGCATTCTAACTCGTAAGATACTTCTAGCTTACTATACTATGACTACCTCTCCATCTTACTACGCTGTCAGCCGGCTGTGTCATATTTAGTAGCTAAAATGTCGTATCATTTACACTACATAGTATACTCCCAGGAAGTGTATATAACTACTTATATAGTATGTTATTACTATAACATTTTAATTATGTATATTACCTGTATGATTTTATACTTTATATATACCTATAAAACACTTATATACCAATATAGATGATTATTTAATCATCAAATTTGGATTTTTAGTTGAAACTTTTGTATAAACAATGGCACAACTGAATAGTTTTATGAACAAATCTTTCTGCACACATCCTTCACTTTTGGGATGAGTGTGAAGAAAGGAATTGCTGGGTCAGAATCCTGTCATCATCAAGGTCAGTGGAATTTACTGCCGAGTTCCTTCCAAGAAGGTTTCCTCAGTTTTCACTCTGTGGGCAGTGGGAGGGGTGAGTGGGAGGGGATGCAGTCACATTTCCATGAATTGGGAATGTACACTAGGGATTATGTTTCACACTGATTTACCACTAGTGACCTGATTTTTAGTAAGGGCCACTCTATGTTCTGGGAACCCACACAGCATACCCTTTACCTGCCAGATAAGCTAGCATGGGACCAAAGCTGACCTTCAAAGTCCCAAGGTTGTAACTCGTGACACAGTGCAGATCATTCCAGGGACAGTTTTCCTTGTTGGCTTCTATAAGTCACACATGAAAAACACTTGTTGTTGCTGGGTCTCACCTCACATGGACTTAACACGATCGCTACAGGGACATGCAGGACATAGGACTGCGAGATCAGGGTGCTTCCTCTCCAGAACTGGGGGAGAAACATAGCCTCCTTCACATATGTGCCATTCTCAGTTTTGGCCATGGAGGTTAGCTCATAAGTAACACACACGATTTCACACTACTTGATTAGAAAAGAATTGAGCTGCCTTTCCCAAGGGGTTGACTCAGTTCTAATTATGGCTGTAGAGACTGATGAAACTTGCTGACCACTTGATGTAGCTCGTTATAGGGACAAGACATGTGCATGCTACAGTTCTGAAGTAAGGCTTCTAGACCTGCCCAAAGTATCTGACTCTTAGGAAATTTCCCCCCTTTAAAAGCCCAGTGGCTTTTTATTAAAAAAAAAATTAAAAAAAGACACAATAGATGACACTTATGAAGGATGTAGACCTTCATCTGGAAGGTTAGGAATTTAGCACTGTGTTGTATAATATTACTTATTTTATTCTCAAGATTTCTAATGAGATAGGTGCTACGCTTGTATTTCACTCTGCAGACTGGGGAAGCCAAGCACAGAAGAGGTCAAACATCCAGTCCAGGCTAGCAAAACCAGTGGAAAGGAGAAGTCATGAATGACCTGCTAGCCTGACCCAGGTTGAACGGCAAACCACAACTCCAGGACCAGACTGGCATATGCTGCACAAGTACAATACGCTCTCAGGCCTTAGAGGGATGGATCAATAATTGGCTGCTGAGACACAATGTTTTCAGATATTCCCTTTTAAGAATAAAACAAGCAGAAAACGTATCATTGGTAGCTACACAATTCTTTTCTGCTACTTTTTTTTTTTTGAGTGATAGATGTCAGGCACAAAAATAATTCCATTTTTTGTATTTTAGAAGAGGCAAAATGAACCTATCTGTCAGATCCACGGTTGCTCTGAGCAGGGTACAAGGAACTTCCCTGGCGATGGAAGTGTCGTGAATACGAATAGGTGTATGCAGTGTCAACACTAACAGCACACACACGTGCTATGCAAAATTTACCTCAACATAGATTTTTAAGAGACCTAACTGAAAAGTATACCATCTGCCCTGGGTGTCAGCTCATGACTCACCTCCACAATCTCAAGTGCACTGTACTTGGACGTTTAGAGTAAGACACACATCCACACTTCTGCTCGTGACCTGTGCAGACTGACTTCAGCTAGCAAGGCAGAGAGTTAGGTCTGCATTTTGGTGAGCAGATTTGTGAAGTAAGGGCAGGCCCATGTCATGTTTTGGGGAGGGTGGTTCTGAGGTGAGAAGCAAGTGACAGGGAGAAGAGGTTTGCAGGATGCACAGACACGCTAGGTCTGGAGAGCACATCCACATGGCCACCAGCAGTGGCTCTCACATTGCTGGATGCCCTCCTGACCACCAGAGACCCCCTCCCTGGAGAGGCAGAAGAACTATAGGGAGAAGTCACAGCAATTTGGAACTTCCTATTTTGTGGCAAAAGGCACTTCCCAGCAGACAGGGGCTCGACAAACAGGCAAGTAGCTTTGGAAAGCAGTGCTACAGTGAGTGAAAACTGGTTCCTTGGCTTTCATTCAGCCTGGAGTCCACTAGGGTATTGCAGAGTTCTTAAATCAGATAAAGAGCCCAGCCATTTTCTGCAACAGTTACACCCACACCCTTGCCTCAGGAAACAGGACTGTGTTGTAAATATGCACATTAAAAATGCTGTTCCTTTTTCTAGGAGCTCTAAGGCCCTGGGGAGTCTCCTTTCTGATAATCACTGGCTTCCCATGGCCCTGGCCCAAAGCACTTCTATTTGTGAGAGGGCCTGATGCAGCATTAGTGGAGTGTCAGCAAAGGTTTCTGGGCTGCCTGTGAACAGAACACTTAGGGTGGCTTTCTTTGATGGTCACTTCACAGCCAGATGAAAACTAGGCTGGATGCATTTCAGAAATGAATGTGGAGTAACAAGCAGGCAGCCACGACAGGGTGCCAAGGTGCCAAGGTGCCAAGGAGCTGCTGCTGCCACTCCTAACTGAAAGTATAGAATGTGCTCCCACATTTGAGGGAGTTAGTCCACTTCCCTTGGCCATTCAAAACCCCAAGCAGGGCAAAGCCTCCGCATCACAGTGGTGAACCAGGTGTCTTCTGTGTAGCCCGTGATGAAGTGAGAGTGGCGACTTCTAGCCTGGGAGGGGTGGGCGGTCACAGGGGCAGAGGGCTCATGTTCCTCCCACCTGCCCAGGGCCTGGGGCTACCATGCTCTCTGTCCCCTCCCGGCTCTTGGCTCTCTTTGAAATCTGTTAGGATCATCACAGTTGGTTTCTTCTGACCTCTTGCAGTAGACACACTCTCTGGGTTTCAGGTGAGGACAATGGCCTCAGTGTCTAAAGGAACCCAGGGCTCAGGAACCAGTCCCAGGAAGGCCAAGCAAGGCCAGACGTCAGGTCCTCCACAGCAACAAAGTCCTGTCTACTGCCCAAACAGTAGGTACTTGGGCTGCTGTGGCTCTGTGCTGGCTGCCGCAAGAGACTCTGTTGCTCATGGGGACACTAAAGAAGAAAGGCATCAGCTAACGGGTTTCACTGGGCATGAAGGACATAACCTGAGCAGGACCGTGGACTTGGCCTTCTATCCCAGCAATTCGGCACATTTCACTGTGTGGTTAGTTACAAGTCCAAGCGGGCTTTGTGAGGATTGCAGAAAATGACTCCGAGCAAAGACTGGCTTCACCTTTGCTGGAAAACTCTGTCCTTCAAACCCCACCTGGGCCTCCACTCCAGCTCAACTGGTTACGCACCTCTTGGTCCCTGCAGGGCAGTTAAAAGCATATGTGCCATGCTGGGCTCACAGTGGCAGGCCTGTATGAGGGAAGGCCTTTCTCTATGCCCGTCTGGAGCCTCCAGGCTGCTCAGAACCTGGGGATAGTGTGACAGCAGGGTCTCTCAGTGGCTTACACCCTGCAAGATGCCATGGCCAATGTCCCAGGAAGGAGCATAGGTTACAGACAGGGAGGCAAGCATGCTGAAAGTCACCTGGTCCACCTCACAGCAGCAACGGCCCCCTCCTGCACTGAGCTTGTTCCCATGCATTCCCTAGCACCAAACTCCTTGTGGGGAAGGCAGCCATGGTTCTACAGAGATTGGGCAGGTGACAACGCACTTAGGGGCCTCTGAGGACAAGCTGAAGCTACGTTTTTCCCTCTGATGTCTTTCAGATGCTCAGAGATGCCAGGCCCATTGCTTCTTCCCCTTGCCCTCCTGGCCTCCAACTAGAGAAGCCCGTTGCGTACGTGGTGGAGGGCCTGTCCTGCATGGTTCAGAGTGCTCCCCAGCATCCCAGCCTCACCCACAGGACAGAAGGACATTCCTGGTTCACTGTGACAACCAAAATCTCCAGAGGTTGCCAGAAGTGCTGATCCCCTCTCCCAAACTTCAGGTCTACACCCCCTAGGGCGCCTGACCAAACAGCCCAGTCTCTGGAATATCCCTGTCACCAGTGTTCTAAAGCATTCTGCACAAAGGCTCTCCTCACCTGTTCTCACATAAATTCCACAAGCTCCTTTAGAGGAAGCTGCTTCTTCCCACTTCACAGAAGATAAGACAGAAGCCTGGGCTATTGGGGACATAGGAAAGACCCCAAAAGGAGGCCCTAGACAGTTACCACCTCTATCTTTGTTTTCTTGGCTTTATCTTTAACCAGAATTCAGAATGTGTCTTTAGGAAACTCATCTTTGGTACTGCTGAGTGACAGTCACAATACTGGGCCTAGGAGTTTCCTTCCTGCCCTTTGGCCCTTTACTCTCTGCCAGTGCCCTGCTTTGTCGGATAAGGCTTGCATCCAGCTTCTCCTGCTCACAGGGAGAGGTTAGATGCAGGGTCCACAGGATCTGTGTTTGGAGCTAGGGCCTGTGATGTGGGGATGAAGGTTAAATAAGCTCGTATGAGTGGGGGCCTCATCAGGACTCAAGAGAACAGCACCCTCACCTTGGACCTGCTGCCCTGTAACTAAGCACGTGGTGCCTGTGGTCAGAGCAGACTGCCCTGTGGAATTTTGTTACAAAAGCTTGGGTAAGCTTTGCCCCGCAGTCATGTGGCTTAGAGGAATGGGTGGGATATTTGGCTGGGAAAGTCTCTCACCTGAAGCCCAATGCCCAGGTAAGAGGTAGTAGCCTTTGGGAATCAATGACAATTTGTGACTGTCACCAAACACATTGGCCTGAGTGGGTCATCGTTTTTTGGTGGTATGTTTTTTCTTTTTTGCATTTGCTAGGCAGGTGCTCTACTGCTTGAGCTATACCTCCAGTACTCTTTGGTCTGGTTATTTTTGAGACAGGGTCTTGCTTTTAGCCCAGGCCGGACTGCATCACAACCCTTCTATTTTAGGCTTTCCACCATCTCTGGGATGGTAGGTGTACTCCACCATGCCTACCTTTTCTTCATTGACATGGGGCTTCACAAACTTTTTTTTTTTTGCCTGTGCTGGCCTGGAACCACCATCCTTCCAGTCTTAGCCTCCCAAGCGGCCAGGGTTACAAGTGTGAGCCACTGTGCTCAACTCTGACTGGAGCATCTTATGTCTGCCTTGGGCTTAAGTTCATTCCATGACTGGCTCCGCTGAGCATTTCAGTTCTTCCTGCCGGGGGATATTTCTCCCACTGCTTCTTAGCTCTGGTGCACTGTGCTCTTAGAAATGGTATCCTAGCCAAACTGGGATTACAGCTGAAGCCCCTCAATCTGCTCCCCTCCACAGAGACCTGATGGTCTTGGGGTTTGTTTTGCCTGGGATTAGCACTCTGCTCTGCCTTCATGGCCTAGGAACAAATGTCCTACTTGATATTGGTGGAACTGCCACTATGAGGCTTGCTGGAGAAATGACCTCAACTGGAACTTTACCGCATGGCTCAGAGCTGAGTTTGTTGGTATTTGGAAAACAGGGTCAATTCCAGAATATCAAAGAAATCTCATGTATGCTTTGTCAACATGAAACAGGCTCATTAAAAGATAAAATGAAACCACATGATCTGTAGACATGATTGCAACAGCAAGAATGGGTATTTCACAATCACAAGCAATCTTTTAAGACAATTATAAGGTGATCTGAGATTAGAAATTTCATAATGTCCCACTTTTACTTTTCTTGATGCAAAATCTACTTCATACTAAGACTTCAAGAACGTCTGTGCTTCGCGTATTTCTGCTGAGTACCATAGTCACTGGCCTTGGGTTACTGCAGCTGATTGAATCCACCTGTCTTGTTAGGGGTCAGCGACCCTCGGTAGAACTTGAACCCCATTGTCCCCAGCAGCACTGCTTTACATAGGATCCCCGCATCCTATTGTTTTCTGGACTGCCTTATGGCCTTTAACCAAGCTTTGGTTTTACACGACACAGGTAGTGTACACGGGTGATGTGACATCACATTCTCCTCAAGCTGGCCTTCGCTGTATTCTGAACGCAGTCTTCTGTTGCAATGAAACTCTGCAAAGCCTTACTCCCACCTTCATGTGTCATGGTCCAACTTCAACTTCTTTGGTGGGTGTATGAATTGTTTTATTAAAGGAACGTGATTTCTCAAATATTTACTGAGCACCTACCGTGTCCCTCTGGAATGTTACACAATGTATAATTACTCTTACTTTCATGCCATGTTATTTAGAGAAGTACAGCGTGGCAGTCTGGAAGGAAAAAGCACTCACCTTTGACAGTTCATCCAGTCCACACTGACGGTGGCGCCAGCTATGTCAAGGATGCCAGTCACCTGTTATGGTGTGTTGATTCTGGGGGGCTCTATCATGGTGTGGGGTGGTTTTTGGTAGCCTTTTTCCATGGGCTCAGCAGGGTGCCACTGCCATTTGGTCCAAAGCTATTTTTTTTTATTGTACAGCACTCTCCTGGGCTTTAGTATCCCAAGGTGGAAAAACCACTGGCGGCATGGGACTGTGGCACTTGTAGCTGTACTTTCACGTCACAAGCCATGTGCTTAGCTTCTCTGTGGACACTCTGGTGACAGGTCCACAGGCTACTCTGGGCCTGGTCCAAGTCTCTTCTTTGTTGGGGGTCATCTCTGATTTTAAACAGATGCCTTTAATTTCATTAGGATGACCCAGGTCCGTGTGAACACACTGGTGGCTGCCAATGGAGGTCCTTGAGACTCCCTGGAAAATCTTCATGATGATGTGTTTATTCTTTGGGACTGTTTGTATTTGTGCATGTTAGAGGTGTTTTTGTACCAGTGAACCCCTAAGACTAAGTAACGTCACTCTAGGTACTGTTAATTTTCTAGATCCTGGGTTGATGAAACACTGTGCCAGTTACAAATGTCATTTAACTATTCTGTAGTCACTGTTGTCCCCACCCTCTGGGACCTCAGCAATTTCTCACATGAGTCAGGTCTTGCCTCTGGCTTTAGAAGATCTTCCCCTAACGCCTGGCAATTTTACCATGAAGTCACAACTAGACAGTCAAGGTTGGGCCTCAGTTGGGCTGGGTGGTGCTTAAATACTTTATTGGCACAGTCCTGGGAAGTTTCTGCCTTTATTCCCCTTTGGATCAAATGGTCAGGGTCTCAAACCTTCTGTTTGTTCTGCTTGTCATTTTAAGGCCTCACATCTGTCTGCAGGCTTAGGAAGAAGAGCTGAATGTAACACACGGGATGTTTATCTCCCACACCCACAGTCAGTGCAGTTAGCAATTCCCAGGTCTCCCTGGAATCCTGCTAGTCTGACTCTGACTCCTCCCTCTGGCCCTTGCCTCTTGGGAGGACCCTGTGGGATCTGGGATGGATATTGCATTCACAAGTGCGGTGAGTCTGGCCAGTTTCCTAGGGCATCAAAGGGGACCAGGGTATCAGCCTGTATGGGTTCCAAGAGGCAGGTCTCCCAAAGATACCTACTATGTGGTGGTGAGGATCCCGGATTCAGATTCACTGGCACACCTGGATGCAAGGCCCAACCTTCCACCTACTCAGGGCACAGTTCTGGGTCCACTCTTCTACCTGCTGTCTATGTCACAGGAGGGCATTCATCCTGGCCCCTCCCTACCATGCAGCACGCTGTGCTCCTCAGCACCTCTACCCTGGTGGCCTCACTGGGGAGTGTTGGCCCTATCTCTTCTTTGGAAATTCTTCCTCATCCTTTTTCTAAATTGACATAATTCACATACCATGGAATCCAAATTGTAACAGTGTACAACTCAGTGGTTTTCAGTGTATTTATGAGGTCTACAACCATCACCACCATGGAAACACAGGTTCTCTTTAATACCCAAAATGAACTGAGCACCCATCCAGCAGGCACTCCTACATCAACTGCTCCTCCCTTCAGCCTCCAGTGAGCACTAATGTACTTTCTGTGCCGATGCAATTTGGTTATTACATATAAATGGAATCACACAACATGTGGCCCTTTGTGTCTGACTCCTTTCATTTAGCATAAAGTTTTCAAGGTTTATCCACGCTGTAACATGTATTCATAAGTACTTTTTTCCTCTTTATGGCTGAGTTATATTTCACTGCAGGGAAAGACCACAATTTGTCTACTTCATCATCAGTTGATGGACATTAGGTTTGTCCCACTTTTTGGTCATGATGTGTAATGCTGCTATGAATGCTCACATACAAATTTTTGTGTGAATGTGTGTTTTTATTTCTCTCAGGTATATGCGTAAGAGAAGAACTGTTGCATCGTGTATTACTTTATGTATAATTTTTTGAGGAAATGCAGAACTATTTTCCAGAGTGGCCGCACCACTTAACACTCCCCTCATCACTGTGTGAGGGTTACAACTTCTCCATATCTGCTAACACCTCATGGCCGTCCTACAGATGGGGAGTGGTATCCCAGTGTGCCTTTGATCCACATTTCTCTAAGAGGCTATGATGCTCCCACTGTACTTATGAGCCATTTATATCTTCTTTGGAGAAATGTCTGTTCAGATTCTTTGCTCATTTTGAATTGGATTATTTTTCTTCTATGGTGAGTTACATGTTTTTTACACGTGCTTTTATTACAGCATGAGTTTCAGATTCTTTTTCCATTTTGTGCATTATCTTTTTACTTTCTTGATATTGTTCATTGAAACACTAAAATGCTTAATCTTGATGAAGTTAATTCACCTGTTTTCCTTGTGCTTTAGGTATCATATCTAAGAAACTGTGGCCTAATCCAAGGTCACAGATGTACTCCTATTTTCTTTTGTAAGTTTTACAGTTGATCTATTTGGAGTTAATTTTGTACCTAGCCAAGATGGAGTAAGACTTCATGCTTTTGAATGTGGATACCCAGTTGTGCTAGCACCACTCGTTGAAAAGACTTTCCTTTCTCACTGAATTCCTTAGCATCTTTGTTAAAAATCACTTGGCCATAGATGTATGGATTCATTTCTGGGCTCTCGTTTCTATTCCACTGAGTCTCTATGTCTACTGTTTTGGTCTTGGATTACTGTGGCTTTCTATTAAGTTTTAAAATCAGGAGGTATGAGTCTTCAACTTTGTTATTCTTTTCAAGACTGTTTTGAGTTTCTTAAATTTCTATATGAATTTTAGGATCAGCTTGTCCATTTTTGCAAAAAAAAAAAGAAAAGAAAAAAGACAGCTGTGATTTTGAAAGAGGACAGTGGTGAATCTTTATCTCAACTTGGGGAGTGCTGCCATCCAAATGATATTAATCTTCTAGTTCAGGAATACCACTGTCTTGTCATATGGATCTCCTTTGATCTCTTGCAATGTTCTGCATACGGGTTACATTTATTCCTATTCCTAAGTATGTGTGTGTGTGTGTGTATATATATATAATAATATGTATATATATATATATATATATATATATATATATATATATATATATATATAATGTAAACGTTATTGTGTGCCTAATTTTGTTTTGGTTATTCATTGCTAGCTTAAAGTAGCCCAACTGAGTTCTATATAATGACTTTGTATTCTGCAAACTTGCCCAACTCATTTGTTAGTTTCTTAGGATTTTCTACATGCAAGATTATATCATCTACAAGTGGCAATAGCTTTACTTCTTCCTCCCTAATTTGCATGTTTCTTTTCCTTGCCTAAATCCCTGGCTTGAACTTTAAGTACAATATTAAATAGAAATGATGTCATCTGCATCTTGTTCCTGATCTAATGGGGAAAGCTTGCAGTATGTCACTAGTATTTCACAGTATGATGTTTGGTGTGGGTTTTTTCATAGATGTCCTTTATCAGGTTCAGGAAAATTTCCTCTTATCCTGCTAATTGCTTGTACCATGAAACAGTACTGGATTTTGTTAAATGCATTTTCTCTATCTCTTGAGATTATCACCTATTTTTTTCTTTATTCTCTTAATGTGGTATAGTGTTCTTGTTCTGTCTCTGTGTGTGTGGTTTGTGTGTCAAACCAACCTTGAATTCCTGGGGAAAATGTCACTTGCTCACAGTCTATAATCCTCTTGGACAGGGCTAAAGAGATGCTCTGTGACTGTAACACTTGCTAGAATAGAATTCAGGACATGCCAGGTCAGACTGGGGTCTGAGAAAGAGGAAAACAGATGGCTGGGGTTTCAAGAAGTAGGGAGTGAGGAAGATAGAGATGAGTAAGACTGTGTTTGAGGCTAGGGTTGGGGGAGTTTGCAAGATCTCATCTCAACCAAAAAAAGCTGGGTGTGGTGGCCTATGCCTGCCATTCCAGCTATGTGGAAAGTATAAATAGGAGGATGGTGGTCCAGGCCAGCCCAGGCATAAATGTGAGACCCTATTTGAAAAGAAGCTACAGCAAAAATGGCTGGGGCATGGCCCAAATGGTAGAGCAACTACCTAGCAAGCACGAAGCCCTGAGTTCAAACTATAGTACCATAAAACCAACAACAACATCAGGAATGAGGACCAGAGGCTTGGGCTGGAGCAGAAAGAGTCCTGGCAAGGTTGTGGACATACTGCTTGGTGTAGAAAAAAGTTTGTCAAAATCAAGTGTGCATTAGAAACATCTAGAGCGTTCAAACACACACAGGCCCCACCACAAGGAAGCTGACTGGGTAGGCTGGCAGCAAGTCTTAAGAATATGCATTTCCAGACGACATTGATCCTTAGGAAACCCCTGTCCAGATAGAAAGCAGAACAAACACAGGCCACTTCAACATCAGCACATTCTCCCCAGCCCTGTCCCTCTCACCAGCACAGAACTGATTGCATTTTCCAGACAAGGAGGAGCCTAGGAAACTTCATAAATATGATTTTCTTCTTGCATTAACTCTTCATGTTAGGTGGGTGGGAAAAATACTTTACAAATGAGAAAAATCCTTGTTTTTTCAAAATCAAAATCACAGAAGACACTGTCCATGAAATAAGAAGTAGAAACCCCCTGCATCATACAGAGAACAAAAATGATCATGAGGCCTTTGAAGTTCTGGCTCTACATTTTCAACAAACAGGTTAGGGACATGAATGAAGTGAGGCCAGGCAGAAATGGGATGGGGGTACATGAAAAGCTGGGGCTCAGACCCACACCTTTGTGGGTTGATGAGGATGTTTAGAGTCCTCAGCACTGCAGAAGCTCTTGGATTAGCACCCTCTGCAGAGAATTAAGACTTCAGATCCACAACTGTGAGGTGTAAAAGTTCAAGTTTGCCATGTGAATGCAAACTAAAATGAAGGATGCTTTGCTGTTCATATTTCAGTTACCATGATGAAGCTGCTAGGTTTTGTAAGTGGAAATACACTGAGTCATGTTATTACACATGCTGAACTTACACCCAGACACACAGTGGCTAATGGTACAGGAACTGAGTGTGAGCTGGGCCAGGAGGAGAGGCAGAGGCACAGCTAATACCACTGTTCTCTAGATGCTGTGCTGACTGTGGAGTGTGCTGTGGGATGCAGAGCAGCACGCGCGAGCACACAAAAACCAACGATGGTATCAGGAGTCAGATCCTAGGCTTAAGAGGCCTGTGTAGCCCCGGGCAAGTAGCTTCACAGATCTCAACCCTGCATTCTCCTCGCTTGTTGGAGAACAGAGACAATCATAAGTTGCAGGACAGCTCTGTGCTCAGGAAAAGCACAGAGGACACTGGGAACTCCAGGCATGTTTATCCTTCTTTGCTGTTTATGATGAAGAAGAAAGAGGAGAGCGCTCCCAATGAAAAACCGTGACAACAGCACTGGGAGAAATGGCCCCTTGGAAAATGTCAGAGGAATCAAAATAGAGGTGGTGGCTGCACAGCCTTTGTGGCCCGTGATACGTAATTCAGGCCTTCCCCTTACATTCCTCCACACACTCTTCCAACCAGACCCGGGGTAGAGCGTGGCCAGGGCCCCTGGAAGACAGCTGATGAGCGCCCATCACTCTCACCCGTCAGAAACGATGACAATTCTTAAAAACCAGAAGCTCCTCAACTGTCTCCATGGCTACATTTCAGAGAGTTAATGACACAGGGTTTCAACCCAAGACAGCTCTCTGGCAGCAAGGCTGGCTCCCAGCACACCTTGGTTTCCTACAGGATCAAATAAATAATGGGTTCATGGGCGGCAGGCGGCATTATAAACCCACTGCACCGTTTGGTCCATCTGGTTCAAAGGCAAATGTAAGTACGGTGATTCTTTAAAAACCAGAGTCTTCTCCAAATCGTCCTTCTTACAATTAGACTGAGTCTATTTGGAGAGCTTAATCAGAAAGGGCAGTAGCTAGCATTAATCCCCGGCCATCTCCCTGGCTGCAGCTTGCTGGATGAAGAGCTGTGTCCGTTGTCACTGTAATCTATAGGTATTATTTTTAAGGCAGTGTTAATGTACTTCTCATTTGTACATTTTCCTAATTGGCTTAATATTTATAGTACAGTATTTCTGATCTGGGCTCAGAGCTCTAGTAAACTCAAGCATATTTAGCAGTGTGTTAATGAGGACCAGCCAGTCGGGAAGGGTCGAGCTGTGAATTATGGCTCTCTCAGTCTGATTCCAACTCGGCTTGCTAAGAGCACTTGCTAAAATATCTTAAGGAAAAGCCGAAGTCCCCGAGCAGCTGTTGGGTTTGCAGAGCCGCGGACCTATAAACTTTATGGGCAGTAAATGTCGCTCCACCTAGCAGACGGCATGCCTGCAAACAGACGTCTTCTAAGGGGAGTCTACTGTGTCCGCTGTGCAGGACACAGTCCCCGTCTGGATGCACGGGGGACAGGAAAGGTGGCCGCTCTGAGGCTGGGGCATGCCCGTTGACAGGCACACCACAGTGACAGAAATTCACTTTGAGCTGCAATTAGTGGTGCTGTCATTTTCAGGGGCTCTTGCCAATTAATTAAGCCTGTCAAACAGGAAAACCACAGCGCTCACATGATAATTTATATTGGAAGAGACTAGCTTCGTGAGCAGAGGCTTCTTCCACAAACAGAATTCTCCCTCGGATCACGGACACAAACATGTGAAAACAACCAAGATAAAACCACACACACAAAAAGCAGGCGTGTGTGAGAGGGTCCGCTGGAGGAAGAAGAAAGTTAAACTGTCCTTGTTATAATTGCTAACTCTGGTCGCCAGAGTAGAAGGGAGGCTGATTAAAACTCCAAACGAGACCCCGCTCCCTGGACCCTCTGCGTCCAGGATGATAGAATCAGAGGAGTTTATTCATACCATTAAGCCCCAGAGAACTTAATTGAAAGAGGAGCACAGCCCGGACCTTGACAAGCGGGAGGTCACAGTAATTGCTGCCGGACATATTTAACATTAAGATAATCAGGCCATTAATTACTCATCGGATCATTAAATCAGCCAGTTGCAAAATGAAATTTCTGCCTCTATTACTCACTTGAGAGACCACAGGGGTGGCCTTTAATTTATCAGGGAGCTTGAGATACAAAGGCTGGGGCTGGGGGAGGGCAGTCAGGGAGGGGGCCAAGCGTGGCAGTGGCGGGCGGCTGGGCAGGGCATCAATCCGCCATGCTTGGTGATCGTGGCAAATTAACTAGGTAAGATAACCTCCGCTTCCAAAGGCAGAAGCTGGGGGTATGTAAATAGATGAGGGCAGACAGGGAGATCAGAGTCTGTGCACCACTTAGCAGGATAATAAAGGAAATCATCCTTGATTATCAGTGCTAATTTGGACACTGCCGGTAGCTTGTTATGCGTGTTCTGAGTAGCATTTAATTAATTCAATTGCTTGTTAATGAGGGAAGTGACATGTGGGGAGCAGATGCCACCCAACTGCAGATGGACTCTGGTCATCACGGCAAAGTCCTTTTTTCTGTTTCTCCTAGTTCTCCCCCTCCCCATTTTTTTTTTTTTTTTAAGAAAGAGAATAGAAAAAGGTGTCAAGCACAGAAGAACACTCAAAAGAGACAAAACATTGACCCCAGCAGGCCAAGAACTGTTGAAAAATAATCAGATGAGACAATCCTGGGGCTGTGTGGGCAGTCATGTTCCCCGAGGCCACATTTGGAACACTGCATCTTTATGCCAGAAATTTGAGCCTGAGAAGAGATTACTATATTGTGATCTTATGATCAAACCTAACAAGACAAAGACACAGCCAAGTGGGGCTGCTTTTAATATCTCAGAGTCGGCGGCAGGGATCCAATTATTTTCAGTTTGGATACATTTCCCCTTCATCAATATCCCCATGTGCATAAATAAGATGAAAGTGGCCTCGAGGAATCAAAAAGATGCGGCACTCCCATTGCTGGGCAGACTGGTTCCATCTGGAAGTGTGTGGCCAGTCTCTCCCACGCGGGTTTCTGATGCGCGCCCTGATCTTCCTATCGAAGGTGATGTCTTTTTATAGGTTAAAGATAAGAAGGGAGTTTAGGCAGGGAAAGAGAGAGAGGGAGAGAGAGAGAGAGACAGACAGACAGACAGACAGAGAGATATGGAGAGAGAGAAAGAGAATGTAAATAGGGATAAGAATGTTACTAAACCGGCCAACTCGCTCCCTTCCAAGTGGCACCAGAGGTAATGGGTGATTTCAGCTGTGCTCAGAGCTCTCTTCTCTCAAGAGCTCATTCCTGGAATTGAAAACACAGTTCTGCACTTCCAGGTTCCTTTGATTTCCCAGCCTAACTCAGCAGGTTCCAAGTGCCACATAAATAGGATACCTGTGCTGAAATGCAAATAGCAGTCTGTCCCTGCAGACCCTCAAAGGCTGGATGCCTGGATACTGCTAGACAAAGATGGGAGAGAAGGAGGGACAGCCGCACGGCCAGGCAGAGCATGGCGTCTGCCCAGAGGGCTCTGCTTTGGTGCTGGTGTGAGATTATTTTCACTGCAGTCAATCCCAAGAGCTCCTCTGTGAGAGGGGATCACAATTCAGAACAAGGTGCCATGCTGTAGAGGAGCTGTGTGGCCAAGGTGTACAGGTGCGTTTACTGTGATGACGTCACTGGGGCTGCAGAGCCAGAGGCCGTCACTCCCTCTCGTCCCCTTCCTTGTTCATTCATTCACGCTAAAAATACTCATGTGACTGTTAAATACGTTTACCTCTTGGGTTATTTTTCTTACATTTGGAAGAGCCATCAAGGAGCATGGTGACTCTCCCCACAGTGATAACTGTTAGCGTCTTCACTCAGGAGCCCAGAGCCTGGCCCACCGGGGCAGGCCTACCTGGTCAACTCCAGCCACACTCCATCCAAGCCCAACACACAAGCTCAGGCACTGAGGGTCCTGCAGCCCTGGTCCCAACCCGGCAAAGTGTCCCTTTGTAAACCCAAGTCCACTTAATTCTGCCCATCGCTGCTACCTCTCCCCCACTTACACATGCCCATCTCAAATCGGTATTTTAAGTGTGTGCTTAAATGGCATCAATAGCAATTAGAGTAGGGGACTTCTGATCACACCCAGACGCAGTCTACTGTTGTCCCATTGATCTCTCCTCTCCAAATTAAACCCCCATTACAGAGGGGGACCAAGGGCATCCTCTCCCCTCCTTTGACAATAAATTTAATATCGAATGCACTGGAAAAAATGGCAGCTATTGCAGAATCCATCCAAAAAGATTTTTTTTTTTTCCTCCTTCCTGGGAGTAATTAAAAGATGCTTTCCTTGACTAATGGTCCCCCTGTTTAGGAATGAGAAGTCAATACTGCTTCAGTGCCGTCAGCTCCGATTGATCACAGTGCTGCTCAAGTTTGAACGGCAGTTCTCAGGGCAGCTGAGAATTGCTGGAACCAATTATAAGCAGTCTGGAGCTGCCCTAATAGGGGTGCAGGGACCACAGGCACAAGGCCAGCAGCCTGTGCCAGGCGCCTGTTTCCCTACCCAGCCCACAGGCCTGCAGGGTGACACCAATGAGCGGCTGTTTTGGGGGAAAGGTTGTTTCTTTGGAGAAAGATCTGCTGTGTTATCCTTCCCCAAGGTGCCATCTTTCTCTCTCTTTCTCTCTTTCTCTCTCTCTCTCTCTCTCTCTCTCTCTCTCTCTCTCTGGAGTGGGATGGCACATTTCTAATTATATTCCACTGTCAGAATGAATCTTCTGAACAAGACAGAAGAAACCACAGCTCCGGGGGAAAACATCTGGGCCCCTTTGCAAAGGCTCAGACTTGGCTGTTGCTTGGGTAGACATAAACATTCACTAAAACACTTCTTTCTATTACCTTAGGGCCACTAACCCTCCGAGGCTCCACGGAGAGAAAGAAGGAGGTGGGCAGGGAGGCAGGGAATCGCAACAAGGCAAGACCCAGACTAGAGATCCATCCTCACAGGGGATGAATTCCTTGAGGGAGTCCAGCCCCGACTTGCAGGTTTTAATTCTGTTTGAGAAGGTATGGGAGGCAGTAAAGGTGGTGGCTCTTTGAACTACTACTGCACTATTGGGCTGTGCTATGTTTTGCTTTCGACAGTGTTTGTAAGGCTTCCTGTATGTTCCACTAGGACCACAGTCCCCAGGTGGCCTTTTGCCTCCTCTGTCCCTTCCAACCATCCTACTGGCTGACATTAGTCTTTCTAGTAACAGGTGGATGTACCAAACACATAAATAGACCAAACTACTCCCCCATACACCACTGCCCCATACACCTCTTGGGCTTTTGCTTGGCTGTGGCCTCACCCATGTCCACTCCTCACACCATGGTAGCATGGGCACAATACCAAATAGAACAGAAAGCTACAAACTCAAGAGCTTAGATCTCAGGATGGCCTGAGGCCTGAGCATCTCCACCTTTTTGTCTGCCAGTCATCCCATCCTCCCCCACACACCTCTCTACCCTATCCCAGGCTCTGAAAATCACCCCATATTTTAGAGATCAGCTCAGATGTCCCTTTTCCTGAAGCATACTGGCTGGAAAAATCCCTCTATCCTGAATTTCACAGAGCCAGCCTCCTCAGCTGGTCCTCAGAATGTGCACTGGTCACTGTAGAGTTATACTCATTCTTTCTTCTTTTTTTTTTTTTTGATGCTACTGGAGTTTGAACTTGGGGCCTTGTGCTTGCCAAGCAGATGATGTAATAACACTTGAGCCATGCCCTCCCCCCACCACCCTTTTTCCTTTAGTTATTTTTTAGATAGGGTCCCACACTGTTTCCCCTGGGCCAATGCCTTTCACCTAGCAGGGTTCACAGGCGTGTACGAACCCCCTGGCCTTAACATTTCTTTTCTATGAAAAGGCGCTCAATGGATATTTGCTGAATTTAACGAAGAGCAAAACTCGGAAAGAATTACTAAAGGTACACAGAAGCATTCACCTTTCATGCTTGTTTATCTTCTTAGAGGTGGGCAGAATTTACAAGGTCCAAAGTTACCGTTAAAGCACCACATAACCATATCAGCACCACCACAGCCTTGCAGAGGAGCCAAGACTCAGTGCCACTCTTTTGGACAGCCAGAGTGATCAAAGAAAGACAGTTCTTATTTCTGAGAAAGGAGGACTTCAAAGCAGGTCTCCAAACCATAAAGATGTAACGTGCATGATGCAAGAGCTCAGTTCCAATCTGCCATGCAGAGTTATTAAATACCTGCACAGCTTCCACTTAGGGAGGTGGGTTAATACGAAATAGTTATCAGCTTAAAAATTAACGTACACATTTGTGGCGTCTAATTGTTTTGTTTTTAGATGGTGCTGGGGATTGAACTCAGGGACATGTACTTGCCAGGTAAGCAACTCTGCCACTTGCACCACGACCCCAGCCATTTTGCTTTTAGTTTGTTTTTCCGGTAGGGTCTCATGCTTTTGCACAGGCCAACCGTAGACCATGATCCTCCTGAGTACACGCCCGGCCCTAGTTTCTAATTTTAATGTCTAGAAAAAACTTTTCTATGTGATTTTAAAAACAGCCTGTGCTCTTTTTGAACCTAAATAGTGAGATGTGTAAGGTTAATTTTTTCAAACTTACTTCAATATTTTCTTCATTCATATATTAAACAATTAAATTTCTAATCCTTCTCCATTTTCAGAAACTCTTTCAACAAATACTACATGAAACAGTAGACACTGCAACACAACTTAATCTTTTAAGAATGCTCACAGTATCACCTGGCTGATTTCTATGTGAGTGCTATACAAATTAGGATGAAAAGGTTTTTAAAGTGAACCATCTCTTTGGTTTGTAGGTCAGTCCTCTCCACATTGCTCAGTACAACTAGCATATAGAGCTCTACAGGACCTTCATCCCTTGGGACACCCGACCCGAAAAGCAGGCCTAACGGTTCACCAGCTGCATTCACAATGGAACCAAAGGTGGCACCACACACCCATTTTACAGCATCAGTTAACGAAGTCCCCAACACATCTCACGCTGCCATTGCTCACCGGCAGAAACCGGTTTCTACAGCTTCACCCTGGACTGAGAACCATGTGGACTTTCTTCTGCTTAAGGGCCAAACAAAGCAGAGAAATCTAACAGGTGCTCATGATGGGAGTCCCCTCCTCTTCTTTAACCTCGTCACACACCTGTGAGGTCAACCCTGGAGTGAGCCTCACAGCCCCACTTTGTGAGTGGGGGACACACACAGCAGCCAGGAACCCCAGAAGTCCTCACTGTAGACACGCAGAGGTGCATTGTCCACTCCGCTGCTATGAATCAGGCCTCTCTGAAGACAAGCTATTTTATCACCTCTCAGAGCATTAACTATGCATGTGTGCGCTCAAAAATGGTTTATAATAGCTGTAAATGAAAAATGAGAAACTAAATGGCCTCAAAATAAATGCGTTTTTTACACTGGATAAAAATTAACATTAATGAGGAGTCACCACACATTATGCTGATCTTTGGCTGATTAAATGTGTTAGAAATATGTTTTAGAAAATAAAATACATTTTCTTACCATAAACTCACTTGCTGGCAGGGGTGAGGGCGGGGGCAGGAGGTTACCAAAAAGATGCTTACCAAAGATAGAAGAATAACGAAATTAAAGGATCAAAAATTCTTAATTAGTGTTAGAATAGCTTATGCCTATTAGAAATGTATTAATTAAAGTAATATATTCATCAGGTCAGAGGCTTAATACATTCCTAAGAGGGGAGAGAAATCCCTGAGGCCTAAACACAAACATAAGAAAATTAAGGGGTTTGAATTATCCAGTCTGCCCAAGACCAATTTTAAATACAGACATTTCCATGCTGGGCTAATGGGCATTCCTCCAGGGCCATTGTGACCACAGCTGTCCCTATGGTCACTGCCAGTTGTATAACTATTGGCAAAAGTTCCTGTGGCCACACCACACACCTTCTGGGCTTCCTACCTTGTGGAGTCTAAGGAGGGTTTCGTCCGCCCCTGGCTGCTCTCTTCCCACACACTGTTGGCCAGCTCATTCCCGATGGATGACATCACCTTGATCAGCTCGATGGGCCAGTCATCCAGGTCCAGAGATCGCACTCGGGAAAGGTGAGTGCCAAGATTCCGGTGGATACCTGAGCACTCGATGCACATGAGGGCTCCCAAATTCAAACTGGCCCAGTTGGGATCTACAGGAAGAGAACAGGAGTCATGTGCAGTCAGAACACCATTGCTCAACACCTGTCCTCCTTAGGATCTTAGAGACAAAGGGCAGCCAGCCCTGCTTCACATCGGAAAGTCCCTCCCAAGAGTCACATGACTTCAGTGCTCCCTGGCCAGTACTCGCAGCTGTTCTAGGTGTCTCGAAAGATTTGGCAAGTTGGTGGCAAGTATTAAAAATCTGGCTTGAACCAAAGCCTTGGAATTTCCAGGTAGTAAAACAACTGCAAGCTTTGGTTTGGCTAGAAAGAGGCCCTTTCCAATATTTCAACAGCAGCAGTCACCTGGAGAGGACTGGATACATGGGAAAATAACTCAGGACTTATCCACTGTGGACAGCTGCTGATAGAGGGAATGGCAAGGGAAGCCATGGGGCACCTGCATGACACCATGGCTTAGGTCGTTCCTGGTGGCCTTCATGTCTCTCTAACACTCCCTGCTACTGAGGTTACAAAGGTTTTCATTAGGCACACCAGTTGCATATTCTTGAGCTTCCAAGATGAAAGAGAGGCTTACTGCAATGACAGAATCTGACTGTCAGTGATCACCAGCTCAGAGGATGATCCTGGGACTCCTGAAATGATTACACACTGTGTGAAACCTGTGACATCATCAGAAGACTCTTGTGTTAGAATCTATGGCTTAAGTGCAAAGGTAAGACTGACCTTGATGGTCAATGGCTCCTCCAGTGACAGGCCCAAACAGGCTCAACTCACATAGGAACTGTCAACATTTACTCCAGGTAGCTGATGTCATATCTGACTCACTTGGGAGAGGCCCTTTATTCTACAAATGTCAAATAACCAAGAATGGCTGTATAACCTCAGAGATGTTCTGGTTGAGAAGGGGAGACCTAGGTTCCAAATAAAAAGAACTAGCAGCTTCCCTGCAAATAGATTATTCTTCCAGGGTCCTTTCTACTTCCTTCAATAGCACCACCATTTACCATTTCATTCAAGTCGGTATCCTGGGAGTCACTCTTGACTCTTCAGCCGCTCAGAGTTCCAAGCTCTCTCATATTCAACCCTTTCTTTTGAAACCTACCACCTCACTCTTGTCCTTGCCATTGTCACCATGGAGTAGTCCCTGTGGACTGCTCCCCAACACCAGCCTGGAAGTGCTGCAGATCTATTCATGTCACATCAGCACTTAACAACCCATCTGTGGCTGCCGGTTGACAAAATGATCAAGTCCAAAGTCCATGCTGGCAAGATCAGAACTGAGGTCCCCTTCTCATCTACCTCATGTGAGACCTGCAGCAATGACCCCTTGTCTGGTCTGCTGTCCCCTGACTGGTCTTGGCTGGAACTGTGAGTTGACCCCTACCCCCAGGTGTAGCAAGACCCCTATTAGGTGGTTTCACAGCACCTATGCTCTGTCCTGGGGAGACCTCATCATGCCCGTTTCCCCTGCAGGCAAGTAAACATCGACATTACAGTTTTCAAGCGAATGCAAAATGGCTGGACTAAGGCTCACACACCTTAAGGGCTGTGGGGTGGCAGAAGGCAAGGCTGAACAGGTGGGATAAGATCTAGGAAGGAACAGAGGGCTCCAGTCTGATTAAGGGGACAGTACAGCAAGGGCTAGGAAATTGGCCAATGTCACCTGTCAACCATGCCAAGATGGTGGGTCACTCTGTTGCGAAGGCTCAGACCTGCACTGGGGCCCTGAGCTGCAGAGTGGGGTGTAGACTTGTGGTTTGTGCTGGGGTACCAGGTGTGGACAGGTCACACAGGAATACCTGGGAGGTGATCGTCAAGCACAGTCCCAGAGGTACTCATAGCTAAGTTAATTCAGCACTATAATCCCTCCCATCTTCTTTCCCCTATGCCCCCATAACCTGCCGGCCACCAAGCACTGTGTGGATACCCATGCCCTGTCCCCTCCTGTCCCCTAGTCATGCTCACCTGAACTGGTGAAAGAAATACTCATTTGGTTCCGGTGCCTAACCCCCCACCTCCACGGCACTCTGAATCATCTCCTGGATAGGGACCAATGACACAGGCTCTGTGTTAGAGCTTGGGAGCCTAGCTACCCTGCCTGTCTAACTTGCAGAACCTCTTGACTGTGTTCTGGGCTGAAATTGAAGGAGGATGTTCACACAGGGGACACATTTCAGTGACAGCACTCAGCTTTCTGTGAAGATCTCCAATATTGAAGGGGAGAGGAGTGAGCTGTTACAGTGACCTTATCATCATCCCTCAGCAATGGATATACAGTTCAGACCGATGGCTGCAGGGATGTGCTTTGCCAAACCCCATAACTGAGGCTGTGGAAGGGTGGGTCTTGCCTGTTTCTGGCAGGTGAGAAATGTCAGCATCTAAGTGTCACCACTTGCCACTTCCTTGTAACAACTGATTGGGATTCTTTCTGTGTCTCACCCTGGGGCTGAGGCCTACAGCCCACCCAGCCTCTTAGCATAGCTTCAAAGCTTAGAATTGTCTCCTGCCTCTTTGGTAGACTTTAGGTCCTCCTCTCCAGAGCAGGGACTCTCAATTCAGCAGCCCTGACCCTGACATTCTCTCCTGGGCCCCACACATGTGACCGACTGCTGGCCCTTTGTAAGTGTCCCTCTCTGGGTCTTAGTGCCTTTCTCAGAGAAAAGAAGCTAACTGTCATCTTCAAGGGTTGTCACAAGGATTACAGTTATGAGACACTCAGAGCAATGACTGTCATGTGGGAAGTACAGCACTAGGTGTTGGTTGTAAACACATTTGTACCTTCAGGTTTTCAGCCAGTATCAATGGGACTGCTTCCAGGGATACAGCAGTGAGCAAACAGAGAGCAATTCCTCCCCACAGAAATGCAAGACTGAGGTTCCATGGGGCAGATCAACAAGGGAAATAAGGTGGGAGAACCAGGCAACTGCCAGGGGAGCAGGGGGACACAAACCCATGTCCAGTTAAATCCAGTGAGCAGGGGCTAAGGATGGAGCTTGGTGGAATGCACAAGGTCCTGAGTTCAATCCACAGCACTGTGAAATAATAAATAAGCCTGGCGGTGAGGGATGCTCTCACAAGCTTCACCTGTGGGCTGAGCAAGCGCTCTGAGAGGCTGGCTGGCCCACTGTGGGCTCCCTGAGCTCCATGGAGGTGGTGGGTGCCAGGCAGACCCTTCCTATGTGCAGTCTGCACAGGACTGGAGACATCAGGCAGCACCTGGGAGAGAAGGACTCTTACAACACTCATACAATGTGGTGGGTGGAGTCACTGCAGAGCAGAGCTGGCCAGGGCTCAGGAACGAGGGGACAGGGGCAGCAGAAAGGCTGGCTACATCTCAGGCTTTTTCCTGGAAGGCCTGGCATGCTGGCCAAGCTCTGGAATTCTCTGGGCCCCCAAAGGTGGCCTTTCCTGGACATGCTCCTGGTGGGTGACTGGCAACAGGACAGACTCCCACTGTCAGAGGGTCTGGAAAGAATGAGGTTGGACCATGTTACACAGTTCTCTTTGGGGAAGGGATTCCCAGAGACTGGGATGGGCCAAGGCTGCAAATCCCTGCAAGTTGCATGTTGTTGAGTTTCCCAGATTTACTGACTCACAGACTTCCCTTATGGGTAGGCACCCCCAAAGCTAAGGAAACCCAGGGCCCACTATGGATGTTCTGGGATGTACCAGTGTAGAGACAGGAGGCCAAGAACCTCTTGTCTGACAAGAACCAGGGGGAAGGTAGAGGGAGTGTTTTCTCAGCTTCAAATCCCATACTACACAGGAGTCCCAAAGCCTCATCTCCCCTGCAAGGGGTGACAGAGCTGAAATGGTGGGCCAGTGTCTCATGGGCTGGCGTGAACTGCAGGCAGAACCAGACATTTTTCCTGGAGTCACAGTGTCTTCTGTACCATTAGACGTTCCCAGTAACTGCCCTTTGCCTTTAGACATCTGGGGTGTTTCTGGTTTGGGGCCACAGTCAGCCCTGATGCATTGAAGGCAGTTCTCTGTGCCTGCCTGGTCATGCCCCTTGCTCCCCTTCCTGGAGGTGGTGCAGGCAAGGGGTCCACCCTCCAAAGGCTCTTCACTAAGCTGCCACACGAGCCTGAGGACATGCCACATCTCACTATCATTGTGGCCATCTATGATGCCCACCCAGCACTTATACCAAACGCTTTTCTTAAAAAATATTTTAAAGTAATTTTACTTCAAACTTTTAAAAAGTATTTTACTATTAAGTATTTTTACTTAAGAAAAAAATCGTTGCCAATGTGTGGTCTATGTATGTCCCTGACCTCAGACCCTCTGAGTTTCTCAAAAACAGCAGGCTGCCGAAGGAAGCGGTTTGAATCCTGCAGCACAGCTTGCTCTTTCTGTGACCTGAGACAAACTGCTTGAGCCCTCAGACTCTCCATTTCCTCCCTGAAATGGGTCCACAGGGGCACAACTATCAGACTGAAAAAGAGACAGGCGAGGATCGTGCAAGCAACATGTTCGACAAATGGATGCCTGGGGCCGCCTTTCCTCTCAAATCATCCAACTCTTTCCCCTGCCCTTGTCCATCTGAGGTGACCTTGCTCTACTGTCTCGTCCCACGGACCCCTGCACGGACCTCCTCTTCCCACCTACTCTCAGCTCTCGTGTGCTCTCTTTGCCTCATGTAGGACCCGATACCAATTTGTCACAAGTCACGTCCCCGTAAGCCATGGACTCTTTCCTGTTCAAGGAATCTTTAGATGTTTGCTGGAAACAATTATAGACATTTCCCTTAATGGATGTTCTAATGTTTCAGGTTTTGTGCTTTTAAAAAAGGTCTTACTTTAAAAACTTTTTGATAAAAACACACTTCAAATACCTGCCCCTCTCCTCTAACTCCACGCCACCACACGTTTTGAAAGTAAAATTTAAAAATTCAAACAAAAGAAGATACTTTAAAGAGGCATCTCAAGGAAGGCAGAGCAGCTGTCCTTCCCACCTCTAGCCAGGCTGTGGACAGACGCGCTATTGCCCCTTCCCTGGCCTGCTGACCAGTGGCTGCTCTGGATAGCTCGTCCCTCCATTTGATCTGGAATGACCCAGATTACTGTCTCATTCCTCCCAAGGAGAGGACTGCAGTCCACCTGGCCGCCTCCTGCTTGTCCTGCCTCTCGATTCTAATCAGTCTGAAATGGGGCAACCATGTCAGTCTCCCCAGTTCAGCTCAGCATCCATCTCTTCCCTGCTCAGAAATACTATCGGTTTCCTTCTGCTTCCAAATGAAGAACAAAGGCTTAAACATCTTCCCTTGTACACATGAGCCTATCTCCATCTCCTGCCCAGCAGCTGCTCAGTTCTTCAGTGCACCCAGAGCCCTCTCTGCTGAGTCCTACCCGCCCCAGAGCCCTGCTTAAGTGCCAGGTCCTGTAGGAAGCTTGCTTTGGGGCACTCGACACTGTGTGTCCCTGCTGGTCCTTCTCTCTGGCACATGGTTTCATGGTCCCTGGGCTCCTGCCTGGGCCGCTGGGCCTGAGGTTCCAGGACGGCCTCTACTAATCATGCCATGTGAGTTGGGTTTCTGGGCAGCCCCCAGCCCAGGCCAGTGCTTCTCACCTTGCTGGAACAGGATTTCCATCTCTTCATCAAAACACCACTTAACAACAACCACAAAAAATATGAACGGAAGACGTTTACTAACTTCTCAGAGCTGGGATTTAAAGAATGAAATGTCCCTACTCTGAGGAAGAACACAATGACTCTCTCAAAGGGAATAATGCCCTTTTTGTGATAGAAAGGGTGACATAAAACCAGGTTACACCAAGGCATGAAGCAGTAATTACAAATTCTATCAGTTCAATCAAATGCTTCAGTGTGTAACAAAAGTTTTAAAGTTTTCATTTGATAGCACAACCAGTGTGCTGGATAGGCAAGTATTCTCCCTCTTGGGCCAGTCCATAGTCCTTTTGCTTTCAGTTCATTTTTTGAATAGGGTCCTGTGCTAACTTTGCTTAGTCCGCCCTTGGACCTCGATCCTTCTATCTCTCTAAAGTAGCTAGGACTACAGGCATACACCATCATGCCTGTCTGTGTAAAGGATAGTGTGTTGAAATAAACCCCAAACACAAACATTTCAACTCCCTGAGTCCTTCTCAGCTGCATATGACGGGTGTGGACGGCCCTGCCATGTGCAGCACACACTTACTCTGGGTGTCGCAGTCCACACAGCGGGAGTTCCCCCGGATGTTTCGGATAGACTGCAGGGCCATGGCCTCGCTCTGGCTGGTCAGTCGGGACTGGGCAGAGGAGACAGAAAACACAACATTTAAGAAGCCAGGAGACTCATACATCTTCAATGCTGTCAGGGAAAATCAGATAAATTGTGTGCAAACACAGGATGACGGCAATTTTTGCACAATTACTCCTTTTTTGATGTCTTTATGAAGCAGCTTAACTGAGAAACATTCCACATCAGGATTATGAGCTGAGATGGGCTTCTCCAAAAACAGGCAAAGCAAGTCCTTGATCGTCTGTGAATGAACACGAGACCAACTGCCACCCGGAGAGTGTCCTGGGTTAATGTAGCATCACTGGCATTTATCTACTTGGTGTGAAGAGGAAAGGAGGAGGAAAAAATAATCTGTTTATGAACCAAGGGTCAGGACTTAATCAGCACTGTAGGACATAGCTCGTGGCGCCCATCAGGAAACCCCATGCACCCTGCACACCACGTGAGGGGATGTGCTTTTCGTTTGCAGACATTTCAGTTGCTATGGAAACCATGTCACTAACTGGAATGAAGCAAGGAGGACTGTGAGCAGGTTGGGGAACATTTGTTCTTAAACTTACACTGTTTAAAAGGGCCCTGTTTAGAAGGGATCTTAAAAAACACATGCTTAGAGAAGCAAGTTTAGCAGAAATGGAAAAGGACAAAGACATGGTCAACCATGGTGAAGTACTACCATTCTGGTATCTGTTCTGATCCTCTGAGTTTTTTCTAAGCACATCTACACACACACACACACACACACACACACACACACACACACACACAGCCAGTAGAATATAGATTGCTTTACAATTTGCCTGGTTGGCTTAATGATATCTGTCCATCATTTGACAATTCTCCAATATCATCATTTTAAATGGCTACATAGTATTCCACTTACCAACTAACTACTTATTGGAGTTCTCTTTGTTAGACATTTCGTTTAGTTCAATTGGTGTTTATTCTAAACAGTGCTGTAAAAAATATGCTTATTGCTAAATATGAGCACATATTCACAGATATTAACTAAGAATGAGTTCCTGGAAGTAGAGGTGCTAGGTGAAAAAGGATATGTACATCTAAATCAAAAACTGACCAATTTCAGGGGCACTGAGAATAAACTTGATTTTTGTGAAAGAATTCTTCATAAATTAAGTCATCTCATTTGAAGCAACTTACTGCTGACCACCTAACAGTGAGTTACAATTTATTAATTATTGTTGTCTAATTAGCAACTGGCATTACTAGGGTTTTACTCCCTCTAGATACCAAGTATTCAAACAATGTTTACCAGTTCCTATCGGCATCCTGAGTACAGGTGTACGCTGTAAGAGGTGCGTGTCTGCTTAGCTGCCTGTTTCTTCCTCTGTGCACCTGTATGATTTCTGTGACTGGGTGGTGGGTTGGTTTGCTGTCTGTGTGTCTGCATCAACTCTGAGTTATCCACAGGCAGCCACCCCTCTACTGAGCCAGCACTTTGTCCCCCAAGCTGTCCCTTGTGGGCTGTGTGCCCTACTTTACCCTCTCCCACCTGTCAGTAGGTGCCTGGTGGGTGATGGAAGTCTGCATTCCTTCAGCTGCTCAGGGTGCCCTCCTCCCTCTACAGGGAGCAGATCCGGCAGGCTGGTGTCTGCCGTCAGTCTGACACCATCTCATCCAGGCTCAGAGTAGAAAGTTGGGAAGAGCCTGGCAGGGGAGTGGAACAGAAGAGGCCAAGTCTGGCCCATATCTTCCAGAATCAGGTGTCGGGGGCATGGGCTCAGAGTCCGATGAGCCAGTCTGGGTTTCCATAAGACCTGGAGACGTGTTTGCCTGCTCAGCAACCCATGCCCTCATTTCTGCTCGGAAACTAGTGACCATGCTCTGTGGATGGTGTGTGTCATCGCTCCCGGTGGACAAGGAGTTCCCAAAGCATCCTGGGCTTACTTCACAAGCCACTGTGGTTGCATGTGGACATGGCCCAGCAAACTAGGGTGTTCAGAACAAAAGACAGTGGTTCTCCCACCTTGGGGATAAAACACCTTCAAAAAGGGAAGCAAATCACATTACAGTAATGACAGTGGCCTGGTTTACCCTGGGTAAAGAGGGTAATAAAGTAAGACGGAAAGACAAGACCCCTTCCTAATGACAAAACTTGACTGCAAATTACTGGCAGAAGTTCCTTTAAATGGTTTCAAAGGACGCTGCAGGCTTGTAGGCAAAGTCCTCTCTCCTTAACTCCTGGTTGATCACACATGAAGGATCAAAGGGGGTTTCACACATCCAAGGTTAGAAGAATAAAACTGAAGGTAAAATTGAGGGAAAAATAACTGGGGTAAGGGGCATCCCTGAGCAGGAGCCTAGAAAACACAGGCCAAAACACATCTTTCTGGCCAGTGGCAAAGAACTACTTCTACTTCCTGAATGAGACACACACCAGGCCTGAGCAGCATAAATGGTACTTCACCCAACTCCCTGCAGGCTCACACCTGTTCATTCTACCCGTCACAGGGACGGGTTCTCTAAGTTGCCTGGATTTGCACTGGGGCGTTCAAGAGGACAAAACAGTGCATTTTAAACTGATGCCTCCTTTTCTGATTTATTCTGCCCCAAACAACAACCAAAAATAAGTATGGATGCATAAGCCTCAAGAGTCCCAAACTGCCTACAATAAAACGTCAGTGCTTCCGATGTGGGGTTAACTCAGAGATCAAACACTTAATATTGGACATCCCTCCAGACAAACAGTCGGGCCGGGATATCAACCCATGATGCCTGATGAATCTGGACACAAAGTGTTTTTATCTTTTCAATTAGCTAGAGTTTTGCTCACAAAGCACACCTGGGTCTTGTCATGCACACACACCATCTGATGCCTCTGTCCCCCCTGGCGCTCCATTCTGGGCCTTCATTTTCCTTTAATGATCAGCAACCTTGATTTCGGGGGACAGCCTGCTGAGGGCCTTACCTTATTCTTGCTGCTCTCGCAGGACTGCAAGCTGGCTAGGATCTGGCTTTCGATGGCTTGGACCCATGCATCTCGCTCTTCATATGTGGTGGCTTCAAAGTGCCATGTCTGACCAGTGAGGGACACAATGATAAACTCAAAGTTTTCTTCTTGTTCTGAAACAGAGAGGTGGGATGAAGAGTTTACTTTCATGAGAGAGCAGCGCCTCTGCCAGTCCTCTTTCACAAAAGTGCCTCTGGGTTCAATGGCGCCTGCATGGTGCCAGCAGCACACATAGGATGGGGTGGGGGGCTGGGGGGGCTGTGACAGCACAGATCTGATCCACACACCTCCCGACACTCAAGACTTGCTTCCAAAGCCAGCAGGCATTGCCAGGTTTCAATCAATGCTCAAGGGATGGGGAGAGAGGAAAAGCAGCATGTGTTGTCAGTGTCTCTGTGTTGGGCACAGAACAAGCAACTTGGGAAAATAAGTTTGTCGCTTACTGCTGACCATCTGGATCTCTGGGAGGAAAATTAAGTTATTACTGCTAATCGTGGGGTGTGGCATAAGCACCCAGATGTACATCCACATGTACCAGAGCAAAGAGTGATGCTAGAAGGCTTCTGTTCTCCCATGGAGGAGGACCTGTCGAAGGGGAGAGGGTTTACTTCTTACCGACCTCAGACTGGAAGCACAAAATTCCAGGTGACTTATAAGGGCCTCGGCCTGGAGGCTGCTGAGGATCATCTGACTGGGACAGGGAGAGAGAGGCTTGTGCCCACTTCCTGCCATACCACCTATTCAGCCTAAGCCTCTGAACAAGTTCCTCCACTCCAGAAGCAAATCTACCTCCCCTGTGAGATGAGACTCTGTCACCATCCACACAGTGCTTCTCTACAGCTAAAGATATAAGTTCAAGGCTGGCTCTTTAGGTGCAAGAGCTCAGTGGCTTAGTAATTTCCAGGCACTGGCCAGTGATCTAGCTGCACAGTTATAGGCTGGTGAGCTGTTATTAATGATAAGAATAATCTGCTTCTGTCTTATCTAGTTATTTTCTCAGTCATCCATTGCTCACTCACATCTAGTGCACAAACCTCCACCTTCCAAGCTCTTGGCTCCTCTGGCCCAGCTGGCCTCCCTTAGTCTGGGCCACTGTCGTGTGTGTGTGTGTGTGTGTGTGTGTGTGTGTGTGTGTGTGTGTGTGTGTGTGTGTATTTTTGGTGGTATTGGGGTTTGAACTCACTTGAGCCACGCCCCCCCCCCCAATCCTTTTTTTCTTTAGTTATTTATCAGGTAAGGGCTCATGTTTTTGCCTGGGTCTGGTCTCAGATCACAGTTTTCCTACCTAAGCCTCCCACATGGCTGGGACCACAGGTGCACGCCACTATGCCCAGGGGTCACCCATGCTTTCCGGCCTTAGACACCAGGACCTGGCCAGGCCCTACTTCCTGTTCCTAGTGCCATAGCAACCATCTCCGGCCATTCCTTCCTCAGCCACTAGTGTCAGGAGAACACAGACCCCTAGTCTGGGGAAATTGCCCAGGAAGGTGATCCTCAGGTTCTTGATGCACTTCTTCCTTAAATACCACTGATTACCATGGAAACCAGGCCAGGCCACTCTCATGTGAAATCCTTATGCATTCTGAAAATAATGGTGTTGTGTTCTGTATAAAATAAGCATCGTGGCTCTTTCAGAATTTAACAGGCTTGTGAGCAGGGCCTAACCCTGTGGGTCTTGCTCTGAACAGGGCTTGGAAGGTAGGCACAGCTACTGTGAATCTGCCAGCCTCTCTTATGAGTGCACCCAGTTTGGGAAGCAAAAGTGACATCTGATATGACCTGCAGGCCTCAAAGGCTGAAGAGTCCTCCCAAGGCTAAGAACCACTTGGCTGTGGGCACAATTAGGGGCTGCAGTGGGGTGGCCAGTGGAGGTCAGGCCTGGGCCCTGCAGCACTGGGCTTGCACTGAGGCTGACCTCAGTGTAGTCGGAGGTCACCAGTGGTAGGTCCCTTAAGGTGGGGCACACATTTCCTGACTCTCTCCACCTCTTTGGTCCCCAATTGCCGGAGAGCTTGCTACAGAGTTCAGAAAGTAAGGACTTACAGGAGTTTTGTTCTCATCTACTGCCCTTGAAGTTGAAGAACAAGTGACCCTGTGCTTATGCAGAAGCTCCACCTGCTGTGCAGAGGGAGGTGGAGGAGACACTTGGACACTGTGGGGACTTACTGGGTTTTTCATTAAAAAAAAAAAATCACTGAGACTTTCAAACAGGTTACTCCACACTGACCTGCAATTACACCTTGTAGTTTACTGGCTGAGTCACGGCATTTGTGGGTTTTAAAGGCCCAGCCTCTCGACCCACAGGCTTTTCTGTCCTAATACTATGATTTACAACTTTATCCAGATTCTTGTGAGACAGTGCCACAATTCACATGTTTTATGCAAAGCTCTCCTAGTGAACTGGCAGGTGGGGCAGAAGGAACTACATCACTTCACCACTCAGTCAGGCCTCAAGGAAAACTCAGTAATTCGTGGGTGGACTGTGACGATTGCTCATTACGAGAGCTACTGAGCCCGCTCGCGTTTCCTCAGATCTGGGAAATTCAAATGTGCACATAAAAGCTCCCTCTGATCAGGATTTATTAGATTGTCTAGTGCAAAAAATTACAGCATTATCTTCCCAGTTAGCTTCCTGTACACTGGGCTGCCATAAAGCTTTCCTGGTCAGATTTCAGTCAGAAGCATGAGGTATGTCTACCAGAACCCAAGACAGAGCACCAGATCTGTGTGGCATGGTGACAGTGCTAACATCCATAGCTCTCAGCTGCTCCCCCAGGGCTCGGTGCCAGGCTGGGTGGGTGGGGTTCCAGCAGGCGGAGACAGCTGCCCTCCAAAGGCCCCTACATGGCAGCAATAGGCACACATGTACACGTGGAGACAGAACACAAAATAGTGGATATGACAGCTGAGATTGGGAAAAAGAGTGTGGAACTTCTCTATGTTTCGCCCCATCCCAATGCTGCTCCACTGCAATGCTCTCTCTCAGTGTTTCATGCAAAGACCAAACTTCCAGATGAAATCACTAAAGCACAATTTGGCTTTGCCCTATTAATCACATAAAAAAAACCATACCTAAGCATGCAGAGTCTACTCAGGGAATAAACAGTTAAGTGTTCACAGGAAAGCCAGAACCCACTTCTTGCAAATTTCCCAATGTGCTGCCTGCAGTAGACTATAGTTCCTGCCTCACCTTACAAATCTGTTCGTCCACCCATCTCTCCTACTCTACAAGTTTCCTTCTCTAGTATCATCTGTCACTGAACATTTCTGTCTCTTCAGTTCCTGGTCCTTGTCTTCTCTCCCTCTGCTTCCTTTACCTGGTTCTCCCTTATCTTCTTGGGAGCCTGGATTCAGTAGCATGGTACACTACTTCAGGTTTGACCACTTCTTTGGGCATCCTGACCTCTGTGTAGGATGCCACCCCACAGGGCCCCTCTTCCCAGCTCTCACTCCATCCTCTAGAATTCACCTCTGCACTCTCTCTCTGGCACAACTCTCAAAGCAGTGAGGACACCTGGGCTCAGCCCTTCTCTTCTCTCAGTAGCTTTCCCATCGTCTATTCTCCTGACACCTCACCGCCCAAAATGGCCACTGAGTGACCATGTGGGGCTATGGCTATGGCTTTTTTCTCCCTGACCTGTGGTCTCTGGAGAATCTGACCTTCCTAACATTAAGCCATCCCTCCTTGTAAGCCTTGCTCCTCCTTGATTTTCTGGGGTGTTGGTTACATCGGATGCTCACTCGGCATCCAATTGGAAGGTAGGCCCCGGGGTGAATAAAGACAGGGGGGTTACACGCATTAATGACTCCCTGGAAGATCCCATGGAAAGCATCATATGGACTGTGGACCTCTACTGGCTTTCCTTGTTTGAAGTTTTCATTGGTGTCTTGGATGAAGACATGTAAAGTCTGCTCATCAGATTTTGAAAGGAAGGCATTCGGGGAAGACAACAAAGCCCAAAGGGAATTATTTCACTAATGAGGCTACAGCAGCGAGCCAGGGGTGTGCTGAGTGCTATGAAGGGCACAGTCCTGCCCTCTGTCCTGCTGGAGGTCAGAGCGGCTCTTGAACAGGGCAAGGCCAGGGACACTCACTGCAGACTTGACTTCTGCCTGACAGGGAGGGTCACACCTCCTCTGGGGGTTAGAACAGAAATGGAGATGTCATCAACCCCTCACAAGAGCTCCCCCACTGGAAATTCTGGGGTAATCACACGTGGAACACCCCCAATCCCAACATGCAAGATTTGAAATGCTGTGACATCTGAAACATTAGGGAACCCAGTGACATGCCACATGGATTTCAGAGCATTTTTGATGCTTAGCCAGTAAAACCCTTGCAAATATTCCAAAATCTAAAAGACTTCAGTCAGAAACACTACTCGTCCCAAGCACTTATGATAAGGACACTCATCTGTATTCAGGCCCTGAGTGACAGACACTAGCCTGTGAGGCATAGCGTGCATTGAAAGACCAGCCAGGTAAAGGCCTGAACAAAGCTTGTGAGCCCCACTGTTTCATGTCCCAATTAAGAACCAGCCGCACAAGCAAAAAATGTGACTCATCTGAGACTGTTTCTTTTCTGAGGTGAGTCCTGAGGTTGACGCAGACCCAGAGAAGCACAAAGTTATAGAAATGAAGAAGTGAAGACAGCAACCACAATGCACTATGGTAAAGTATGGTGGCCTGTGATGTGCATGAAGCATGCACAAAGTCCCTGTGGTCACAACACAGATTTGAACAACAATCTTCTCAGTCTGAGCAGTAATGCACTATGTAGAAAAGCAACTGAAATGGTGCCGCTGACCCTAGGGTCAGTATCTCCCAGGTGGGCCACTCTGATGGGGCTCCAGGACTGAGCTGGGATGCAAAGGCCAGTGCTACCCGGTGCCTGGTGGGGGCAGATGGAAGCCTCTGGAGTCAGCCCAGGGACGGGTCTGTCACAGCATCACCCCGTGCCTTCTTTTGCATTTCAGGCCTGAGAAATCATCAATAAAGAAATGGACAGCCAGTATGCCTGGCTTCCAGAGTGAGGATGAAAATGTGAGCACAGGACCTCACCGAAATCACCCTACCACTTCCGGTGTCACTGAGTGGAACCCAGCAGTGCTGGGGTCTGTGTTGTCCTAGACACAAGCTTTTCTGTCTTTTGTTGTGGGGGTGGCAGTCCATGAATGCCCAGTTACAGTTTCAGGACTGGAATATACTGGCCACATAGCTTTTCCTCCACCTCCCAAGATTAGACCAAGAAGGAGCACAGAATAGGTGCATATTTTGTCATGTTGCAGCACCACTGGGCTCCAATTCCACACCAGTGCTAGAACTCTGCAAACCTCATTAAATTATTTTCCTGTTCCAATATGGGGAGTATTCTTTCTCCATTTCTTAAAAACAGATGGACATGAAGGTGCTCTCCCAGAGCGTCCAATGGGGCAGGAGGGAGTCTCCTGGGGGCTTCTCTGTTATCTCCCCTTACTCCTGATGTCAGGAGAGTCTCCCTGGAATCCTTAACCAGCTTGTCCCTAGTGTCATGTCTATTTTTAATGGATCAGGTCAGGCTGAGGTTGTTGGGGATATGACTGGCTGTTGTAAACGACCTCCTTTGGATTCCTCCTGGCTCCTGGAATGTGGCATGTGGATACAGTGGTCATAAGTTGGGGATTTCTTAGGTGTCTGACTGCCTGGCCAGTATGAGGAGGCTGGATGGACCTCTCTCTGCTGGACAATCACAGCCCATGATGTAGCCTCCTCAGGTTTCAGAGTCAGGACCACAGACCTCTCTTCCCTCACTGGACCTCTCATGACTTGGTGTCCGCCTCAGTCTCCAGGCCTCTACCTATGGACAGGTATGAATGTTGCTGACCAGCACAGCAAAGTCAGGGTCGTAGGTACCAGGGAGTCCGACACCTCCCAGGACCTGGGCACAGGTGTCCTGCAGCTTACTCCATCAGGCTGTCCTACAGTTAAGTTTACAGTTAAGTTACAGAAACCCCCATGGGTTTCTTCATGTCTAACACTGGTCCTGACAAAGCCAATGGATTCAGATTCCTGCTGGCAGTGCCTCCCAGGCAAAAGTGACACTTGACTCATCTCACCAGGCAGCACCTGGGACTTCTCTGGACTCATCCGGGCTCCCATGTCTTTAGGGCAGCCTTGACTCATTAACAGCAAATAGGAATTGGACCCAAATATTTTCCCTCCTTCTGTGCAGACAGAACATTGAAATCTCATGTTCAAATCAGTTTTCTCAGATGACGTAGCCTCATGCAGCTCACCAATGGCCCAGAAGGACGGTGTCTCTTTATGACGTGAAAACACGATGGTACTGGAGTTATCAGTGAGAAAATGAAAAACAAGAACAATAGTAAATGGCAGTGTGAGGCCCATCCATCAGGAGAACAAAGCTGAGTGTCACTGTCACTCTCCCCTCCTTTAAAACATGAAGAATGAATGCTCGAATGGTGAGAGGTTCCTATGTTGTGTTGTGAGTGGTGTCATTTGCTGACACGAATTGAGAATCAGTGACAACTGTAGTGGCTTGTATTTAACTCACGCTATAAAAACAGAACCCAGGTTGTAGAAGTTCCTGATGGCATATACATTAAGAGTGTGTTCTTAGTTTGAGAGGCGCACACACACACACACAGCAAATTTAAACCCCCGCCATCATGAAAAATCCAAACACTGTCATGCCTGGGCCTGAGGCACGTGCTGTGTTGTTACACAGTACCACATTCCCCAGCTAGGCTGTTTAATAAAGTCTTGTGATTGGGCTCACAGGGATTTCGACAGTTTTCTGTCTTTAACGGTTGGCTGTGGAAAGGTCCACTATAATAGTATTTTAGCACCATGAACCTGTCGAAACCAACCTGCCCAATTATTCCCAACGACATTAATAACACCGGATATTACACTAATTGCGTCCAGTTTCTATGCAGACGAGGCCTCGGGGGGCTAATTTTGCCTCCTCAGGGGCGAGCGTCTCAGCCATCAGACTGACTTCACAAGGAATCCCTCCTCATTACACAAGTCCAGGCTGTCAAACTTTTTTTCCCCTTAAAGGTTAATGGGCCAATCAGTCATCAATTATTTTTGTGGAATCCTAGCAAGCAAAGGGTTAAAGGGCAAAGGCGGCTGAAAACAGTCTTACACGTGGGGATTGTTCTTAACAGGAGACACCTGAGAAGTGGGGCACAGTGTGGGAGAGGAGTGATGCCTCAGGGAGGGGCCTGGGGAAGGGACGGGCACATGTTACTCTGTCAAGGCCATCAGATCCTTGTCCCAAGCTGTGATGTCAAACAGCTTAGAACCTTCTGGGGTGCGGTGTGTGGAGTGCAGTGAAGCTGAGTGGGTCTGTTCCTCTTTGGGCTGAGAAGGCTCAACAGGGATGCAGGGTCCCTCACGCCAGGTTTTCACTGGCCAGGTGTGAGTCTGAGTCATGGAGAGAGGCTGGTTCTCCCAACGTTCCCTGCAGCCTGCTTCGTGATCCACTCGTAAAGGTAAGCAACCTTCCTGACACATTTAGTGACAGTACGAATGGAATGTGTTGTTGAAATAGTAAAGGGATGACAATGTGGAGGATGGATGTATCCACGGTAGACATGGCCAAGACCAGAGGCCTACAGAGGGCTGCCACAGGAATAAAACGGCCATGGCCCTCGAGGAGAAGCACTCTGTCCACCTTGACTTCGGTCTCAAGAGGACTGGGCCTCTCCTACCTCTCCATTAACAAGTGTTAGCATCCACTTTGGGGGGCCCTCTCCTGCTCTGCTGTCTGCTGCCCATAGCAGGCATGCCCCCTTTTTGATCGTGGCCTTCTCTGTAAGGGAGACAGTAATGACAACGGCTTGCTGTCCCTCCCTTTCTTTTGCAAGTGAAGACATGCCTACTTGGTGTAGAGCTTGGTGCAGCCATAGAAACCCCTCAGTACAACTGTGCATGTGGCGAGAATCTGTGATCTGAGTGGGAGCAGCCGTGGTCTGTGCTCTATGGCATTACGTGATGTAATGTCTGTCATACACGGCCCTAGGCATATGCTAATTTTTTGAGTGATACATTTTCTAAAATACTTCAATATTTCTGCTTTAAAAGTCCACGTTAGATTGGCATGTGGTTTAGATATTTTGCCCAATTATGATGAAGGCCACACATTTTTAAGGTGTCAGCCCAAACATACCATAATACTGAAGCCAACTTTTACTTCCAAATGTTCTCCGATTTTTGTAAGAAAAAAGAAAAATATCACAGAAAGCCTAATGAATGTGAGTCAGGACCTATGTGGGGGGAGGCATACAATGAAGCCCCCTCCTCTGCACTCACTTGAGAAGTTACTAATTTTAAACAAAAGAAAAGATCGTCTTGGGGCCATTTTCTCAGGCAAGTGTTTTTGGAAACTCTGGATTTGGTAAATATCCTTGTGTAGCCAACAGTGTCTAACAAGATGCTACACTGTGGCTTAGTGTAGGACAAAGGCATAATGAATTCTGTGAAGAAGCAGGTCCTGAAGAAACCCCACGGTTAGGAGTGCTTACTGATAATCTTAACACTAATAGGTTCTCCTGGACACTACCAAGGAGGTCTTTATTTTCCAATCACAGTATAAGAGTTCAGAGGGCAGCCTGAGAGCCAGCCGTAAAGAAACTCAGCCTGGAAGCACTGGCTCCTAGAAACATAGGGTGCCCTGTGTGTTTTTTTTTTTTAATATATACTTATTTTATTTTATTATTCTTATGTGCATACAAGGCTTGGGTCATTTCTCCCCCCTGCCCTCACCCCCTCCCTTACCACCCACTCCGCCCCCTCCCTCTCCCCCACCCCCTCAATACCCAGCAGAAACTATTTTGCCCTTATTTCTAATTTCGTTGTAGAGAGAGTATAAGCAATAATAGGAAGGAACAAGGGTTTTTACTGGTTGAGATAAGGATAGCTATACAGGGAGTTGACTCACATTGATTTCCTGTGCGTGTGTTACCTTCTAGGTTAATTCTTTTTGATCTAACCTTTTCTCTAGTTCCTTTTTCTATTGGTCTCAGTTGCTTTTAAGGTATCTGCTTTAGTTTCTCTGCATTGAGGGCAACAAATGCTAGCTAATTTTTTAGGTGTCTTACATATCCTCACCCCTTCCTTGTGTGCTCTCGCTTTTATCATGTGCTCAAAGTCCAATCCCCTTGTTGTGTTTGCCCTTGATCTAATGTCCACATATGAGGGAGAACATACGATTTTTGGTCTTTTGGGCCAGGCTAACCTCACTCAGAATGATGTTCTCCAATTCCATCCATTTACCAGCGAATGATAACATTTCGTTCTTCTTCATGGCTGCATAAAAGTCCATTGTGTATAGACACCACATTTTCTTAATCCATTCGTCAGTTGCCCTGTGTTTCTTAAAATAAAGATGGTACCTAAAACCAAGGCTCCTATCCATCCCAAGCTGACAAGGTGTTGGGGGGCAGAAGACACCTAGAAAAGGCCCAGCCTGAAGCTCCAGGTTTAGAGGCCTTGCTCCACTTAATCTGCTGACTAAGCAGTGCTCTGCCTATTTTCCGCGTGTCCCCAGGCTGACAGACTTCCACTTCTCAGGGGTCCCACTGAGCTCCCACTTGCAGGAACAAGTGGGCATGCCATGCTGGGAAGGCCCAGGGCAGCTCCCTCAACGCAGGGCCCACTGTGGGCAGCAGAAGGCCCAGCTGGCTGGCCAGGCCCAGCAGAAGCCTCCATCAGTGGCCTTCACTGCCTGCAGATGTTTCCTTCTTCCAGGAGTGCCCAGGTGATCCCCACCATCATCATTCTTCCAAAAGCCAGGGGCTAGAGAAAGAACCTTCCTTCTCTTCTAAAAAGAGAGAGCTCGTTCTCATGCAGGTTTCCCGAATCTGGCTTTACCTGCGATAGTGCTGCTCCTCACATACGAGGGCTTGCAGGGGCCCATTCTTCCCTGTACGGACACATTACACAGGCCTGAAACATGCTCCCCGACACTTTCCATGGAGTCTTTAAGTTTTTAGTAAATGCGTTTGAATCACAGTTTAACAGCAAGCACCGTGGCCATCCTCAGCAGATGCCCGGCTCTGTGGGAAGAGCTTCACTTCATTCCTTCTTCCCATTAGCCCTCTAGGCAGGGAAAGAGAAGTAAGTGGGGAAGGACAAGACGTGGAAGTGTTCATGCTCATCCCACCAGAAAGCAACACAGATGGGATTCAACTCCACAACCCCTGCTAAAGCCAAACTTCTACAACCATCATTTTTCCAGGGAAGACAGCTGGCAGAGCTGACAAGGACAGCTTTCAAAGTCTGGGGAAAAAGACTCAGGTGATTTTTAAATCGTCTCTTCCACCTTCAGGGCCATTTCTTTTGGGGTCTCTGCTCCTGGCTGTGCAAACCAGGCTCACATAGGCAAATTTTCTTCGAATTGCAGAGCATCTATAGACAGCAGTACCCCCGACCCTAAGCAGGGGCCAGAAAGGACGAGTGTGCACCCAGAGCTGCCTGCAGGCCTCGCATCTATGTTTCCAGTTGTGTCAATTCATGACTCCAAACCACAGCCCTGAGCAGGAGTCATCATCACCCCAGGGTGCAGGCGAGAGAAACAGGTACACAGAGGGTACGCCAATGGCCCCATGGTTAGAGCTGGAAAATGGTGCCAGACCCAACCAATATCATCTGGCTCAGTGACTGGGTGTGTTGGTGCGTGTCTGTAATCCCAGCTACTCCAGAGAGGACTGAAGTCTATGAGGCCAGCACTGGGTTTATAAAGACAAGATTTTACTTGGAAAATAAACAAAAGTAAAAAAGGGGTGGGGTGGGGCTCAAGTATTTGCCTAGTGAGTGTGAGGCCCTGAGCTCAATCCCAGTGCTGCGAAAACCATCTGGTTCATGAGTCTGGGATGGGAAACACCACCCACTGCCTCTTAAATGCATGAGGTTTGCCGAACTTTTCAAAAGCCAGTGCTTGACCAATAGTGTCTGAAATGTCTTGGGGTGACTCGGAACCTGGGCTGAACCTGGGGAATGGTCACTGACGAACCTGGGTTCTGGAGGAAGCCTCAGACCATGAGTCCCAGTCCAGGAGGACTGAGGGGGCTCAATTCAGAAGTTGCGGTGGGTCCTTCGGGAATGACACTCTCACTTGTGAGGGTCCCCTGGGCTCCCAGTTAGAGGAGGAAGTGAGCCCTGCCTTGCTGGACAGGCCCAAGGCAGCACACACACTGAGGAGGCAACTTCTTCCTCTTCTGGCAATGATGGCTGACTGTGACTCACCTGGTCCCCTCCATCAGACCCCAAAGAGGCACCAGCACTTCTACATTCACATAAGCCTCCGGAAATGCAGGCCCTGTCTCCCCAGGCCCGTGACCAACCTTCTCCAGCCCCAGCCCTCAAGGTTGCTCAGCACTTCCAAGCTGGAACACTAGGACTCAACCATGTCATGAGGTATAATCAGCCCAGGTAATGAAGTCTCACATCCATGATGTCTTCCCTGAAGTCCTGAATGGAGCACAGGTCCCCTTCTCCATAAAACGCCTAGATCCCCCAGGGCCACTTTCAGATCTTATCTTTCCTCATCTTGCAGCAGGCTCTCTTGTACGGGACACCCAGGTTGCCGCAAGCTCCGAGGACAGTAAGCGTGGCACCCTTCCTCTGCCACCTGCACCTGGCACATCGAAGCAGGAGTGGACAGTCCCAGGAGAAGGTGGGCCACCTACTTTTCCTCAGCAGCTCACTCAGATGTGAGTCCCTGAGTGTGTGCCTGCAATGTTTACCTTAACTCTGGAAGTCTCAGAACAGTGACCAGGGAGACAGGGCAGTAGAGGAACTGGTCAACAGGTCAGGCCAACACCTGTTGACTCTGAAGAACAGTGGCCATCTTGGCTGTACAGTGGAGGATGCTGGCACTGAGCTCTGGCAGGGGCTCCAGGCACAGAGCTGAATGTGTGGCAAGATGTCCTCCAAAATGAGATTTGCTGGCTCACCCCGGCAGTGCCTAATGGGGACCCCAAGTATTTCACAGATCAGGGTCCATCAGTGAGGCCCACGTCATGCAGGGTGTGCCCACAGCAGGCCCTATCTCTGGGCAAGTTCTGAACCCATAGAAACGGACCTTTTAGACAGAGCAGGATGGCAGGTTGACTTGGGAGGACTTCAGGCCAATACTGAGTCTGGCTGATCCTTGGTCCGAGGTCCTCAAGTGTTCACTTTGCTGACTGTGAGAGGGTGTGAGTGGGCTCAGCACCCCAAAGAAATGCCCTCTTTCTCCCCAACGCCTCTCCCCTTTCCTACTTATCCTTTATCCATGTGCTAAAAGTACTTTTCTTATGTCAAACATAAGAACACCTTCCAGAGTCTATTTATTCACTCAACTCGAAGTGGCAGGTAATTCCACCTGTTTCCGGTGGTTGGGGGAAGGGAGTCTTGGATGCCTGTCACTCTGCCCTGAAGGGATGCTGTCACACAGCCCAGCTGGACTCCTGTCCATTTTTCTTCCACATAACATCTCCTTGCTCTTTCACAGTTCTCTTGGCTTTTTTCAGAAAAAAAAAAAATACGGCAGAACTGAATACTCTTGAAGACTAGCCCTGGTCACTTGGTATTTCACCTGCTTCCTCTTTGGGTTGGAACAGCTGCTAACTGGAGAATGACTTCACTATAATGCCTTCCACCCCACTTAACAGGTTTCTGAAATGCAATGTTAAAGTTGCATTCCTGTTGAAGGAAATGAAATGTTACCGATCTTGGGAAAGAGTTTAATTATTAAAAAGCAACACAAGTTTAGAACTCAGCGCGATGTGATGACATGTACATAGTATGTGTCTCTTGGGGTTTCAGAGATAATTAGCCCTAATGGGCAGTGTATTTTTCCTTGTTCTCTAACCCTTCCCTACGGACTTTTGTGTTTTTACACACTCCAGACATAGTGTGTGAGTAGGTCCCAGAGCAGAGGGACCTGGGTACAAGTTCTGCAGAAAATCGCCTGACTTCGGGAAACCCCAACTTCCTGTATGTGACATATTACCTACCTGGCAGGGGTACCGTGAAGATCAAATGAGATGATCATGGTGCAGAAATCATGGCAAACCTGTGTCCCCTACAAGGGTCACAGAAAGCCTGTGCCACACTCCAGCTCCTACTGGGTGCCCTCCACTTGTATTCCCTTAACTCAAGTTCTAACTGTCCCCAAGGGACTTAACTCTGGTGTCAGCCTCACGCTGGTGGCGTTTTCTCGGTACCTCTGAATAAATTACTCAAATGAAGCACTTTAAAAAAGATTCCATTTGGCCACTCTCAAGTCCTCAGGTGAAAACAAAAGTTAGAATCCTCAGGATACCCATTTTCACGAAGGGTCACTTTATCGACAGCCACAGCGTGGTAACAGACGTCAAAGGCTGGAAATCAGAAAGGTACGTTGACATTTTACATAATTATGTGAATTCTGTGGTGGTGAGTGCCTGCAGTGAGGTATACGAGTACAGCTACTAACTTAAAAGGAACACACAGTAAATGAAGAATGATCATGTTGCTTAACTGAAAATTTGTAAATATAACTTAACACTGAATGGAAACTGACTATGGCTGAGAAAAATGGAAGAACGAGCCGTGGTCATTATTTACCTCCAAATCCCCAAACCCGTGTGTAGTAGTCATGTTGAGGAACCCCAAGTTTGCAAAGCTATTCAGTGTTTATGGAGAGGCTCAAGCCTCATCCCTCATGGACTTCGTCCCCTCTCCCCACACCCGAGGGTGCTGGTGACGGCCTATGGATGTTACCTGAGCACTTCTGTAATCCTTGCATTTGGTTTCGGAGCGCCAGGCCAGCCCACCAGTGTCTTCCAGAGGGCCCGCCAGAAGGTATCAGGTGAGAACTGTCTACCTGCAAGGCTGAGGAGCCAAGTGTCCCTCATTGTCTCAATATTATACTCCATCGCATCTAAAACCAGACCTCACAACGTTCCTTTTTTAAGGCTAGAAGTCAATAAACATGTTTGTTGTGACAAATCCACCCACATACAGAAGAAAGACATATTTGATAAGGACCCAGAGAGAGCAATGATATGCTGGGAGACTGCCATTAAAAAAACACTAAAGAGGACATTAATACTCTTCAAAAGACAACCCAAAATAACTGAACATGACTGCTCTTAAATTCTATTTTCCCCTTTTCTCTCATTCTGTCTTTTCCAGAATGCTTTGAAAGAAGATGCCAACAGGCCAAGCCTCACTGGCACCTTAACAGACAACTTCCCCTGGAGGAGTGAATAACAAAAAAAAGATTAATAAAAAAACGGCTCTTTAACACTCCATGGTGCAAATGTAGTTTTGTTTTTAGATCTGATTCTCTTCTGGCTGAGAGCAGGGCTTTCAGTGGCGAGGCAGGAGTAATTGTGAAAGGAAGGGAGAGAGGGTGGTGAGATAAATCAGCAAAGGTTAATGACCGGGATGTGGAGAAGGGACTTGTTTACAGAAATAGTGTGCAATTTAAAATTTACAAGAGATTTAATGCCACTGCTTGGCAATTGCTAAAATCAACAGCCCAGAAAACAGTGACATTAAGAAAAATATTACAGTTATAATCATCCCCAAATAAGTCAATTAGTGTTAGGGCACAAGCTCGCCATTACTTGACCCACTTGGCTTGCACTTAAGTGAAAAAAAAAAAAAAAACCAAAACCCCTATTATACCAAGCTCGCTGGATTGTGACCTGTTTTGCATCATACATATTACACATCAGCCTCCCTTACACGCACTTGGGCGGATGGTAGTGGTTTTCCCTTGCCTGGCATCAAAATAATTCTGACCCTTGACATTTGTAATCATAAAAAAAAGGCAATTTATAATTGTGTTGTTCAAATGAAGTTGGGGGAAAAATTCAATCTGCTATTATACAAAAGCAATGACGGCTGTCTTCGGTGGAAAAAGCAACGCAAGTCAATTTGTGAACTTTGGCACCAGACGACCTTTACAAACACAACGATACACGGAATTTACAAGCAGTACAGCCCATGCAAATGGCCGGCCTGCCTGCCTGTGGATTGGAGCTGCAGAGAGCATTATGGAGAACACTTCCACAAAACAAATTAAGACTGTTACTTAAATGTCACAGCACACCATTGTATTTGGCTACAGATCATTACACCTGATACTAACACTTTTAAAAACCGTAATAACTCGGGAAATATTACACTGAGTGCCCACATGTATAAAGGAAAGGGAAAAAGAGGAGAAAATAGGTTTCTGAAGTAATTTAAACATCACGACTCTACGACTGAAGGGAAAGGTCAAAATTTAAGTAAGCTGAAAAGAACATGAATGGTAAAATAAAACACACAAACAAAAAGATGGGGAGACCACAGGAATGACTCTGCAAACACAATAAGGCAGCATGCGGCTGTGGGCGAACGTGTTTCCATGTCTGCATCCAAGAGGAGGAGGGAGGGAGGGAGGGAGGGAGGGAGGGGGGCGGGAGCTGGACAGGGACAGGGACAGGAGGGAGGCAGTGGGGCGCGAGGCATTACCTTCGGTGTTGGTGCTGCTGCTGCTGTATATATTTCGCAGGCTACCAACACGGTTTAGTTTCCAAGCTTTGCGTTTGGCTGCATCCCGAGAGCAGAGAGGGCAGGGCGGGGGGAGGGGGGGGAAGAGAGAAAACAAAAAAGGAGAAGAAAACAAATGAAAAGGGGAGAAAAGAAATGTCAAAGTAGCACGTGAAGTCACCTCCAAGCCATCAGTTCACGCAAAGGGGGCGGGCACCTGCAAGCCTCCCCAGCTGGCCCTCCGCTGGCCAGCTGTCAACACAGAGGGGCTCTGGAAGGGCAGTGTGCACCAGTGTCATCGGGGCTGCAGAAATCAAAGAAATGCCCAAAGAAGTGCATGCACCCTCTTTGGAAGCCCATGGCTACTCAGAACAGAGCAATGCCAGCCTTTTCCTTCTGGCTTCAGCCTCCTGAAGGAGCTATGATCCAGTAGCCATGAGCTCTGTGATTTGGCAAAATATGAGGAGCACATCAAAGCAAGAGACCTTGGTGATGTAGCAGTTTGAGTATGTACATTGCAGAAGGTAGGTCTTTAAAACCAAGAGCTGCTAAAAAAAAAAAAAAAAAGGGGGGGAAGTAGGCTCCCCCTTCCCCCCCCAGATTTTGAGCTGGGTAGTAACCTAGAGCATCAAAGCACCAGGACCATTTTTAGGTCTCAGAAGGGCAGAGTCCATTTACTTCCTGGGGTGTGGCATGCTCTGAGGGAGCTCCTAGGAATACACAGTAAGACGACAGACACCGAGTCACCCACGAGGGAAACTGGGGCGAAAGGTGAAATGCACTGCCTGGCTGGGGTGAGATGGGACACGTCTCCAGGGACCATTCTCCGCCCCCCTCTTGTTCCCACCCTCCCAACAGTCAGCTCAGGGATGTGGACCTGTGGCTTGGAAGAGGCTGGCCAGAGGATTCCTACAGCCCTTCAGAAAAGTTTATAGAACCAAGAGGAGTTCATGGGGGAGGGGGGCCTGGGGAGTAAGTCTTCAAACCAAGGTAGCTGAACACACAGCCACACACAAACAGCAAAGGGATGGATGGACAGTCCTGCCATGCAGGCAGACACCATGACATGTTCTGCAGTGGTGTCAGTCACCATGCTCCTGAAGTAGGGCACCATGGGGTCATCCATCTCTCAACTCTCCCAGCCAGGAAGAGAACCTAGTGGCATCTCTCATTAGGCTGTTTGGTGCAGGTGAGAAGCGCTCGGCTGGGGCAGGTGAGCCTCACATTCCCACAGGTGGGGCTGAAACTCACCAAGTGGAAGCTCAGCTGACTCTCTGCTCACAAGGCATGTGTGACAAAGGTCACCTGTAACCCCCAGGCCTTCCTGCCTCAGATCAGGTGAACTGCTCTTGCCTGCCCCAGGGTTATGGAGGAAATCTGCAGCGATGTGGTATATGCCTTGGTTGTAGGCTCTGTGTGCACCAAGTTCTGGTGGTCAGAGTGGCCTGAGGTGATGATTTGAGTCTTGCTGAAGTGAATCTCATTGGGCTTTTGTTTTTGTTTTTTTTTGCAATGACAATACTATATATACATATGAGAGACCTAACTTTGGAAGTAAATAGAATTCTGAAACAGCACTGTATATTCAGGATGCAAATTCTATATTAATCACGAGAGCAAAAACCACTGAGTTAGTTGTCCCAAATTTAAAATGATGAAAAGTTGATATAAATAAACACCTGAGAATTACTTTGTAGTCAACAAATAATAAAAAATGTAATCTTTAATAGGCATACAGTTGGTGAGTGACGCTCTTTTTCCACCACATACGGGCCTGCATTTAATTTCCCGTGCACGGAGATGTTTTTCTTACCTCGTATCTTCAAGGTCTCTCAACTATCTGTAGATCCTACCTAAGTATATGTCCTTAGAGCAGCACATTTGGGAAAGGGGTCTTCATGTATCCACCAGTACAAATGCCATGCATTCATAATGAAGAAAACCAAACTTGTCAGTTTTAAAATGTTTGCTTTAGAAATGTGCAAGGACTCATCACCAGGTGCCGCAGGTGTGCTGAGGTATTTGTAGAAGGAAGCAGGCACTTAATGTTTCAACAGCTGAAGCTCTGCAGTCTTGGCCTATGTCTCGCAAGTTTTAGCAAGAAGTAGTTACAAAGAGGCTGCACTCTTCTGGGAGAACTTACCTCTTTCTAAAACATTTACATATAGATAGGTAGAATCCAGGCTGGGTACCCTGGGAAGGGCGGAAGGCTCAAATGCAGGGCAGAAAACCTCTTTCCCCGGCTGCTTTGTGCCTTGCATTTTTCATACTCTGCTCTCCCATTACCATAGGGATGGATGTGTAAGCAGGAAGTGAACTTGCAGCCTGGTTTTCTATTAACCTATTGATGAAATAATCAATTTTAATGTGTAAAATGCCATGCCTTTTCCTTCCTCTTAAACAAATGGCCATTTTCTGGCTGATACCAACGTCCTGATGTGTACATTTGTCTCCTGGGGCATTGATTGCTTGGAGTCTCCTTGTTTAGAAGCTTCTCAATGAGAAAATACAGTCATATTATCATCGATAACATCTCAGGGTAAGTCAAGGCTGCTGCCTCAAATGGAGAGACACTGCTGTCATATGGAGCCAACCTGAGGCCACCATTTGCCATCACCCATCACCTGCAAGTGTAGCATGCCCCTGGTCTCGGGCCTCGGCAATGGGTGGGAGTCTGGAGGACAGCATGGGGACCAGCTCAGAAGTCTCCGCTTTCCGGGTAATCTTTATTTTAATTACCATTTTGGGTTTAAAAAATATTTCAGGAACATGATTTCTTCTTGTACACACAGGGTACCATTAAATTCACAATTAAATGAAAACAAAACCTATTATGATGAGATGAGAATTTCATCTGTTTACAGGACAAAAAAGGCAGCAGGGTGTGAGCATTCTGTTAGCTTTGAGTCTGCCCACTGGAAAAGCAGCAGTCTCTTCTGTAAACAGGGTGGGACCTTGCTTCAAAAGGCTATTTAAATGGCACTGTATCTCAGCACGGCCTCACGCGTTTGAAAACACAGATGCAAATCTCCACGAGCATGGAATCCTGTGATGTATAATTTCAGATCTGGTACAAACTGTCAGCTGGAGTGCAGACAGGCTTAATCTCTCCTCACACCAGTCTGCAAACTAAGCAGGACTTTCTGAATTACAATTCGGGTGCGTGGAAAAGTCAGTGCACTTGGAGAAGGGCAGCCATTAGCAGAATGCACTGTCCCCATAATGGTGCCAAAAGATGAACTCAGGTTAGACACAAGACTGCTACGTGAATATCAAAGCAAGAGCCTGTACAGGTGAAAGAGGCTGATGGCTGAGAACTTAGAGAGAGGTAAAACTGGTCAGTAAGCTGGTTACAGTGTATTTCCTTGGAATTTAAAGGACCAGAACTTTGAAAAACTTAGGGGGAGAGTGCCATCAGCTTGTCAACTTTACAACCATGCAATGTACCAATGGCATTGCTGATCTTCCTTAAAACCAGTGCAGAGCCCGCTGCTTTTGCACACTGAAGGCTTAGTAAGCTGGATTTATAAGTAGTCCTTGAATGAGAAAGGGAGATCACTGTGGCACTTTCTGGGACCAAAATACTAGTGAGGTTGAGTGTACTTGAGGCCCATGTTTGGCTATTTAGTTCTTTTCCCCTAGAACCTGGCTTCTACTAGGTTAGTTGATGGGTGGGTGTCACCCCACTCATCGGGTCACAAGTGCCGCACATCCTGAGTCAGGCATCTGTGAAGAAAGACTGGCATAAACACTAATTCCCTTTAAGGAAATTTCTTTAAAGTGTCTGACAGTTATACATGATGAGTTCGGTGTCTGCATGACCAAATGAGGTATGGCATTATATACTCAACCTCTCCTAATTACTAACAGATCTTTTTAAAGGGAGACAGGAAAAATGTGCAAATTATGGTTTCTGCTAAGTTGGGGTGGCTGGAATCATTTAGAGTTAACGAATCCCAACTACTAGCCCTCCTTCTTTTTGGAAGTTGTAGCTCTTCGTAAGAGTTTATGTGACCATGAAGGACTTAGAATTTCATTTTAGGGGAAAGTTTAATTTCTCTAAACAAACAAACAAAAACCATTTTATTTTACAACAGTATGGGAAAGCCTGAGAACCAATCAGAGAGATTTCTACCACGAGCCTCCTGACTCGTTCTTTCTAAATATTCCTTAATCTGATGGCATGCTCAAATGAGCAGGGCTTTAGCCTAAACTCTTCCTCCATCATTGTACCAGGAAACCACAGACTTATTAATGTCACCTCTGGTCTCCTTCTGACAGCACTTTTTGTTGATCAGATAAATATTCCTCAGATAGCTGATTAAAAAATGATGCAGCCGAGAGGCTGTATGTCCAAGGCTCGTCAGCCATGTTGGATGTGCATGAATTACATCCCCGGGATGAGCGAAATGGGGCTGGCTAAATGAGGCCGGCTGTGGCTTGCAGAATCAATTATGAGAACGAACAGGATCTCTTACCTACATGGAGGAAGGGGCTGGGTTGAAGAGGTGTGCCTCTCAATTCTAACAATGTCTAGTCTCAGGATGAAACAAATAATCCTTTCATTCATACGGGAGTGTAAACTTATACCTCTAAGGAAGTCAAACAATCACCTTGCCAGAGAGCACGACTCCTCAGCCACACTGGACATGCATTCATCTCTTTGTAAGGATGCCATTGGTAAAAATGCCACAGTGCAGAGGACGGCACCTTTGCTCCTCAGTGTTGCAGGCCAACCGAGGCACCAAGACCCTTATATGAAGATCAGCCCCCAGGGGCCTCCACAACACAAGCAGAATCTGTGGCGGTTTTGTGTGACTTCTGGTGACATGTGCCTGGTGTCTCATAATCTTTTGTCCATGTGTTGTGAGGTTAGAGATGGGGGATTTCTTTTGTGCTGGCCATGTGAACGTTCATTTGCTCAACAAGACTGTGTAAATGTTCTGTTCTCTTATAAAAAGGCAGTGGATTTTTTTTTTCATAAGATGCAACCCAGAAGATTCTGACACTATGTGAACTCCCTACCTCAGCTGTGAAGGGGCTTGACATAATGGTTGCTTCCCAGAGGTTGCCTTGCAGAGGAGGAGTCGTGTTGAAGCATCCCTCAAAAGGGACTTTGAAAGGATTAAACAAAACCTAAAGCCAAGCAAATATAGAGGACGCATGTTCAGCAAGCACAGTAACTTTGCCATTGTCGGTTCCCAGTAAGACTAGCAGTCTTCCTAATTTGAAGCCACAGAAAAACACAGAAGATAGAATACTGTACTAAATAAAACTCATGGGATAAGAAGTTAACTTTTAATTATAAAACTTTAATTTCTAATAACTCAGAATGGCCTTCTTTATAGCAAATACAGTTTTCCTACTGGTGGCTTTGCTGGAGTGCTCACGGTATGCAAACTGCCAAAGGCTTCTACATAGTGGGCTAATGTACACATGCATGGGAAATACCGGTAACCCCAGAAAACAGTAAAAATGAAGTGAAAGGCCCGGGATGCGGCATAAAACCAGAGGTAGTAATTTGGTGGAGAGCTGGTTTTCCTATTGGTCTAAAAACACACTGAGTTGCAGATCAAAGGTTCAAGTGCACCCCAAATCAACTAGGTATTCTGTTATAAAGCCAAGGGAATGACTTTGAGGAGAGGTCACTGTGAGACGTGACTGTAGGCAGAATGTGCCTCGGTGATCATTTGTAATGTGGTCAATGTTTAGTTTGGCCCATTCTCAGATGAAGATTAGAAACAGGGAAATGTCTCTCCCTGTTTCCTGGGCAGCTGTGCATTTTGAGAAGGAGGAACTCTTTTGAGAGATGGCTGATAAGGAAATAAAAACAGAGGTTCTGTGGTCTCTTGGCTTCACTCTCTTCTGGGCACTCAGTAAGATTGGGAGAACAGGAATTAGATGGCTGGGTCCCCAGCATATGAGAAATGCTCTGCCTCTGTAAGGTCTAGTTACTCAGCCAAGCTGTGTTCCCTGTTCTTCGACCATTTCACATAAGCACACACGCACTCGCATCAAACTAAACCCTAACGTAAGAAGTGAATAGGTACACTTCAGTTTCCCAAGATGAAGGGTGTATGTGAGATTTGCAGTCACACAGCCAAGCAGTAGCAAGGTGTGGGAACGGCCAAAGGCCCCCTCCCACCTTGCCCCTCTCCAAGGACTAGCTCACTGCTCTGCAGATGGCAGGCAGGGAGAGGGCTGGTGATGCCCGGACAGGGAGGCCAGGGCTCCAGGGCCATCCTAGCCTCCCTGAGACAGAAGTGAGCAATAATGGGAAACATTCATCTTTTTATCCCCCTCCCTTCCTTCTTTTTCTTTCTCAGTTTCTAACAGAATATATTACAGGCTCAAAAAGAATTTTTTTAAACAAAAAATCTTTTTGCAATAATTCCAGGAAAAATTGTTTTTTAATAAAACCCCAAATTGTGTTATCATATTTCAAAGGCAACGGGCAGTTAAAGCAACTAATCAAAGGTATAATTATTTAATGACCGCTGCTTGTGCTCTTGCACAGGGCCATAATTGCGAGGCTGTGATCACTGGACCACCAGACTCCACAACGGCAAACAACTGTCTTCCTGAAGCATTTGATCTGCCATCTTTATAGCTGAGTTGAGGACAAAAACAGCAGGTGACATGATACGCTCCAGAGCCAGTCAGTCACGTTCCCCGCGTATGTGGCTACCTGAACCTGACAACACTGGTGACAACATCTGCTAGAAACATTTTTACCTTTTCCACTTAAGGACTTCTAGGGACATTCCCAAGAGAATCTTGGTTTATGGCTTCAGAAGTCATGACAACCATGAAATACACTTAGCTAATCAAGAACAAGGATTAGAGTGGGAAAAATAAGAGAACTGTAAACATTTGACTCCTCTCGGTATTATTAGAACACTACCAGATTTCTTCCCATAAAACTGCTTTGACCATAACTACATCATTTCTTAGCGAGCTCTGTAGTTATGGAGAATGGCTAAACAAGGTCATTACTATCCTAGGATGGCCTGAAAGGGACTGCAGTGCTGAGACACCAAAATAGTAATAATGACAAAAACTCTTCTTTCATTTAAAATTAAACACACCAATTTTATTCAGTTTTAAGCAAGAATGCACTGGAAGACAACTTTAAAATTACTGCTGAAGCAAAGTTAACTTCTTATTGGTTTAACAGCTGATTTGCTCCTCTAGTTTTCCCTGCCAGCTCTTAGCGGTGCGCACACATATTTCCCACACTGTATGGGCAGCTCTGACATAGCTGTGTGCTACTTTTTAACGTGAGGTGTTGCGTTACTACAGCTTTCACAACTGCCTCTTTGTCATAGAGCTGCATGTTATAATTGAGGCCTTGTTAAAATATTTAGTTATTTCCAACTTTAAGTAGTAAGAATACTATAATCTATTTCATGTGGACCTAGATGGTCACATATTGAAATATTTATAGATATGTGTTCGCACATATATCCTTCGTTACTCTGCCTTCTGAGAGAGCCAAGAAGTAATGCCACCCAACAGCAGCAGGCACAGAAGCAGCCCTCAGACCTTGGTTTCTAATCCATTTTCAGATAAACAGACAACTGGCTGATTTTCAGACTGAGGCAGGGAAGACGGGATAAGACTGGCACATCGTATTATATCAGAATGTAAGTGCTAAAACCACAGAAGACCCACGTTTATGGAAAACATGTCAAAAGGCCACAGAGCCAGCTCAAAGAGCTCCCAAAGGCCACAGCTGGAACAATTCAAGCAACTGAATAGTGTTGGTTCACAACCTAAAATTTAAAATAAGTATCCTTGTTTCCACACAGACAAAATGACTGAATAAGCAGGGAAAAAAGAGACAAGTATCCACTGCAGAATTCACATAATTTATGTAGATACTCCATAGTCATGCTCTCTCTCCCCACTTCTTAATTAAGTGCATAGCACCTTTGCTCCACAGAGCTCAGGATGGGGGTGGGGGCACTGCAGTGGGGAAACCTCGTGTCACTACCTCAAGCAGATAGCCCAGGTCGATGTTAGTAGACATAAGTCATGTCGATATTGTACGTATATACCCCTGATAGGATGTAATGGAAATGGCACTTTACATACGGTCTTTCTCCCCCAAGACCAGTCCTGAGAAAAACAGATTCTAACAGAGGAGATCAGTTACAGTGTGCCTGATCTTACTCCCGAAGCAGTGAAGGCCATCAGAAACAAGCAGGTCTGAGAAAATGTCCCAGGCAAGAGAAGTCTGAGACAAGACAACCAAAGGTAATGTGGCTTTTGGAAGAGAAAGGGCATTAGGTTAAAGCTAAAGAAACCTGGATAAAGTGTGGGCTTTAATCACAACACATCAATACTGGTTTAGTAATTTTAATAAAAGCACCATACTGTGAGTGATGTAGAGAAGAATGGAAACTGTACATATGTGAACATACGGGAATTATCTGTAGTAATTCCTTAATTTTTAAAATAAGTCTAAGACTCTTCTAGAAGATAGTCTGCTAGTGGTGTAGGTACATCTGTTATCTCAGCACTTGGGAGGCGGAGGCAGGTGACTGAGAGCTCTAGGCAAGCCTGGGTTACATAGAAGACACCCCAAAAAGAAGAGAACGTCTACTAAAAATACCATAACATGTAAGCTGGGCAGGAGAATGATATTATTTTTCTCCCATTCATTTCCATAGAATAAAATGTCAGGAGAAATGGTGCCAAATTCAGGGTTAGGAATATTTCATAGCACATATGGCGGGGGGGGGGGCTACTCTCTAGTTACAAGATATTACTTCTTCTAGTCACTGGATTTTGTAGATCAGAGGTAAATTGAGCTCTTACTGTGGCACAGTACCCACCACATGAGCTACTACTGGACTTCTTAACCACATGGACTGGCATTCCCTCTGTAATTTATGATGGTGAAGATGGGCTTGGAGTACACTTGTGAACTAATATCCTCTGGAGGCAATAAGTTACCAACACTGTTTTTTTTTTTTTTTTGGTACTGTGCTATCTTCCTGTATTTCATTGCAAATTTCTAACCACGTAATTATTTTTTTCTGTTAAGAGATTAAAATGTATGTCTAACCAAAACACACCACAAGTGAGCAATGCTCCAGCTAACTTGCAGCATTTCCCTGTAAATGATTAGAAATGAGCTTTGACTCACGGAGGAAAAAATGTCTGGGATTTTGTTGAATTTAGATCCCAGTTTCTAATCAGCACGGTAATGGCATCTTTTTAACAACAGTGACAGAGTTTAATAAAAATGAAGGTTTGAGTCATGCTAAGCTGGCTTTGTGAAATTCACTGAGACACACCTGGGTAAGGTATTGCCTCTGGGAAAGTCTGACTTTGGGAATGGCCTCAGGACTTCAGGGGCTGCAGTCAATCAATGGATAAAATGAGCATGTTCCCTTAGACACAGAGTACAGATGGTAAAGTGATGAAACAAGAAAAAGGGGGTTGCAGTCACAGTACATCCAGAAGACAATCTTCTAAATAGGAATACTTTAGCTGGGCACAGGGTATGAGGTGCACATGACTACTTTCACCAAAGTTTACTTCATCTGTCAAAACCCCAAGTAAAGTACAAGAGAAAGAAACATCAAACTACCTTATTTCCCAAGACCACAGAGTTCATGGGCTGATGGCTTCAACACATGAATCCACACCACATGTATATCATTTGGAGTTTCTCTTACAGCCTCTTCTTAATTCTTTGAAAAAAAACTTGTATCTTAGAGAGAGTGCAGGATGTGCAAACTGCCAAGAAAAAGGAGTAGGTCAGCTACGTGGGCAGCCTGGAGTGGGGCACGTGTTTGGCTTCAGGTCAGTTAATGACAGAGTCTAATCAGCAAGGAAGGGGTCTACACCACCTCTCCCAGCAGTGCCAGATGTGATAAGAGCAGGCAAAGAATGCAAAGGAGAAGGGTAGGATGGGAAAGGTTGATGCCTGGGAAGGTGGTGGCCCCATCTGGCAATGGCACAAGTGGCCATGGGATGACTCAGCTTTGAACCCTGTATCCCTCATCTGTGCATGGAGACCCCTCCATCCAATAAGAAGAACACATGGTCTGTGGCTGGGTGCACGCTAGCATCCTTCCTTGGCTGGGTGAGGGCAAGCCCATTCATGAAATGAAGACCAAAGATCCACGAAATGAAAACATCTTACACAGCACAAAAGACACAAGTGAGAGAAATACTGGTTGCAAGTGACAAGTGAGTAATTTTTGAATTCGCTTTCTTATTAGTTCTGTGGGTCCCCGGTCTCCATTTGTTTGGGGAGCAAAGAAGAGGCGGAAATAGAGCAGGCACCTTGTGGCTGTGCCTACAATCTAGCTACTCTGGCTCCTTGGACACGTGGAGATTTCGTTCTTAGGAAGCTTAATTATTTTTTAAAAAGGCTCTTAGTTTCAGAGATTGTACTGAATTCCAGGCAAGAAATAATATAGAGGTTCTGGGTAGCTCTCACAGCGCTGCCTACATACATATTCTCCAATCTTCAATGTTTTAAGTGTCCTGTATTCACCTAGGAGGGACAGGAAGATGCTGGCAGTGCCATCCTCAAATCCAACAACTTCCAGTGAAGATAAATTGATGATATTCTTACTAAGACACCTGTAATGACAGCCAATGACCCCTCTTGAGAAGAGGTGACAGCATTTGCTAACACATTCTTTTCATGTCTTTTTGACATTTGAGACAACTTACAAAAATAGTCTTTTTGTCTCTATAACTCTTGGTAGCCACTTCTTGCTCAGGGAAGCCAACTCATCTTGGCATGTGACTGAAACTTCTCCTTCTCTCTTGTGGCCCTGGACACACACACCCCAAAAGTCTGGTCCTCACCCCAAATTCTAGGACCAGCCAGCCACCAAGCCATCATCTTGCTTCTGGGCATAGATCTCTCTGCAGAAGTAAGGCATGCATGCCTAGATTTGTGGGGATGCTGACAGAACTGCTGGGAACCGTGAAAAGGAGACCATTTAACCAGAAGGCGCCACACCATTTATGGTACTGCACCCACTCTGGCAATGCTATGTAGCCTTCAAGCAGCAGATGCACATGCACACTCAGAAAAGTAAGGAGTTCAGGATTTATATTATACACATGTAGATGATCCAACTTGTATAGAAACAGAATGAAATATCCAATTTCCACCTGTCTTCAGCTGTATACCTCTATGCCCTGCTTCCCTCTCACCATCAGCAAGTCAGGCCAATCTTGCTTCCAAACCCTGGCACGCATCTCACCACGTCTCTCCCTGCCATGCCTGGTGGAGTGGAGAGGCATCCCCAGCCAGTGCCAGCTGCTGATCCCACTCACCAGAGGGACATGCTCACTGGGTCAAGTCACTCCTCATATACCTCTCACCAACATCCCATTGTGTTTGAAACAACTTAGAAAGTTTAACAGCATACTAGTGTCCTGTAATGGACTCAACGAAATACCACAAACTGGGTGGCTGGAAACAAGAGAAGTTTCTTCTCTCAGCTCTGGGCAGAGGTTCCAATCAGAGTGGTGTCAGGGCTGCATTCCCTCTAGGGGGCTTCAGGGGAGGCTCTGTCCCTTGCCTGCCTCTTGGCTTCTGATGGTGGCTGCAACCTTGGCCTTGCTTGCTCTATGGTGGCAGTACTCTCATCTCTGTCTCCAACTTCACATGGACTCCTCATCTCTGTGTTCTGTTTCACTTCACAGTTTAGCCTATGACACTGCTGGCCAGTCTCTCCTGCAATCCACATTGTGTCTATCTTGCTCATATGCCAACTACTTCACTTTCTTATCCATCCATCCATCCATCCATCCACCCACCCACCCATCGGTTGAGATGGAGTCTCTAGAACTTTTTGCCTGGGCTGGCCTTGAATCACAGTCCTCTGGATCACTGTCTCCCAAGTACCTAAGATTACAGGTTTGAGTCACCAAGCCCAACCTCCGCTTCTTTTTTGAGATAGTCTCACTAACTTTTGGCCAGGGCTGGCCTCAAATTGCTCTCCTCCCATGTTTGCCTCCTGTGTATCTAGGATTATAGGTGGGAGTCACCACACCTGGCCCCTGGAATCTTTCTGATCAGCCATTTTTCACAAGCTGGGCTCCTTCTTGCCACTCATGGTTCAACGTGGATGGTACGTCCATGAAAGTCCTCTCTGGAGACCTGGTCTCCAGGGCTCACCTGGCCCACTTTGGGCACATGCCATCTCACCATCAGTTAGGTTTCCTCAGGCATTTGTCCTTCTCTGAAACTGCTGTTTGTTTTTTCCTTCACTGCTTGCCTCCTTGGCAGGAGTGTGAGTACAACAAGGCTGGACTTTGTTGTGCTCATGCAGACCCCTGCCTAGAGCTGCAGGTACTCAATGAACCTTCTAGGAAGAGGTTTGGAGGGTAAGCACCTGACAGGGCCAAGGTACTGGAATGCAGCAGGGGACACGGTACTCTTTCCTCCACACAACCCTTTGTTATTGGAGTCGTCCCAAGTAGTCTGCATTAGTGTTGCAATTGGAAAGATAAGAACATAATATGCAGCTGTCCAATGAATCAGCGATAAAGACTAGCCTATAGGTAAGGGTGCTGTTCTGATAGACACTACAAATTTATAGGTATAAACAAAGTTTTGAAGGATATCTTAAATGTGATATTGATGCCTGGTCTTAAGGCATTACTTCTGACAGAAATTGGAAGTAGATCAATCGTCTATATGACTGTTCTTAATTCCTAACTATAAGGCTGTATTCTTGGTTTACTTTGGGCATGCATAAAGATCATGCAAAAATGGTTCAAATCACTACATGCAAGATGAAGTGAATGAAAGTAAGAACAATGCCCTGCTTTACACAGCTCAGGCCTGCTCCCAACGCTGAGGGGAGTATACAGATGCAGGTTGTGTGCGACCTCATGCGCCTTCCCTGCCCATTACTGCCAGCCATCGATGTCATAATCACCATCTTACCATAATGACCATATGCAATCACCACCATTGTCACGGCCACTGTCCTTACTACCACCTCTCACCGTCACCAGCACTATCCCTGCCACCACCACCATTTCTACCACCAGTGTTGACATCATCATTTTCACTGCCACTGTCACCACCATCACTCATCACAATCCTCAGGGTAGCTACCATCATTAACACATCGCTACCTTTACATCATCAGTACCACCATCATTACCACCATTGGTATCAACCCCCCATCACTGTCACTACCATCAGTTTCACCATGACTATTACATCATCTCTAACTTGTGCTGAGCCAGACACTATGCTGGGAACTTAGCACAATTTTCTCTTGCTCAATTTCCATAGCCTTCTCCTAAGTGAAGAACTCTTCCATCTCCATTTGAGGGCTGAAAGGATTAGGTTTTCAGTGGGAAGACCCTCAGCTTTCCCATGGTGAAGGTGGAGTAGAGGCTCAGACAGACCTCAAAGCCTAGGGGCTCACCTCCTTTACATTTGCATTATCACTCCCATCCTTGGAGTCAAGAAGACATCAACACAAGCCTTAGGCAATCTTTAGCTCTTCCTCCTAGATTTCACAAGGGTTTAATAGCACAGAGCTTCCTAAACACTAATTCAAAATGAAGTTTCCACCCATTGGCTGTACAATGAGAAACAGAGGGCTCTTACTTGTGGCAGTGAAAGTCTAACAACTGTATTTAGCCACAGCTTCTGTCCCCTCCCTGCTTGTATTTACGGCCTTCCTCTACTGAAACGGCAGTGATAGTTGATGGCAGTTATTGTTTTAGAGATCCCTGGTGGGCAAGAGGACATTTAAAACATGGCAGCCAGGGCTGGCCGAGTGGCTCAAGTGGTAAGAGTGCCTGTTTAAAACATGGCAGCCTTGCTAGATAGTTGGACTAGCTGTTCGTCCTCCAACTACGAAGTTGTTAGTCCCTGAAACTACAAGTGCCTAGGTCCACTTTCAGGGTATAAGGTATAAGCAACAGTGAATAATCACATGCAAACTGCTGGTCTCTCATGATCTCAGAGACCCTGAAAGATGAGGAGTGAATGAGGTCAGTGGCTCACAGTTTAAAAGGAACACTCCATCTGGTGTTCCTTTAAAACACCACATTCCTACAGAAGGGACTGAGCCACTACAATTAAAAGGGAAGACCAGAACTTCCCATTCAAGACGACTTTGAATTTTTAAGTCAGCAACGGGACAGCTTTGTATCAGCTACCCTGGAGACCGAGTACAATGGGAAGCTGGGGTGTCTTAGAAGTGCTGAAAACTTTTTCTCCCTAAACAATCAGCCAAACACCCCAACAGAATCAGCCAAACACCCCAACAGGATCAGCCTGACAAATCAGTTACCACGTAGCATGAGCAGTTATCACACACGGACGCTGTAGGAAGGAGCAGCACAGGAATGCATCCCAAGCTGAAAAGTTATAGAAGACTGATATTAAGACAGCACAGAAACGTCTTTACAAAGTGGTAGAAATACAATTTGGAATAGTTTCTGAAATTATATTATGCTATTATTTTTAAAGGTCTTCATTAGAGGCAATACCCACGTGTAGTACAGTATCCCCTTCCCTGTGGGGAAGATGTTCCAAGAACCCCAGGGGGTGCCTGATTGCAGGTTAATACTGAGCCCTACATAAACTATGTCCTTTCCTATACATCCATAAGTGAATGAAGTTTAATTTGTAATTTAAAAGACAATATCCAATAATAACTAATAATAAAATGGACCAATTATAACATTGTAATAAAATTGTCAGTGTCACTCCTCTTGCTCTGGGAGGCCAATGTTAAGCAGAATAAGGGCTACTTAACACAAGTGCTGGGATACTGTGACAACTGATCTGTTAACTGAGACTACTGAGTGACTAGCGGGTGGGTAGTATATAGAATGTGGATACACTGGACACAGGGACAATTCATGTCTGGGCTGAGAAGGAATAGGGCAGTGTAAGATTTTATCCTGCTGTTCAGAATAGTGTACAATTTAAAACTTACCAATTCTATACTTCTGGAATTGTCCATTTAGCATTTTCAAGACAGCAGAAGGCAAGATTGCAGATAAGGAGGGGGCTTCCATACAGGCATGGTACTGTACACATGCACAGATATGCACTAACACACACCTGCCTTCTCCACTAGTGGCCACGTCAGAGCTCTGGGAGAGTCACCAGGTAGGGCTGTGATGACATAAGCTCAGAGACTTCTTCAACATTCAGTTAGTGGTAATGTTATTTTTCTGGTAAACGACACATAGTTGGGTGAAAGGCAAAAGTTGGTAAGGATTAGTCTCTCTTGGTGGTTCCCAACTTACAAAATACACAGGTGCTGTTTGACACTATGATTCAGAAGCGTTCTAAAATGGCGCTGTTTCCCATTAGTGACCATATCAATATGGACTTACTTCTATCACACAGATGTATGCCTGGATTCCAGGCCCTTGGCATCTCCAAGTCTGCTACCCACACGCCTGAAGCCAGTGCAGCACCCTCTTCTCTTCCCCGCAAACAGAAAGCTCCATATAGTCAGGTAAAGGGCTGTCAGGGTTGGGGATCCACCACAGCTCCTGCCGACCCTAAAAGTGCCTTAGGTGGAAATGGAAACAAGGCCACTTTTATAATTAAGATGGTTGGCATTTAAGGCCAGACACAGTGGTACACACTTACAATCTCAGCTAATTGGGAGGCAGCAGTAAATGGACTGTAGTGAGGCTAGCCCTAAGCAAAAAGCACAGGATGCTTCTGAAAAGTAGCTAAAGCTAAAAGGACTGGGGCACAGCTTAAGTGGCAGAATGCCTGCTTAGCTAGTGCGAGGCCCTGAGTTCAAATCCCAGTACCACACATGCATACATGCACACAAGATGGCATTTAGTTAAAGGGCAAAAAGTTCTTAACAGAAGGCCTAGTAGGGGGTCTTCTCACAACAGCAGAATTTACCTGTGTCCAGGGCATAACTCAAGCAAACCAGAAGATGCAGGTCTGATTCCTAACTCCAGTCTGCCACGAGTCCTGCCTGGTTTCTGCTGGACAGGTGGGTGAACAAGGGTTTTTCACCCAAGTGTGGGTGTGAAGCACTTGGCTAGCAGCGGCTAGCAGCAGCTCACAGTCATTAACCATGGATGACTAACCGACAGCTCTACTACTAATCGTTTATTGAATAATGAAAATGACACAACTTATAAAAGGTTTCAATCTTGAGAAAAATGATTTATCGTCTCTCAGTTTACTGGCACCGCTATTTGTGTGAGTAACGGTGGGAAAGCCCCCAGTTAATCTCTGCGCACCTCCAAGCCTGCTGCAGCAGCTTTGCCCACACATCCAAATAATCGGAACAAGTTAATGACACCCACTGTGCAGAGGCTGTGAGTGCTGAGGACCAGCCTTTTATCAAGACTGATCTCCAAATCAATTTTCACAATAGACTTTTTGGGGGTGGGGTGAGGGAGAGACAACAGAGGGAAGAGAGAAAGAGCAACACCTCCAAAGAAAGAGAAATAGAATCCTCAGGAGGATCAAAGCCTAGGTGGCTTCCAATCGGCTCTGCACAGCTCAGAGCTCTTCTCCATGGCAAAATCTCACCTGCAGTGTCAGAGTGACTGTCATGCCTGTCTGTACTACCTTAGTGCAGAGCTGCGACACACAGCGTGTCTGCCTTTCACCGCTGATGATACCACAGAAGTAACTGTGCTGTTTGCAGGATTGTTTATAAGTAAACTTTAACTTATTTAAAGTTCACTATCCATCACCCTCTGACTGTAAGAAGAGGAAAAAGTCTACTTGAAGAGGAAATGTCCCCTGTGCAACGCAGGTGGAAGGCAGATTCGCTGTAACCTTCCTCTCACAGTGCTGTCACTCATGCCTCCTGCACAAGTATCAACACCAACAGACTTCGGCTATGTGATAGGAAATGAATTTCTGGGGTGCCTTACAAACCAGGCTGTCTTCATCAACTATCATGCTGGAAAGGACAGGAAACACCCCGACATATAACCAACTGTCAAGAACACATGAAAACACAGCATGATGGATTTCAAACAAAAATAGATTCTGGCACTCTTTAAGATTATGCTATGTTGCCAATGAGAAAACGAAACCTTGCAGTTATTAAAAAGGAACACAGGTGAAAACTGAGTTAGATGACTCCAGGTGACATTTTATCAAGACAGCCTTGATGCAAGCCTGGAGTTTTAGTGGAACAGGAGGTGGGGTGCACATCTGATCCGGTCCCAGGGAAGGCATGTGTGCATGTTAGTGGTCCCTGGAGGCAGCCTTAAGGCCCTCGGAGCTTCCCAAAACTGAGACACACCAGGGCTGCATGGGCCTCTCGGAATGTTCACATTAGTGAAATCCCACATGCCCGCTGCCTCTCCCAGGCAGGAAGTAACAAGGTTTTGGGATGTATTGGGTAAGAAATGAGAACACTTCTCTTTGGTTGCCAACGTTTGCCAGGTGTGTCTGAGAACATAGCACCATTCCTGAGGCTTGGAGGAGGGGGTGTGCACAGGCTAAAGCAAGGAACATGATGGGGGAGTGAGGCTGCTGCCAAAGAGCTAAAGCAGGTGAAATGGGTTGTTTTTTGACGGAAGGTGCCGCAGAGCCTTTAGTTGGGTAATGTGTGAGTGAAATTCAAAGGGGGAGACAGACTGTGCAATATTCTTCAAATTTTTACCTTCTGGTCCTGCTGGATTCCATTTCCACAATGTTAGCTTTGGAAAGCATTGACTCACCACACTTACAGGAAAGAGGTACACCAGAAATCCAATCAGACATGCATGCAGGCCTGGAGACGTATTTTTCCTCCCCTCCCTCAAGAGCTGCTGTCCACTGGGCCTTCCCCCATGTCTACATACTGCTGGGCTTCCAGGGACACCAGGAAGTACAAGACTAATCTATTTCCTTATATTTTCAATCAAGTTAAGGGATGAGACCTGTCCTTGGGAAGTGTTTCAATTGTTCCACAGACAGAACACAATGCTGACCCACGGGAAGAGTAACTGTCAGCCCAATACGAGATGCAGAAAAGATCCCCCTCCTCCCCAAAGGGTCAGGTGTTTTAAATGTACAACTGTAAACTGAGGGTGTCCTATAGAACCTGCTGTCAGTTTTTAGCGACAAGAACTCCACATGTTAATCAGAGTCTCTGCAAAAATCACTTTCAGGCCATACATATGAAAAATCCATGTTTTAGATAAAGTAGATTTTTGCCCTTGTGACACTAACTTTTGCTAATGTTCTACCTGGGAACTCTGGATGTGAAAGGCAGTCATGACAATAAAACATTTTTTTGTGTGTGTGATTATGTGGCCAGATGAGCTCTCCCGTGTTTGGAGGAGGTAGAGAGACAGTGCACGGTTTGGCTTGGAAATTTCCCATCAAGACAGTCCAAAAGCAAGAGCCATGGAGGAATGCACTGCACCTGGAAGCAGCCTGTGTACCCCACTGGACAAGGGAGTCTACACTTGCCACTGCTGCTACCCACACCAACCCATTCACATTTGGGCAGGACATTAGTGGCTGGGATACTGTGGGTGATGTGAAGAAACACCCTAAAAATGTGAGTCAGTACTATTTAGAGCACAGTGATGGTTATTGTCCTTGATATTTGAGAAGCACAACTTAAAGGGTAATCCGTTATGTCAGAACACAACAATGTCTGCAAGCCTTTCTTGGATGAGTCAATAAAATCTGTGAACACACATGTACTATTTCTCTATCTACAAACTGAATCCCAAGAAAGGAACTGATAGCAGATTCTGTCCCTGCATGCAGGCTGCTGCCTCTGGGCGCTGGGTCCTGTCCTGTGCACTCGAAACAGATGTGCCCCAAAAGGACTGACAACAGTTTAGGAGGCAGAGAACACAAGTGTCCCTGTTTCACAGCTGAGAGTGACAGGAGAGGGTGAGGAACCTGTCTGGCCACCCTGGCTATAAAAAAAAAGTGGAAGCTTAACTCCTTGGCAGAGGCTCCAAACCACCCCTGTGCGCATCTGCCTGACACTGCTGTGGCCATTATACCTTTGTGGACACATGGCCACCTCCAGTCTAGACAGGCCACATCCTCTGGGAAGAGAACACAGCTGCTGAGCAGACTCACTGACACCTGAGCAAAAGTAAAAAATCTGGACACTTTGCATTGCTGGCTGATTTACTCTTATGGACAGTGAAAATCTAAGTGTTTTTTTTTTTGTTGTTGTTTTGTGTTTTTTTTTAAGTTCAGAACTGTGTAGAATCTTTATGTATCTTTTCCTGGCTCACAATTCAAAAAGACATTATAGGAGACAGTCATAGGCAGAAAGAAAATTTCCCAAGTCGAAGCAATGAGAAGAAATAAAAACCCTTATAAGACATATTCTGGCAAGAGAGAAATTTCTTCTTCATTAGAATAAGGAACTGCAGAACGAAATGTCTTAATTAGCCATGAAACAAGATAACCTCATGTGACCAGTCCATCTGAAGAACACAGAGAAAGGAGAATGCCCATCAAGTGCTTGTACTTTTCTAATGGCTGGAAAACTACGATGCCGTTTGCCAACTGCTGGAAGCTATCCTATATGGAACAAACCCACTTATTTATTTATTTACTTGGTGGTACTGGGGTTTGAACTCAGGGCCTCTACCCAACCACTTGAGCCATACCATCAGACCTGGAATAAAGTCATTTATTTAAAAACTTTTCTGTATTTCACCATCATCACTTTAGTAGCTAAAGTGATGCACGTGAAAACAAACCCAGGTTTCTTCCTGTCACTTTGTGTGGGAAGGTTCCTGGGAACACTGTTTAAACCGTACAACTTTCTGATCTGTCACACTGCACAGACATTATTAACAAATTACTAGCATATAATTGCAGGTGGGGAAGGAGCTAGAGCACATAAACATATTTTACACTAACCCTTCTAAATTATAAGATGGAGAGATGCGAAGTGTGTAACATTCTTTAAAAATAGGTCTACAGTTCTTCCCCCAGAGAATAATCCTGACACTGAGGTGAGGTACGGTCAGCTTACTTTAAACACTACAGCAAACTGCCAGCATGTGACGTCAGTGATGACGAGCTCTGAGCATGATGTAGCCACCACACTGCAGTTGAACAAAAATCCCCTGTAGGAAGGCGCCAGCCCCTTCCATTGGGCTCTGCTCCAAGGGCTCAGTGAGCCCCCTCTGCAGAAAGTCACTTTGCCCATCCCTGCAGTGCCATGTCCACTTATGCTGCCTGTTTGCTCCCCTGCATGGATGCACATGGATCACTATCCCGACACACGACACATTTGCTTACTATCTGTGGCAAGTTACTCTTTGCAAGAATGGCCACAGCAGTATCTTGGGTCCATGTTCTTCCAGGACCTTGCCACTGGCCATCACAGGGCACAGTCTGTCCTGCTACCCTGGTTCCTAGGGGGATTCTGAGACTGTGCTGGATGTAGACACGACAGAATCCAAACTGTGCCCCCAAAGTTTAGGTGCAGAGAGAACAGCTTCCATCCAGCTTTGTGCTTCTCGCATGATGCCAGCCCCTGGAGCCTAGCCACCATGAGGGGAGGAAGCCCTGGTCCCCTGCAGAGGTCTTGTGCAGGTACAGTGACTGCTGGATGGTGGAGGCCCTGGCCAACAGGCAGCATCAACCCTCAAACGACGGTGTGAATGAGGCTCTGAATGCTGCCAGCTCCCAGCTTTGGAGTCCCCGAGATGAGGGTCCAGGTGACACAGGGAAGACACAGGCAATCCGGATGGCCTTTAGCTCCTGACCTATGCAGGCAGGGAGCCTCATGGCGTGCTATGCCCACAGCATGCATAATTGGGAAGGGACAGGCACCTTCTTAGAGGATGGCTTCTCACTGTGGAGCAACTGCTGCTCAAGCCTAACTGTTGCATCTCAGCACCACAGACAATAATATATGAGCTTGTGTATGTCTGAAATTTTGTTTAAACCAACAAAGAAAGGAAAAGCATGTGGTCTACAGAGGACGAGTAGTTCTAACAGTGAGACCTCAGACAAGCTAAGAACAATGTTGGCATGGCTGGGTGCTGGATGTGGACCACCCCAGAAATGTCTGCACCTCTGAAGTCCCTGGTGCCCAGGCTTCCCCTGGCCAATGGAATCCAAATCTCAGTCTGGCTCTCTCCTGTTATCCTCTGGGAAGAAGACAAGGACTCCTTTGCATGGCTGCCCCTTCCTGTGAGCTGTTGACCTGGACTTCCACCTTCCTGGCTTTCTGTACAGGGCCTGTGGGATGCTAGCATCTTCAGCCTCTTTCATGATAGGCCTCTTCTACAGCATTCATTCCCAGGCACTCCTTGACAAGCTACTCTTCTTTCCCGCAGCCCAAGGAAGCTGGTACAGAATGACCCCTGGTATCTGTGGATATACAGTTCCAAGGAGACTGCCACTGAGGAAAACCCACGCACACTCAGGATGCAGAGCTCAGTGCTATACTCGGTATGCTGGATTCATTTTCCTATAACGTCACCCAACTTCCACTAAAGACATGTCACCTTTCAACAAATCTAAACCTTTCACTTTGACTAAACACATCGTGTCCCTTTTTAGCTTGGAAGGAGTAGCATAACTTTTATCTTGCTTTTGGGGAGCCACTGGTTTTGTGGGAGGCAGGGAAGCACTCAGCAGATCACACACAGATTTCAAAACAACTGACAGTAATGTGGGACTGACTGAGAGCTTCTCCCCACATCTGCTGAGCTGTGGAATTAAAAAATTTTGGGTTTTGACATTTCTTTTTCTTTTTTTTTTCTTTTGGCAGTGCTGGGATTTGAATTTAGGGTCTTGTGCTTGCTAGGCAAGTTCTCTACCACTGGAGTCATGCCCCCAGCTGATTTTTTAAAATTATTTGTTTGACTGCACTTGGTCAAAATCACATGTAGGAAATATGGAAATAAGGCAGGCTCACTATGTATCATCCCAGCAACTCTGTGTAAGGCCCACATCTTCAGTTCCACTTGGGCAGCTCCCGTGTCCGTTGCCACAGTGTTCAGAACCTGGCTGGGGCCTCCTTCCTGGAGCACTGACCTCCAATAAGCTTGGTTCTCTTTGGACGCTCCACCGCTTCCCAAGTGCACACACCTGATGCCCTCATTCATCCTTCTCTTTTCCCACCAGTGGTACCTTCTAGGGAGTGGTTCCAGGAACCAGTTGCTCATTTAGGGCACCACAAGCTCATGGGGGTCACTGGAGGGCCGAGAAGCCTGGTGAAGCCACACGCAGCATCAGTCTGCCTTCTTCTTGGACTATGGGCTCCTGACGGGCAGGGCCACCCTCCGCTCAGTCAGTAGCACACAGCAGTTTCCTCTATGTAGCAAGTGGCTAACAAACTCCTGTTCAGAGCTTGACTTAAAATAGTTAAATTTCAAAAGCATAAGATAATAATACAGGAGGCAACAAGATATAAAAGCCTGGTGTTGCCTAAGCCTAAGGCCAGTATAATACTACTACTAATGAAGATTCCATGATGTTATTGGAGGGTACAGAAGAAGCATCATCAGGATGAAAGCTCCAAAGAGCAGTAAGACCAAAAGACTGTCAGCCACGGGATTGTGACGATATAGCATCTGCATTACTGGTACACATTCCTCAGCAGATCCAAAGGCAAGGAACGAGAGTCACAGGGTCACCACCACCCAGAGGAAGCGGTGCCCAAACCACCCAGTGGAAAATTGCCAAAATGATGGGAATTCAGGTGCTGGTGGGTGTTGGCACCTGCTCTGGGAGATGACAGGGAGATGAACACCAAACCACTGCTTCTGAAGTGGCATCTCAAATCTTGCTTGGCCAAAGTAGCATCAGTACAAAAAATAAATATTAATCTCTGATCTTTGGGTTTCTAGAGGAGAGAAGTTGAAAACACCTGTCTCTAGTCCTTTTCTGGAGGAAGGGACAACACAGGGTTCAGGTGTGTTCAAGCCACACAGCACAGAGCAGGCTGCTCTTGATCAAGTGCATTATTAGGCCTTCTGTGGGCAGGTAGAGCCTTCTTACCCACTTCTTCCACCTCCTAGCTGGGATCTCCCGGGATGTGCACATGTGTTAGGAATAAAGTAATGTGAATGGGGTGGGGTGGGGAGGAGAGTGAGGGGTTTCAAGAAAACAGTGACAGATCTCAACCTGTTTGATTCACTGGCCTATTCAAGGTAATTACATGTTAATTATTCTGCATTCACTGAATGAGCTGTTTATTTCTCTGATTCTCTTTAACCATGACAACCAGATTCACCTTTTTTAGGTAGAATTATGTAGCTGTACATAGATCATAATAAATGCCAATTTTCTAAAATGACAGCCTTCAAAACTTTGTCCATTTGCTCATTGTGGATTTGATATTTCCAAGTGCTGTAAAAAGTCATTTTTTTTTTTTACAAAAAAATGAGGGTGCTCTAACCAATGTACAATATAAGCCTATTTGAAATTGTCACAAAGAATATATTCTAACAAAAAAAATTTTAAAGACCCTCATTTTTGTCAAACTGTTGATGACGAGCTATAGGTCAAATGACAAAAGTTTTTGTGAAATGAATATTATTAAAATTAAGAAATGTCCTTTTGATCACCTGTTGTAGAATGCATTACTTTACATGAAGTTAATCCATAGGAAAAGTCCTAGGTAAGGCAAGATTTGGAATGAAAAGGCACATACAACCTTCTGAAGAGAGGGAAGGTCACAGAGAAGTGTGCAGAACAGGCAGTGAGCAGAGCACCAGTGCGTTCCCGCCTGGATCAGAGGTGATCTGCTGCTTTCTATGTCTATGGCCTTGAGCAAGTAAGTTAAACTTTATGACCCTTGGGTTCCTCGGTTATAAGAATGGGGATAATGGCACCTACCTCTCAGGCTCCCAAGGGTTATGGCGAGGTGCATGTAACACTACCAGCAAAGGGTAACTGGGTGCATTGTCACTGCTGCTAGACAGTCCGTCTGACCTTCTGTTTTGTGACTGATTTTCTTCTCTTAGAGTGGCATTGCAAAGTCTAAATTTTGACAGAAGATATTTTATTTTCATGAGACTGAAAAAGGAAAAAATAACCCTCTGTGTGTGTGAGTATGTGAAACATTAAGTTAGGAATTCTGGTAAGTCCTCTCAGGGCTGTTTTGGTAACCACGCCTACAGTGTACCACGGCTTCTTCAGAGAGCCAAGTGAAGGGGAAAATTATTCCAACCTGCAGAAAGCATGAAAGACCCCAAATGAAAATCAAGTAAAAGAACAAAGCTACCTTTTTATTTCATTAGGAAGAGTCGAATCAAGTTATTGAAATACTCACTGGAAAGTGCTAGGATTCTTACTCGTGCGTCAGCTTGGTGACTGGGGGGCCATCAGACACCATGCTCTTGGTGATACTTTCAGCTACATCTCACACTGATCACTTACTTTGGGGTATCTACTGCTGAAGTCTTGCACAAAAATTAAAAAAAAAAAACACCTTTCATACGGTCTTCTCTTGTACATATTATCGTTTGCTTAACAGTGTGATCTTCACAGTGGGCAAAAAATCACACACCATTCTGATAGGAAAACATCCCAAGGGTCCAGATATGCCAGGATGCTAAGACCAAAAACTGGAACGTATGCAACAAGCCAAGCTATGAGGTCACAATGCTTTGGGGCACAAGGCAGCAACAGAGACAATCGCCCCATCCACACTTAAGAGATGCTGACAAACTGCAGGAAGAACTCATTACCTTTCTGCAGATGAAAATACCTTTAGGTAATTAATTATTGTTTTTGTAAAGATGGAAACTAACCTACAGATCTTCTCAAAGCTGGGAGCCTCCTCTGGATTAATCTGCGAACCTGAATGTGGTGACCATGGATTCAAACCCCTCCTCTGTGAAAAGGCAGTGAAATGTCTTAAGTATTGTCAAGCATTGTATCATTAAACAGGAATTAGACACAAACAAGGGAAGCCTAAAAACTGCTTAGCAATTTGGATGCTCCAAATGGCTGCCATGTCCATTTTTCACCTGAAGCCCTCTCCAAATGCAGTTTTGCTATTAGGCAAAACCCAGAGAAAGGTAATCAATTCCAACTAAAAAGCACTTATCCTGGGATGACGGTGTACGAGGGACTTCAAACTCTGGCTGCCTGCCAAAACCCAGACAACAGCCATCAATGTTTCTGACTATCCAAGGAGCACAGGGGCCATGCATAATTGACTAAGAAGATGGGCAAAAACTGTGCCCAATCAGTGTGTGATCAAAAACGCGTGGAATATTCAGTACCACTTGATTACACGGAGGTTTGTCCTTTCACTCTCCTCATGAAATCTCTTCAAGGTCCACAGTACTGTAATAAGATCATTACTGTCAAGCGGTACGAATCGCAGGCAATGAGTCTTGGGATGGGGAGTCATACTTCACAAGCTCCCTTGGTTTCTCTCTCTCTTTCTCTCCCTTTTTTTTGTATTTTACTGCATGCAGAGGCAGCAGGGTGACGAGGTGGCAGATAATGATCACATCACTGTGTGGCAACTAGAAAGGCACTTTTAAGAAAAAGCAGAGAGAAATCAGCTTAAGAGAAACTAAAACATTTTTTCCTTTTGCTTTTTTCCCCCCTTAAAAAATTAAATAGAATTAAACTGTGTGCAGTAGGTGCTTTTCATGAACTCTGATATGCCATTGAATCTAACCATTTGATAGATTTTCATATTGCAGCAAAGCCCATTACCCCACAGACAAATGGCCAATTTTCTCCATGTCCTGCGTACAAAAGAAGACCTAGCTAAGTTGTGTGAGTGTATGCATGTGTGCGGTTGCTAAAGTTTCCACTCTCCCCACTTTTTTTACTGGCGACACACCTAGGGCTGGATGTCTGATGCCTGTTATTTGTGTGAGATGAGAAAGGGATGGAGTTGAAAGGCAGGAAGGAATTAACAAAGATAACTAAACAGACACACAGAGTTTATCCTGAACTACTTGAACCGAGTACTAACAAAGCATCCAATAAAATAAGATTGAGCCAGAAACGGGACCTGGAGCCAAAGGAGGCAGACATTTGACTAATGTTTAAGCCAGCAAAGCAGGGCTCAGGTGAATGATGGGGGGCTTAGCCAATCACTCTATGCCTCCCTTCAACTTCAAACTGCCCTTCAAAATGCTCACTCCCCTCATCCAAGATAGAAAAAAGCAGCAGCCTATCATCCTTACAATGAACATAACAACTGGTTCATGCACATAAGTTAAACAACCACAAGCCCAGAGTCACCCATTGCAAGAGGCATGTCTCTGTAAGGCAGTGTGTTCTAATCGTTTGCAAAGTGGCAGGGCTTGAACCATACCTTTTACTTGAATGTGTCAGAGTGTCCTCCAGGACACAGGAGGGAGGAGCCCCTGAGTAAGCCAGGAAGTGAGACTTTACAGGAATGGAGTTGGGCAGGACGTTGGCATTGGACTTCCAGCCTCGAGTTGTGAGAAACTCATCTACTGTTTAAGCCACCCAATCTGTGGTATTTTGATACAGCATCTTAGACGGAGACAAAGGTGTACAGGGTTTTACTTAATCCTTTCCATTTGCCAAACCACCTTCACATCAACTGATTCTGGCATTTGGAAAGGAAGCCTCCACTGTGGGAGAAAGAACACTCCCTCATATCGTTATTGCCATGGCTGGGAGGAAGGACAAGGCGTGCTCAGCTAGAATGGAAGCATTCCAGGCGTCCTGACTTCCAGAAGTCCAGATGCACATGTCTAACACAAAGGCTACACAGTCATGGAATGACTGCGGGAAGGCTGCACGAGGCCAAGACAAAAGGTCAGCCATGGCACCCAAGGGCAGGGTAAAGCATGAGGAGTAGGTGAGGAAGCTGTGAGTGGAAAGACATCCCCTGCCGGAACCAGCTGTGCTTCTTCTGCAGACTTGGGTCTCAGAGGGCACAATTTCATCACTGAGTGAAGTGTCAGTCAAAGCCCATGAGGTGTAAACATTTTGAGATCATCACAAAAAGGACTTCAAGGCAGATCCTGACCCTGCTGAAGGCCAGCTGACCAGGGAGCTTGGATTGGGTGGAAGACCGATCCCAGGGCACTGGAAGGAGAATGTGCTGATGTGAGTCCTCCTGGGGGGGGTGCTGGACTGACGGAGCCCCCACAGCAAGAAGAGCACCCCTAAATGCAGGTGATAGATAGGCGCTGAGGTCTGTCACGTGTCCACGTTTTAGAAAGAAGCCTTGCAAGCAGTCTGTGCCTGACAATGGTGTGGTGAGTCTACTGTCCTGTGTGGCAGCAGACAGGGAGGGTGAACACTTGTCCTATCATGCTCAAGTCTCTCCTGAGGACGCCACAGGGGCTCTAAGCCAACTCACAAGATTTAGCTCATATTTACTTTTCAGATTTTTTCTTCTTTTTGTTCCTAGGGATAGCAGACATTTCTTCCTGTTTAAAATGGAATGGGAACATCTTGCCTCTCTGTGGAGCCTCCCTGAGGGTCTCCCAGGCAACCCAGACGCTTGGGAAACAGTGCCCTCATACCAGCCCACTGCACATCTGCTGTCCCCATTTTTGTGTGGCTGTGGATGGCAGGGGCCACCCTGGGCATTTTATGAGCAGTGCCAGGCCCAGCACTTGGCACGCAGTAGGTGCTCACTGTGCTCTCATGAACTAAAGCTAACCTCTTTAGTTTGCGTAGACTTAAAAAAAGTTCCAAAAATCCTCCCTTGGCCGTTGGTTCATCATGATGGGAATTCTCTGTTCTAGCTTCCCCTGCTGTGATCGACTCATCTTTGTTTATTTCCAACCTGCAGATTTCCACAAAGGATCTGAGAGCACTTACGGCTTATGTGTGTTTGTGACAGTCGGACTGTACCCTGCAGGATGGCTTTTGAGTCAACTGTGCCCAATCTACACGGATGATGTCTAGGATAAACCCACATCTACTCAGTTTCAGTGAGCTCATTCTCTTGGAGGCTAGAGTTACAACTGAGAACTGTCTTTGGAAAGTGGATCTGGTTTGTGGGGAGTAGGCAAGTCCATCAGGGGGCGTGCATCTCCCATGGCCATGGCTTGAGGGCAGTGAGATCCAATGGGGCTCCTGTGCCCTCGGCAGCATGAAAACACTGCATTTTCAATGCATCCTCTGGAAGATGTCCTGACTCTCTGCATTTCACATTCACTGTTCTTAACTGCTCAACTCAACTATTCAGACACACTAATCAACTGCTCAATGATAAGGAGTTTCACTAAGAAGATTTTTTGTGTGAAAAATTACTGCTGTTTATGAGGTTTTGAAGCAGTTGACAAGGGAGACTTTTCCTTTCCTTTCCTTCTCATTTTCTTTCTTTCTTTCTTTTTTTTTTTTTTTTGGTGGTACAGGGTTTGAACTCTTGGCTTCATGCTTGCCAGGCAGGCACTCTACCACTTGAGCCACTGCACCAGCCTCCTTCTCATTTTCAAAATTGAAACAAGCAGTAGACCTGTGCAGGGCTGAGAGAACGTTTACAGATAGGAGAAAAAGGAAATTCAAGAGTGACAAATGACAGTACGACCTGCACTCTCAGTTCTCATAAATTTTCCTTGCCCCTCCCCTCCAATCACACCTAAATAACACAGAATTAAACAGAAAGCCCACGTGGGCAGGAAATGAACCACGTTGATAAAAGGCACTGGGCCTGATTTCTGCCAGTCCTGTGTTCACCATCACAGGGGCGTCAACTGCACCCACAGAGTGAGGAAAGAGAACATCACAGTAATAAGACGCTTAAGAACGTGTTGAGGGCTGAGTGGCTCAAGTGGTAGAGCACCTGCCTAGCAAACACGAGGCCCTGAGTTCAAACCCCAGTACTACCAAAAAAAAAAAAAAAAGTGTTACATTCTAAAAAACAAAAGAAACAAATTGTCCTCCTGATCAAGATGTGTGAAACTACCCACACTTGACCAACAATGGCCAAGTGGGCATGATGTCAACACAACTGAATGGCCCAAGAACAACCAAAGGCTTCCCTGCACCGTCAAATTCCTTTCCTGTGAGTGAGTAAGCAAGCAGGGGACAGTGACTGCACTCTCCTCATATGTAATGCTTTGTTACTCTGCAACCAAGCAAAACAACAACTGATTGATAAAAAATTTCCCAAGGTGACAAGTTTGCAGGTAGACAACAGTTAACGAAAAGTGACACCTCTTGACAGGTTTATTCAACAGGAGAACCACAATGCACTATAGCTGTGGGACATGAAACCGAACTCCACACCAGGGTAGCTGTCCCTAACTCTTACAACTGACTGCATGTTTGTGCTCCAAGTGCCCACACCAGCCTTCAATACTGTGCCTGACATCCTGGGCACAGTGTATGTCCACTGCCATGTGAGGGAGGGTGCTACATTCCCTGGGGAATGAGAGGAACTGAGTTTTACTTCTCAGTGCCAAAAGCATCGTGCTTCCCCGTGCAGCCTGCCTAATATTTGATGAAAACATAAAACGATCCACAATTTAGGGCTTCCTTTGAGAGAGGGAAGGAAAACTAAGTCCAAAGTGACCTTTGTAACTGTGGAGTTCATGAAATCTGTCAACATCTTGGGGCCTCGCCTCTGATTGCTTAGTGTGCACAGCTGTGATGTACAATTCATTTTCAACCATAACAGAGAGGCCTATTTGTGACTCACCTTGTCCAAGATAACCTTTCAGTATTCATTTAGGATCAACCACTCAAGGTTTGGTAAAGACTCAGAATGAGCAACCAAAGGATCAGCGTAAGGACGAAATAAATTCCTTGCAAGATCTTTATAACAAATCACTGTGAACCCAAGGGCGGCGCGCGCGCGCGCACACACACACACACGTGTTATCTCTCAGGATATCTGCATCCCCGCCTGTATAATAAGATTGGGTAAATCCAGATGGGCCTTGCATTCTTTCAAAAAAAAGAACATCTTTGCTACACAACTTCTAGATGTTAGGATCCATATTAAAGTCAGTGTCTTTACACAGAATCTGAGAAATATCAAGGAAGCACTTTGCTTTGCTCCCCTCCTAGATTCAAAAGCCACTCCACATACCTCAAAGACTTGCTTTTTGCCTGGTAGAAAGAGTTTGAGGCAAAGAATCAAGAGACAGTTCTGTCACCTACCAGCAACCTGACCCTGGACAAGAAAGCCACTTAACCTCTCTCTACTTCAGCCTTTTCACTGGGGAAACAGGGAAATTAGCACTTGATGCAAACTTGCATGAATGTCGTAAAACTAACGAGAACCACCGGGGTTCGGGGCCACAGAACTGCAGAGACCCAGGCTTCATCTGAGCAACGTCAGCGTCACTGCTGATGATGCTAACCTGGAAAGAAGCGTACCTGGAAAGTGCTGCAATTCAAAGACAATGACAGGCCATTTGTGACCAGGAGTATCCTCACGGCCCAGAAGTGTTCGCCAGCACCGTTCCACAGCCCTGATTCCTCCACAATGGCCTGACCAGTGCTGCACCCCTTGCAGGGTTGGGGATCACTGCCTCTTAGCACAGGCTGGCTCAGTTTCCTTCTAATGTCAGTACCCAAATGCATCTCCTTGAAGCTTCTGCCATGGGTCCCAACCACAATGGGCCTTCCTTCAACTGTGCATGTCCCCATGCCCTCTGTCACAACTGCTCTCCTAGTTATTCAGTGTCCCTTGGTCTCCATCACCACCCCTCTGGCGCTCATCTGAAGTTACTTTCGTTGGTTCACAATCTCCAGATTTGAAAGACACATGACATTTTCTTAAGTATATTTAGTAATCCGCACCAAATCAAATCCCATTCGGATCCAAAGTGTCACAGGGATTTTACCAGTTGATGTTCTGAAGGTCTAGTAGGTGGGAATTTGGGGACTACAAGCAGAACAGGGTAAAAGAGGTTCCTGCTCTCTTTGTGTTTGTGTAGTTAAGGCTAGAGGCTGCTGGTTTCCAAAAGCACTCTTCCACTGTGCCATCAGTGCCAACGTGTCTTATTCCTGATTTTATATATATATATACATAATATACATATATATGTGTATGTGTGTGTATACATATACATATATAGATATGTATATTTATATATATGTATAGCTATATATATGTGTATATATATATATATTTTTTTTTGTGGTACTGGTGTTTGAACTTAGGGCCTCATGCTTGCTAGTCAAGCACTCTTCTACTTGAACTGTGATCTTCTTATCTCTGCCTTCCAAGTAACTGAGATTACAGGTATGAACTGCTATACCCAGCTCCTACAGAATTTAAACAAGCTCTAAATGTAGTCGAAAGAGAAAGTAGTAAAAAATTAATAAAAAAGTTGAGCAACCAACCCTTATTATTCCTCTGGGATTTGGAGCCAAATTACTGGTAGAACAATAACTTCTGTCAAGTTTTCCTGACTGAAAACATCACAAAGCTGCCTAATATTACAGAGGCGGGCACAGTAGTTGCAAAACCTTTACATACTTATAGAGACTGTATAGACAGGAGGAACAGCCTAACTGGGCGAGGCTCCTGGCAGGTGGAGGCAGAACACACCTGGGAATGGCCCGGGATCCCTGCATACCAGGGTGGCGGTGCCCCTCACTGCTCAGAGCCAGCAGCCTCAGGTCTCAGGTACAGGACATCTGGGCATACATCCACCTTTGTGAGTAACACTGCATTAAATTCTACAGGAACCAGAATCAGAAAGGGCAAGGTTACCACGCAGCTTTTTGCCTCTCACAACCTCCAGGATTCACCAGGGTTACATTTCTCTTACATCTTGTAAGTCTCTAAATGATGCTAAAGGTTCTTCATGAGCCCAGTGACTGGTGTGATCATCAAAAATGCTCTGCCGGTCACCACATAGGAGTCAATGGAGTTGCCAGGTTAGAACCCAAAATACTCATAAACAAAAGGAACTCTTTGGTCATGGTGTCTGTGTCTGTAATTTACTAGGTCCATCTAATCATTTTAAATTAAGAAGACAATGGTTCCACTTAAGTTGGGCAAGCCATTCCCTGCACAGGGCAGAAGTCGTCGGTGTTCTTCCACAGGCTGGGGAAGCACGTGGAGAGGGATGGTGAGCAGCTGGGTGGCAGGAGCCCTGTTTCCATCTGGCACACTGGCATAAGGCTCAGAGGATGGAGTTTCTGAGTGGAGGTGGCACAAATAGTGACGACACACACTTTCTGCCTTTGCTTTCTGATAAAACAACACAAAGGTAGGGCGATGCAGCCTTGCGCTTTGCCAGGAAGCCAGTGTGGTAGCTGGGGATGGCGTGGACAGTGCAGGAAACCCTGGTAGCTCCCTCAAGAGGTGACAGTGGATGGTGCCCTCTGGAGCTTCTGGTCTATGGCAAGATAAGCAAGGGTCACCAGCACGATTTCCCCAGGCTGGACGTGACAGAGGTCACATGGGGCAGACCCATGAGGCCCTTTGACTCCTGGCTGGCTTCGGTTGAGGGGGCAGAGAAGATGAGAGGAAGGGAAGAGAGGGTGGCTAGGATGCATCCTTGGATTCTGAACCTTGCAGCCCCATGGCTGGACTGGACGTGTCCCTCTGTTGACGGCTATGGCTCCCCTCTGGGACCCTCTCCTCCCCAGGCTCTTCCGCACTCCCCAAGATGCCCTTAGAAGAAGTCCACAATGACCAGCTTGAGGCTCCATCCATTATCCTCAGGGATGCCAACCACGTTAGGGGACTGTCCATGTGATTTCATTTCTCTTGCTCTTGAGAGATTTGAATCTACTCATCTCTTACAACAGGAAACCACGAGATTCACCTGCGTCACGGATGCCTGTGGACTGTCCTGATCTCCAACGGCAGCCCCTTAGCTGGGGGCCGTGCCACACAGGGGCACAGGCATGAAGCACAGAAATGAGTTCTTGTGACTAACACCCTCACAAACGGAAATGCAGGTAACTGGCTTCAAGCTCAGGGCAGAGTGCTTACTTTGGGTGGTTTACACAATGTTCGCAAGGAAGCAATAGTCAGACTATTTAAAGGAGCACTGAATCTAAAACGCATCCCTCAACGGAAAGGTACAGTCGGACTTCAGAACATTACAGTGTGTGGCGCAGTCTGCAATCCCAGCACTTGGGAGGCTGACGCAGAGGGTTGTGAGTTTGTGAGTTCAAGGCCAATTTGGGCTACATACTAAGACTGTCTCTCCCCCCAATTTTTTTTTTGCCTTAGAAATAATGAAATGCAGAGTGTCTCATTTCTCATAGAAATGACTCACTTATAGTATGACAGGCTAACTTTTCCCAGAGAAAAATTATAATGCACTTTTTATGAAGGACATTTTGCTTATTTCTGTGGGAAGGCATCGCTAGGGAGTAAGGGGCAGTTCCCCTGTGGACCCTTTGCCAGCACGTGCGTCACCAGTCCCTCATCCTTGTGTGAAACCTGGCTGAGGTTTTCTAATCGGGGTGCTTCCCTGGGGCCTGTCTGCGTCACCCCCTCAGAGCACTTCGGGGAAAGGGATCTGTGACCGCTGCTAGGACAGATCCTCTCTGCCCCAGCCTGGTGAGTGCTCACCAGCCAATTCCACGAGCTCGGGAAGTGGACTCAGAACACGTCAGGGGGGCAGCAGGTCACTTCTCTTGCCTGAGGAGAAGTGGCTAAACAAACAACTTATGGATTTACTGTCAGATTCTGTCTTACCTACAGCTCCCATGGCAGCAAGACCGTGGGAGGGAGGGGTAAAATGTACACAAGTGATAACAGGTGGACTTGGTTTCTACTCAGTTTCTACCACATCATGCTTTTAAAACAAAGTCCCAGACACCAGCCAGAAACACATGACATCCGCTGTGCGGTGCTTATCTGAGGAACTCTTCCTTCCAGTTCCCCTGCACGGCCTTGTCGGGAGGGGTGGCAGCACTGCTGCCCTGGGTCAGCCCCTCATGTACTTCAGCAGCTTTGGGCTGACTGGGTATTGGAAGGAGCCTCACCAATGCTCTTTTTATGCTCTTTTTGTACTGAACCTTTCCCAGAGGGAAGGTAGTGGATCCAACTGGGTGCTGGACTCACCATCACTGCTTTCCACCTTTGCTGACACCATAGCATCCTACTCATTTATCACTAAGTGGGAAAATCAGTCTTCACTGGCTAACCTTGTTAGCGGGAAGTCATGGGAAGCAGAACAGGAAGACCCACGGTGAAGGAGAAAGGCTTCCAGCCCCTAGTGGAGCCCTGTGAGGCTCTGGAACTCCATCTTCCTGTGACACCTTGACCACCACCACCCACCTCACAAATGATGGGCCATTCCACTCAGTGTTCTGCACAATGCTCATATGGGCTGTGGGGGTCACAGAATCATCTCTGGATGTGGGAGAGATGGGCCACTTTCCCTCCTAAGGCTTACAACCTAGTAGAGTGCTCAGAGAGAGTATGGTGGAAACAGGGCAAGAGAGAAGATCTAAGTAACAAAGGGCATTCCTGAGCACGAGGAGCCCTTGTGGAAGACAAACTTGCTATTGTCAGTCTCACAAATAATAACTTATGTCTCAAAAACATTTTGGAAGTTTAATTTTCTTTTAAAGTTTCTCTGGAACTTGTGTTATAGTTGCATTAATTTTACCTCTCATTGTGTGTGTGTGTGTGTGTGTCTGTGTGAAAGAGAGAGAGACAGAGAGACAGAGAGAAAGAGAGAGAACATGCATCTTCAAGTGCACATATCTGCACTTGCATCTGTGGAGAAAATACAAATTCACTTGCAGAAGCCACGTCAAAAAGATCACATCTGGCCCTCACAGAGACTAAGGACTTGACAAGTGGAAAGGTGAGTTCAAGACCGGCTGTGACACCTGGAATGCTGACAGCCACAAGGTAGAGTCGACGGCACTGAAAGAAGAGGCCTTGGCAGAACATCTTGCCAAAAGCCAGAGATGAGCCAACTGTTTTAGGAGCCAGTCAAGAGCAGCCAATATCAGACAACCCCAAATGAGGAGGGTGATGGTGCTGCATCACCCCTACACCTGGAGTGGACACTCCAGGGTGCAAAGGTGGGGTGAGACTTCAGGACTTGGCCAGGTGCTAGATGGGGACCAAGCACTGCCATCTACCAGTGTAAGACCAAGGCTTTAGCTGAGTCATTTAAGAGGCGGGGTGACGAGCAGGTCCCAAAGCCCTCCCATCACCTGCAGTGACATGCATGACTGTGCATGGTGATTCTAAGGGCACCAGAAGACCCACTATGTATGTACCTTCAGCAAAGCAGATGCTCACCCTGAAGAGTCTGAGACACCTTACCTTCAGCAGTGCCTGAGAGCCCGTCGGCTTTGAAGTTACTTGTACTTTTCTTCCTTCGGTGCTTCTTTCTGTTGGCGTGGGGAGAGGGGGGCGGATCGAGCTTGGGGCTGGTGCTGCTGGAGATGCTTGGGCTGGAGCACACGGAGTCACCCAGCCCTGTGTCTGCCACCGAACCGGAAAAGGCAAAAGAATGCAAAGGTAAGCACAGAAAAAGGAAACTCGACAAAAACACTCTCAACGCTGCTCTGATGTCACACAAGGCCTTGCATGTAACCCCCAGTCATGAGGTTGACGACTGGAGGCTCCATGAGCCAATCGTAGTGTCCTTGCCATGTGCCAGCTGCCAGTCAAAGGCAGGTCTTTGTACCACCTTTACGTTATGGAGAATTGAAACTCTCAGCTCTGCATGACTGCAGTCCTGGAACTCATCACCAGAATGCCTGACTTCCAAGTGTTCAGCTCATGCTTTGCAGTTGTTTGTTCTTGTTTCCCTACAATTACCTTGATATAATGAAACAAACACATACACGAGCATCATTTCAGTGGGTTTGATTCTGCATGCACACACAGGATGAGGGCTCTCTCCTTCCTGTGATACTACGGATGAGCAGAACCTTTTATCTTATAATTAGCAAGAAGGTGGGCCATCACTCTCACCAGTGTCTCACAGTTACATTTGGAAGTCAGGGGGTTTGGATTCACTAAAACCCGATTCACTAAAGCTACTTCTAAAGGTTTTAAAAACAATAGCAAAAACAGTAACTCACTAGAAGTGAAACTCTCAACTTATTATTTTTATCTTTAGTGAAGAGACGGTAAAGCAGTGCTAAGTGATTAGGAAGCAACATGGAGTTCCACCAGGACCACAGAGCACGCAGAACACGAGATGGAGAAGCCCGGCGGGGGGGTGGTACACCTCCCAAATCTTGAGAATTCGTTATTCATGATTCAGCATGCTTATCACTCAAAAGACAGAAAACCCTGAGCACTACATTGCATTCACTCAGTTGCTACTTTCTGGGGATGGACTGTGGGCCAGCCACCTTCTAGATGCTGGGGATCTATCAATGAGAAAGCCAGATCAAGTCCCCAGGGCAGCCAACGGGTCCATCCCTCACAATATGCTGCAATGCTGAGCATGCAGGGGCTGCACCATGACATCAACTCCTTCCCATTGCTCTGTTTTCTTTTCAAGTAAGTGTACATCTCTTTTTCTAGACACAACACAAACATGAGCTTCAGAATCCATACGGCTTCCATACGTGTGGTAGCCCTCTTTTCTGGCTCTGATTTCTGCCATACCTCTTACCTATCTGTGTTCTAACAGTGCATGGTCTTACACTCCAAGTGTCTTAAGTCAGTCTGTCTGTCCGTCCTTCCTTCTTCCCTCCCTCCCTTTCATTTTTACTTTCTTTCTGATAACACCCAGAAATCATTATCACAAATATGTCCTTAGCTAAGAAACCTTTTTAATATCCAAATGGTAAGTACAAACCACATCTTTATAAAGACATGAACCTTCCAAAGCTGGGAATGGCACTTCTGAATTTTAAAAAATTAAATAGTACTTTATCTAGGTATGAAAATTCTGCTATTGTAGACCACCTTCAAAAGTTTAAACAATTGCCTAAATATATTAAATTAAATTTCAAGGATTCTGGAAGTTAAGATAAAGATCCAGGATTCTCAAGTCTGAGGTCAGTCTCGGCTGTTCTAAGCATGAACCTCTTCAACTTGTGCAAGTCAATGAAAAAGATACTGAGCAGGATGGGGTCAGGCAGAGCCTCACACCTTCATAGGTCTCAGTTGCACCTGGAACTCCTAAGAATTCTCACACTGTCTGTCCAGCGCACATGTCTTTCAAATCACCTATGAAGAAATGAGTACTTTGCTGAGAGTTAAATGGGTCCCCACCATACATATATTTTTCATTCTTTTTTGGGGGGGTTAGAATTCAGGGTCTTGTGCTTGTTAGGCAGGTACTCTACCACTTGAGCCACTCCACCAAGCCCACTTACACATATTTCTGACAATTAAAAAAAACGTAAGCGAGGCATGGTGGTATCCGCCTGTAATCCCAGCACTTGGGAAGCAGATGGAGGAGGATCATGAGTTAGTGGCCAGCCTAGACTACGTAGTGAGACCCTTTCTCAGAACAAAACAAAAACAAAAACCTGACATCCAGCTGACATGTTTTCTTTTAAATGAACTACTCATGTTCAGATAAAGGGAGGTTTCCCTTGCTATGGGCACACAAGGAAATCTCTGACACTTTATTTCAGAATCCTACCTGGGTGGAGCTCACTGGCGGAAGAGCTCAGAATTCACCTTTCTGGGAATTGAAATGACACATGCCTGTCTCCAGGTATCTTCCTCCCTTTGAGCTACAGAAAGCCCTTTCCAAAAGAACTGACAAGAACACGGCGGTCTCATTTCTCAGTACCTGGGAGTAGCCACAGTTCGGGAGAGACCCTGGCTCACTGGGGAAATGGCTAAGTGGCTTTCTTGGGAAGATGATGCCTGGAAGCAGTGACAGCCACCTGCTAGGAGCCTGGCAGAGCCAGCCCCTTATCACTTCATCCTGTTTTCAAGCAGTACTTCTGTCCCCAGGGCTCTGCATTCCACCCACCCACTGCTTCTCAGCCAGGAACACCATCCAGACCACGTGGCACTGGTTAAAAACACTTTTGGTTATGAAATGACAGGGTGCAGGTGCTTCGGGCAGCAACGGTTGAATGCAGACATGCTGAGAAATGTCCAATATGCACAGAACAGCCCCCTCAAATTGTGGGAAGCCCCATGGGACTCTGAGCTGCTTTTCCAGCCTGGGGGGGCAGACTCTCCCGCACTTGCAGCCACTTCCTAGAAGGCTCGCTCACCCTGGACTAACTGGAATTTGGCTCTTCCCTGGCAATATGCCTCCTGTGTGATGGTGAATGGATTTCCACCCTCTAAGTACCAGAACTAGGTTCCTCCTCACCCCTGACTGCTGCTTGAAGACAACTCTTTCTCCCTCAAACCCAATCCCCTTGGAAGCTACATCCCCAGACCATGTGTCTATTCTCCAGGCGACGTCTCTATCCACTGTTTCAGCAGCAGCTCATCTCAGTCCTCCCAGGTGGCCTCCTGTCTCCACTCTGCCCTTGTCAGGCCCTCTTCTTCCCCTGACTACCATGGTCATCACCCTGGACTACCAGTAGCAAGACTAGGATCTCTGCTCTAGTGACCCCTGGCTCTTCCCAATCTAACCTCTCCCTCCCACCCCACTGTCTCCTCACACAGCAGGGCTGGTGTCACGTGCTACTCAAAACTCATTCTTGCAAACTCACCTCTCTGCACCCTTCTTCCTCTAGCTTTCTGGACCAGAAGCTCAACTTTATCCAGCCTTTTAGGGCAGCTACTGTCACTGAGCTGAGCCGGGAAACAGCACCATACTAGCTGGTATCAGTGTCAGTCACTTTCAATCTTAACTATGTTTTCCCAACAGAAGGATAGAGAATTCTTCTGACTTGTCACACCGCCTCTCCCTTGCTCCACTCCCTCACCCTCCTGCATGAAGCAGAAGCAAGCAAAGGTGCCCTTCCCCAGCTCCGGAGGGCTCTGAACCTTGCTTGCCCTGTGAACTGGGGTTCACCTTCTGGCTGACACAGTGGCTTTGGCACCAGTATTTTATACCTCCTAGCCTGTACCAAGCATGCTGCAGTACTTCCACATTTAACAAATGCTGCCCTTGCCCTATTCCCACTCCTACTACTGTTTGGTTTTTAGAGCACAGCTGCCTTCACTCTAGCCACTGGCAAGTCCCTGCTGAGGCCACCTGGGCACCCCCCCACCCCCCCACCCCACCTTGGTTCTCTCCAGTAATAGGCCTGATGGGGTGGCATCTGTTTTAACCGTATCCTCATGGTTTGCCCCACCCTCCTTGGATAGGAAACCATGGTGAGACTTTATGCTTGCAGGTGGGAAGGAAACCAGAAAGCCCAGAGAGGGAGCCCCAGTGTCCTGCCTTGGCCTGGCCCTATCTGCCTCATTGGCATGGTGGCTCTTTCCACACAGTGACAACGTGCCACCTGTGCAGATTAGTCATCATATCTGCCTCCATAGATCCTCTTGGGCAGGAGGATGAATGGCAGGAGTTTGATCTGCATTTGTTAAGTTTTATTAAACAGTTGACTCTGAGAGGCGCTTACACAGGTGGGTGGACCTGCCTTCTGTGGCATGACAGAAGTGCAATCAACTTTGCCACTTAGTTTTAAAACTACCCACAAGCATGCTTTTGTGTCAGACCACTGTCCTGTACACTTCCAACTGTTTGGGATCTATTTTTAGGTGAACAGCTAAGGCTATGAATGAAGTCTATTGACAGAAAGAGTCTCCCTTGTGCTCACCCCACACTTACTGAGCAGCTGCTGCCAGAGAATAAAGGTTAGGACCCCTGCCCCATGGAAGCCCATTTCTGAGGACGGAAAAGAATGCCTACCTAATTTCTTTCTTGATGCCTTAAATAAAAGACTGTTTTTCTTGGGCTCTGTCACTGGAACAAGGAGTGATAAGCACTCTGTCTATAGCAAGCACGCCAACCACATGGCTATGGAGACGAAGGGAGAAGTCAGGCGAGGACTGTCTGCATGTCTACAAACGAGGAATGTAACTCTGGGAAGATGAAGATGCTGCTGAGATGGGAGGAGGCCCAGAAGCAGCCTTGGGGAGAAGAGAACAGAAGAGCATGAGCCTGTCCTGGTCAAGGGAGGGGGAGGTATGGAGGTGTTTCCATGATGACACAGGGTGTCACATGGTAATAAAAACATGGTAATCTCAACAGTGAAGAAGACAGCAAGACAGGCATTCAGAAGCCCCTTACATTCGTTTCTAGATAAGGAGGAATGAGAACCAGTCAATGATGTGCACATAATGCCCCAGGATCAAGCAAGCATTGTCTGCCCATCCTCTGATTTGCTGCTTGGGTCGAAGATCCAATGTGGGCCCGCGGGACTCTCCTTGCCTGTTTAGAGACAAGTTAAGGCAGGAAGTGACTTTGTAGGAGAAGATGCAGGAAGGGAGGACCCACTACTTTTTCTGCCTGCCTCCCCATGTCCAGTGCTGGGAATTCCAGTGCCACAGGCCTGGAACTCTCACCCTAGATTTCCTGCTGGAGGAGTTGACAGTGGCACCGTGCCTACCTACAGATCTGTTTTCGCTGGGCTAAGGGGGTGAGGCACACAAGCACCTGTGGACCAACTGCTTGGGTGGGGTTGGCGGGAATGGGTGCAGCTCAGGAGTGGACATTGGGCAAGGACTGGCATTGCAGGGAAAGCAGTCCTGTGGCCAGGCACTGGGGAAGGGCCAGGCAGTGAGCCATGTCCAGCCTCGGCAGGAGAGCCAACTGCACGAGGCATTTGTGACCGACACCAAGAAAGTGATGGCTGTGGTGAATTATGACAAGGGTCAAAGCTCTTAGTCAAGAGAGCTAGGGGTAGGGAGAGTGAGTGGCCTGGGCTCACAACTAGAAGGGAACAGTGCAGGCTGACTGGGCCTCATGGTACGGGCAGTGGGTTTCTGGTTTCCTGGGTTTGGCATTTGGGTGTGTGTGGCATGTTAATGCTGAGGCTCTCAGATCATGAGACAACTCCAGAGCTGGCCTAAAATTAGGCTGCCACAGCTTGCAAGGAGGCCAAGTCATTTCTTCATTTCCCACCGTGTCCCCAGCCCCACCTGCAATGCTGGAGGTGAGTGCCAGCTGCAGCCTCAGGTGCCACCCGCTCTCCTGACTGCCACGGAGAATGCATTCCAACTTGTATCAATTACCAGCAGTAGGATAGACGATGACTGTCAACAGTGTTAAATATGGGGTGTGGGGGGAAGCAAGGCATACCAAATGGTAAAAGCAGGCGCCTCATTACTCTACATCTGAATCGGCTTTGACTCAGGGACGCAGGGTTCCCAGACATGGGGTGCTGGGCTGGGATGGGAAGGGACATCCTGTGCGTTCAATGTCGGCTATTAGTTCTTCCCAATCGGGCATCAATGTTCAACGCACACCCCAAAAATATGTAACAGGAGCAATAATGTTCACCATCTCTCTGAGCTCCGGCATGGGAAGCATGAGTCAAAGAAGCAGTTTCACTTTTCACTCGGGAAGCTGACAAGCATGACTAGAGGGAGAATAAAATAACATTCCACTCGCATAAATATCAGGCAGCCTGCTCGAGACTGATGGGCCAGGAATGTATTCTTAGCTATCATTCCGGCAGACAGGCCCAAGGACACTCATAACTTATTTTACAATCATTTAGTTTCAGCTCAAGTGGAAAACGTGACAACTTATCTCTGCTGACAAGATGCTATATCGAACCTTACAATTAACTCTCCTCCGATTATCTGCCCAGCCGATCATTAGCTGGCCCGTTTTGGATGAACTATTAAGATTGTAGGGCGCTCACCTCGGTGAGAGCCATCACCAGGTATGCCGAGGGTTCTCCAATCAGGGGTGAGAATTACATTCTGGGGTTCAACCTTCTGATTCCTGTGTCTCTGCTGCTCCCTGGGGGCTCAGGCTGTGTTTGTCTGGGAGGAGTGGCGAGCAGGAGCATCTGAACTCTGAAGCCACTGCTGGGTGGCTCCTGTTGCTGCTGCTAACCCCTTTCAACATGTACTTCTTGAGCCCCACCTGGGTCCGGGCCTTCCCCAGCTCTGCAGTGGTGGGCCCACTGGTCACCCCTCCTCCGAGGCATGAAGAACTTGCTCTCAGGAACAACAATACTCCAGAGGATCAGCTGCCAGTTCCTGACAGGTTGGCCAACCACTGACTTTCTAAAGTGTCCATAAAGCTACAAAATGCTTTAAACCACGTTTCTAATAAACATGCAACTATCTGAACAAAAAAAGAAAAAGACAACAGGAGAGAGAGGAAAAGGAAGGCTGGCTGCTCTCTTGCTTCCACATGTTCCTTCACTTACCTCTTTGGAAGTGTCGGATACAATATGCTACTAAAATCTCTCTCTCTCTCTCTCGCGCTCTCTCTCTCTCTCTGGTATTAAAAGAATTCTGAATTATCAAAGACAGAGCCATTTGTCAGTGCTGGGGGAGGGACCAGTTGAGGGCTAAGACCCTCTACAAACTCAAGAGGAAGTTATTGTGGGAACTAGGAAATTAAAGCATACTTGCTTTGATCCAAGGCCAACAATAGGAAGCTAATTTGGATCTTTAATAAGGGCTCTGTTCCTTGTGAAGCTCACAGAGATGTGGAGCTGGTAAATAAAGAAGAGGCCACCTTTGCCATCCGAGGAAAGCACAACATCCCGGGTCCCTGTTAAAAGGTGAGTGTGAAGTGAAGTTCAAACCCCGGCCCCTGCGCACAGAGCTTTTGACGGAGCTTTCAGCAGGAGGAGGCTGACTTGATTCCCATCTCTGAAGATGTTTCAGAGACTGGCATTATTGTGTGATTCCCTTTGCCGCTCACACAGGGGTACACAGTGTCAGAAGGGGCAGCAGGGACACGGTGGGGGGCTGAGGAAGATGACAGGTGTTGGGGGAAAGGAAAAGACAACACAGCGTTAGACTGAGTTATAAAAACGGGGAGGAAAGTCGTACAATAGGAGGGGCCAGAACTGAGAGAAAATACAGGGAGAAGAATTTTCTTCTTGGGCCATTCTCAATTACACTGAGAGATCTCTACAAATTGAGGCAAGTAAGTCAGAATTGAGGAAATCTGATCTTCATGTAGATGAAGCCCTTTTAAAAGCACAAATTCCATCACTAATTAGGGGTGCTGGGTTTCTCTTGAGGTGATGCAGATGTCCTGACGTTGACTGGGGAGAGGTCACACAGGTTCACGAACATACTAAAACCTATTGGCGTGCAAACTTCTAAATGGGTGAAGTGTATGTCAAGCAAATTTCATCCAATAAAGCTATTTTTAAAAAAGAAAAAAAAAAAAAGGGAAAGGTCTTTGTATTAAAGACTACAATCCACTACAGTCTGGGAAGATAGTGACAAGCTCAGAGTAAGAGGTTGGTGGGGTGGGAGGACTAGGGACAACTGAGAAATGGAAGCCCACGGTCATCACAAGAATATGGCTATTGAAACTGGGTTTGGGTTTCAATGGCCCCATGAGGCTGCCTAGCCTTGTGCCACCCACTAGGCTTTGGCTCTTCACACCAAGGCAGGTGGATGGCAGACCTCGGGTCCTGAGCTGCTTTGGAAGCCTCACACTGAGCAGCTCCTGTGCCTTTTCCTGAGGTAGGAGACACACCCACTGGGGAACACCCTTGTTCTCCCCAAGCTTCCTATGTCTTACCTCCCCATCACATTCCTCTTGCTCCCCCCATTTCCTTGCACCCTGGGTTTCTGGGTCTCTCTTCCTTCTTGTACACCACCACAGACCACACAAAAGGCACCCTCAGGCCCTCTGATTTTTCTCCCTGAGTTCTGAATACCAGCAGGCCCTGAATAGCTTCCTCTGATTTTAGGAGATGACAGAAAGATGGCGGAGTGGCCAGGGAGGCAGAAAGCCTGAAGAAGCCAAGGCAGGGCTGTGCCAGGAGAGTACTTCAGTAAGCAAGTCAGGATTTGATATTTAAGGGTCAAAACTCAAATTGTTCTGCAGTTGATTTTTAGCTGAATGCAAGCTGCACCAAGTTTAAATTAATCTGGTGTGCTCTAGAAAATGCAAAGGCACGAGGAGCAAAGGTAGAAATGAAATCATTTCAAGAGATCCCTGTTTCTCTCCAGCCTCATCTCTTTTTACATGATCAGTCACAACCATTTCTCAAGTTTGGAGCTTACAGCTGCTAAATGACATGGGATTGTTTCTCGTGGAGGGCTGCACTGACTGAATGGGCTCGGAAGAGACCAAGCATGTCTAGCAGAAAACTCCAGAAGTTAATTATATGTATGATCATTCTTTGGTAACATAAATTTTCCTTTTTAAAATCTTAGCTGTTTTCTATGAAAAGTCACATGGAGTCAAGTTCCCAACTGCTACACAAGCTGGTGTCCTGTCTGGGGTGTGAAAGATGGCTTTCCCTGGCCATCCATGCCAAGGTTTTGTCTGGGGTACTGAAGATGCTGGGTCCACACAAAGTGGAAATTCATCCAAACTTGGTTCTTCTTCGTGTTCCCTGTTCTTAATCTGCTAACATCAAGTGGTTTGAAAAGGTGAAGGGATGGGATCCTCAGCTCAAAGCAAACCTGACACATGGAAGCCTGCACTTGAAGAGGACGCAGTAATTTGGTTGTGATATATCATCCCATAAATCTAGGGTTAAAGGTCATAAAAAAAGATAAATAATGGGATCCATTTTTTGTTTTTAGACCACAAACAGCAGAATGTGCCTTGACTGGCATGATTATTTCCCCTCTGCTTAGATGGATTGCAGGTTTTTGATCCTAAACCAATACTTCTGTATATTTTCAATACTTAAGGCAGTGTTAAAGATATGAGTTTGGGAACATGGCATGTGTGGAGCTCTGGAGGCCTGCTGCTGAACTCTTTCCAGAAGTTCTGTACTTTTTCTACCTCCTGTGCGTGAGGACATTCAAACCATCATGCAACATGGCTCCAGAAGAGGAAGCTGCACAGTAGTGTCAGAAAGGCAGCTCATAAAGCAGCCTGGTCCTGGCCGTGTGGCTCTGGCCACTTCATTGTTTTCACCTCAGCTTCTTCTTATGTGGATCAGACAACGCAGCACCTCTGGACACCTACTCCTGACCTGATTGCCCTATACCCATTCTCTTTTCCACCTTGGCCAGGATGACGCCCACCTAAGAGATCATGTGCCATGTGTCTAGTGCATGGTGCCAGCCAGTCTGGCCGCAAGACCAGCAGCAAGTAAAACAAGACTCTTGCCCTGAGAGCTGATGTCCTGGGGAGGGCTATAATCTACACCAGGAACCTGTGTTAGAGGGATGTTAGTGACCACCGTGGACAAAACTGAAGCACAGTGGGTGACAGGTATCTGGGGGGGAGGGGCATGGAAGGGCACCAGCATGCTGAGGTGTCCCTTAGTTCTGAAGATCATGAAAACATGGCTGCAAAGAACAAGCCAGTTTTTCTAAACAACAATCATCCAGCATAGTTAAAGCGAGACTTGCAGCACAGAATTGTAACATAAAGCCTGTACATTACTGATATCAAAAGGGTGGAGAGTAAAGGGGGGCAGTTTTGGTAACTGTTAAGAGAGGATCTTGGGAAGTTTATTTCTAGATATGTCACAATTAAAGCTGCATGAGTCACAGTGGGCCCACAGGAAACTCCCCACTTTCTACACCGAGCCCCAAAGCTCTGATTTGGTTCTGTGTCTGTTTCTCTTAGAGAATAGCAACCCTTGGGTTTTTAAACATTTTCAAGTGTGACCAGCCAGGATACAGAAGGCACCAAGCATAGAATAGGTACTCAGGAAAATGTCTGTTAAAACAAACAAACAAACAAAATTGCTAAGCAAGACCGCTGAAGTACAAAGGACTAAATCTGAGTAAAATCTTTAAATACAGGAGCAAACAGCTTCCCAGTACACCCATGGCTGGGTGTGTAAGACCTATTGGTTCTCACTATTACTTGCTACCAGCTAAAAGATCTACCTACATGGCTTTACTGTTTGAGCTCTTTGGAGAATAAATTGTCACCATATTCGATAATGCATAGTGTATATTCTTTCCCCTGGCCACCACATGTAACCTTTGTTATGTGTGAAGCCAGTTGTGGAAAATAACAGTTGTTTTTTTCCTTCTGATGACATAAAATGCTAATCTGCAAAGTCCATGTTCTCATAGAAATAACACATTGTCAACATCTAAAGTAGTATGTGATAACCATCTCTGTGACTCCATGCTGCCTCTCCCCTATTCCAAGAAGAGGACCATGAAAAGGGACCCTTGTGCCTCCCAAGTCTTTGTTGAGGGTGGGTGGCATGAAGCAGCCTGCAAATACAGGGGTAGGATCATGGTGTTAGGTGCCTCTAACAGAAGGCCCAGCCATTGGAGAGAGGCCCTCAGCCTTTCTGCCACACCTGGGCTCTGACAGTTGTCCCAGTCAAAGGGCTGAAGGTCACTGAGCAGGACACCCTTGCCTCTTCATCTACTCTGCTTGTGGGGACACACTGAAGGGTTTGCTCCACTGGGAACTCATCCATGGTGACTACAAATAGAGCTCCCTGCAGCTGCAGCTGGAGGAAGGCAAGCAGCAACCACTAAACAGTACCAGAAGGGTGAGGCTCAGTGGCAGGGGACCAAGGCCTTGACTACATGTTCATAAATGGTGTGTATATGCAAACACTTGAGACTTACTGATGTGACAAGTAGCTCCCCTGCACCTGCTCAGTGGCAGGCAATTTTGGGCTCTGAGAAAACAGTAGTGGAACAAAACACAACGATTATTACTGGTTTGTAAAAAGAGCTGAGTGTAGTGGTACATGCCTGTAATCCCAATCCTGAGGAGGCTGAGTCAGGAGGACTGAGTTCAAGACCAGACTGGAAAACAAACAAACAAAAGCCAGAAAAAAACTTTTGGGTATACGCTTTGTACCTGTATAACCTTCAACAGTATAAATAGTTTCGATTAAAAAAAAACCTGTATAGATTTTTTCTATGAAATTAGAGAAAAAAAGGTAAGATGACTTCTTTGTCAGCTCCTGAGAATATGCTTTTCACCTGCTGTTTTATAATTTTGCCAACCCGCTGCTTACATGTAATGACTGGGCTACACATCTCATGCTGACTCGAAGGCTGGTGCTGACTTCTAGCCTCCTCTGCCAGAAAACCAGGCGTCACCACCATGCCACCCATCCGTGTCCCTGACTCTGTCAGGTGATCGCAGTTACAGTTTATGACACTGAAGGAAGAAGTGGGAATGTGAAGGTCATCTGTGTGTTGGCTGTTTGGAGTCAATTTGGTGTGTTAATGAGAAGATGAGGCTGATGACCTTTTGCTATGGACTACACTGCCACACAACTATGCTTAAAATCACTTGCCAGTCACGTGCATGAGCAGGGAGATGACAGAGACTCCCACACCAGGTGGTGAACAAAGAGACCAGAGTGGACTGCTGTTCTCACCAAAACAAGACTTGGTCTTACTAAGCTACCTGGTGGTATTCTGTACCTGTCAGACTCTAAGACCTGCTGGTGTGACAACTGTCCTGTTCTAAAGGGAGCAGGAGGTTGGTGCAGCTCAAGTCCAAGATGGCGAGGAGAGGGTTTGCTTTGTGTTGACATAAAACAAGAGATTCCTGTGGGTGGTACCCACAAGAAACAAGGGTGGCAGGCCAGCCACCTTAACAAGGGTGATATTTCCCAGTCTAATTACTAATGGACAACCACTGCAATCTTCCTCCCACCTTGAAGTCATTTCCAAAAATGACGAGAACAGCAAAGGTCAGGCAGGTAAAAGTTTTCATAAACAATGGAAATGACCCTCTGAAAACTTCCCCATGTTTTTTATGTCTACGTTAGGTAATCTCCTGAGAGCTGAAGGATGCTAGAGAAGTTCGTAACACAACGGGTAATTAATGGGTAATTTCAATGTGCCTGGAAACCTGTCAAATGGTATTCTCTGGTACTGTCTCCACTGGTATCCATGTGAAGACACCCTGAATGATATCTTCACTCAAAACCGCAGACCAAAGACCATTTCATTCCTGAAATGTTATATTAAGCAGAGCCTTTTACAATAGTTCAATAAAATTAGCCAGACCTGTTTTCCCTTTTCCACCCAAATGAGATTACAATCTCCAGAATTAACAATGTTTGAGAACCAAAATAAGGGGTTGGAGGTGTAGTTTAATGGTAGACCACTTGCCTAGCATCTATGATGACTTGGGTTCAATCCCGAAGGCAGAAGAATAAACAAACAAACAAAAAAAAACAAAATAAAAGCTAGGATTAAACTTACTTTTGCCAAAGAGCAATTAATAATTCAACATTAATATTAGACCATGCTCTCAAAAAAAAAGAAATGACTTCATTTGCTCTACCAAGGTCTATCATATTATTTCTAACATGGTTTTGAAATGTGGAATCTAGGCTTTGCTCTAGCAAAAAAAAAAAAAAAAAAAAGTGTTCAGAGATCTTGGGTTGAACTTCCTTGATGTTTAAAGCATTTTCTTTATCACGGCTAAAATTCTGTCAATACAGTATAGTCAGATACTACAGTTGGTCTCTGGGGGAAATTGCTTTAAAATAAAATGGAAGATAAGATTGTATTCCCAAACATAATAACTGACATTTCTGTATTAAGCAAAGCCCCAGCCCCCTGTGGCTGAGGGAAGGTCAGGAGTGGGTACCAGAGACCTGGGATCTGCATCGCCATCCATCAAAGAGCAGCTCATTCTCGTTTCTCTTCCCACTGCTGTCTTTGATCCTGGGGCCAAGGTGAAAAGCAATGACTACCCACCAGCCTCCCCAGCCCATGAGGGCCGAGGGTTGCCTCATGCCTGTGCACTGAGGCTGGGCTATTCCTGGGGATGCATCCTTGTCCTCTGCCCCTCCTCCAAAGCTGTGACTCTTGTGATTTTCTTAGATGGCTCTTGCCATTTTTCCCTGCTCACACCCAACAAAACAGCACCTGCTCACTTGGGGCCCTGGTGCTTGCCAGCTGGGGTGGCCCTGCTGAGTGGGAGGAGTCTCAGCCATGGCCAGGTGTTTCCCAGGTAATCTGAGCCCCAAACTGGAAGTTTCCTGCTTCACATTTACACAGGCATGCTGGGGCTAGAATCCAGGACAGACTCATATTCACCCTGCTTCCCATGCTCTCAGACTCCAGTCTGACTAGCAAACACCCCTCTCCACTTCCTGGCAGTCAAGGACTACAGGCAGTGGATTCATCGCTATTTTTAGTGTTTTCCCAATTGTCCTTCCCTGGCTATGGAAAAGGAAGAAGTCTCCTAATTCTAGGTCCAGGACATGTTTTCCTGGGTGAAGACGTCTCTGTCTTCTCTGGACGAGTTTTTCATTCTACATCAACTGAAACTCCGACCCTTGGTGCATAGCTGTCGAAGGGACAAACAGAACGTCCCACACGCTAGGGACATGTGGCATGGCAAGCTTACCTCAGCTCTGCCAGGGGTTTATGCAGTTGGAGCAACTAATTCTATTCTGTTTTATCTTATGACGACCAGTGGAAAACAGAAAAAAAGAAAGTGGTGATACCAGAGAAAAGAACACAGGGCTCACAGGCTTCACGTGTAAAGTGGGCATAGAAACGGTACCCACCATTTCTTGTTCCAAGTGGCAAATCCATACAGCCCTGGACCCTTGGCTGATTCAGATTTGCTGCACTATGAAGAACGAGAACGAGAACAAGAGGCTACAGAGGTAGAGCGGAAGGGCAGGCTGAGATGAGGCACCGTCAGGAATTTTACATTATCTCTCAGCTCCCTTGGCAGCGCACAGACCTTCTTTTGATGTGCTGCGGTGACACTTCCTGCAAATTTTACTTCCACACATGTGCAGGAAAAAATTATCAATGGCAACACACAGGGAAGTAAGGGCCTGCCTCTATCTGATGACGCATCAGGTAAGTTTGCACACACAGACCTCTGTATTTAAGCTGAGCTTGCATATGGAGAAGCGGCTGGGAAGTCCGGGATTCGGTCTTGCTCCCCGCCATATACATCAGGAAAAATTACAATGCGCTCGGTCTAATTAAACTCTGAGTTGTGACCCACGCTACTGTGGACACTTGATGCCCCTAAGTAATTCCCCTGAAGGTTGCCAGGCCGTCTGTGTCACTGTGCAAGGAACAGTGCGCCTGGGTTCTCCCTGGCTATGGGGACCCAGAGGTCTGGACTCTGTTGTGACACCATTCCCTGCTACCCTGCCCAAGACTCAGACGCCACCATTGCTCTGCTCTGCCCTGCCAGTGCCAGTCAAGGACCACTTTCTATCACCACAGAGGGCTCAGCACTTGCTCTTTTGAGAAATTCAAACTTGAAGCCGAGTATCTCTACTGCCAAGTGTGGATGGAAACCCTTGAATGCTCACCCAATTTGTGTTTTAATTACAAAATTCATATTGAAAATGGAAAACATTTTAGGTGAATATGTACTCATTGCTGAGGTGAACACAGAAACAGGAAAGAACAGGCCAGGTCTCCCGAGGCCTCACCCTTTTTTCCAGCTGACTCCCACAAAGCAGGCGCTCCAGCCCAGCCTATGTCTCGGTCTTCCACTTACACATGGCACACCTGGTCCTCACCAGCTGCTCAACCCCGGGCAAGTTACTCACATTCTCTTGGACTCAGTTTTCCCATAAAAAAATGAAGAAGACAGAGCCACTTCCTGGAGCTGTAGCATAGGTTTAGCAAGGAACACATACGGGGCACTGAATCCAGGGCCCAGCACACAGGAGATAACCAGTAGCTTTCAGCTGTTCTGACCATCATGGAAAACTCAATCGGTTGGTATGGATGAGCTCTTACTGACACAGACACTGTCCTGGACCTTAGAATGGAGACAGGTAAATAAGAAGGTCCCCACCCTGTAGGAAGCATAAATCCTGCTGGGAGAAGATGGTATGTTACAAACTAAATAAGTACAACACAAGGTCATCAGAATTTGATAAGCTATAGAAAAAGTACAGCAGGAGGGTGGACTCGGTAGCTCACTGCTGTAATCCCAGCTACCCGGGAGGTGGATATAGGGAAGATACCGATTCCGGGACAGCTTGAACAAAAAGTTAGCAAGACTCTCAACTCAACCAATAAGTCAGGCGTGGTGGCATGTGCCTGTGATCCCAGCTACAAGGGAGGCCACAGGTAGGAGAATCAAGGTCTGAGGCTGGCCTTGAGCAAAAATGAGAAACCTTATCTGAACACTAACTAAAGCAAAAAAAGGCTGGGATCATACTGGCTACCTCCAGTTTTTAACCTCTTTTTCAGATAGTGCAGAAATTTAACATATTTATAGTTGTTTTCGTTTCAGTAACATTAAATAGTACACAGAAATAATATTCTATGCTATGGGAATTTTTAATATAGCGTGTTTATATGAAAAAACCCCAGTATGCTACAGTCTAATGATTGTGAATAATCACATACATGCAAACTGGAAGATTATATATCCCTGAAGCTGTAGCTCTGAGCAGGACTGAAGCTTATGGTTATTTTTTTTTTTTTTTTGCAGTACTGGGGTTTGAACTCAGGGCCTACACTTTGAGCCACTCCACCAACCCTTTTTTGTGACCTTTTTTTTTTTTTTTTTTTTGAGATAGGGTCTGGCAAACTATTTGCCCCAGGCTGGCTTCGAACCTCGATCCTCCTGATCTCTGCCTCCTGAGTTTCTAGAATTACAGGTGAGAGCTGCTGGTGCCTGGCGTTATTGTTATTTTCTTAAACAAAGGGCTTACCTGCATTTTAAATTTTTCTAAGGTGCAATGTTTTTTATTTATTAGGAGCAAATGCAAGGAGACTGTGAAAGTCAGCAAAGGGAAATGGCAGTCAACCTGTTCGTCAGACAGTCCATATGCCAGATGGGAACTGTGTAACTGACCCCAGGGAGGCACTGGGCTTGAGCCCAGGGAGTCATGCCTGTGTGCCAGCACCTGTGCACCAGTTCATTTATCACACACACTTCTAAGAAAGAATTTTAAAAATGAAGGAGTTAACATAATTAACAAAATTTTAAGGAACATTAGTTAAAGGAACAATTTCTTTAAAATAAACCACTTCAGGTATATATAAAAGGTGGGTGCTTAAGGTGGCATCAGATGACAATAATTTTTCTCATCTGGGGGCCTGACATGCCTGTCTTGCTGCTGCTGTTCTGGTTTTCTTATTGATGGGGGCCTGGTGTGCCCCCAGACTTCAATTCCCCTCGTGCCACCAAAACAAAGGCTAGCACACAGAGATGCCAAAGTGGGGCTCTGGACCCGGGCTCTTGGATGGCAAAGGAAAGCAGGTGACACTGGGATCCTCACCTTGGGGTGGGGTACATGCTGACTTCACTGCCTGTGTTAATACAAAGCTTGATACAGAAAATCAAATGTCAACAGCTGGCTTAAAGTTGAGATTTCAGTCTTGAGAAATGAAGCTTTTTGATGTACATAAAGTAATTCTGTTTTCCAATTCTGTTATATATGAGATATTTCTAAAGTCAGTATATGTGCTTATCTCAGTTAAAACTAGAGTCTGGAGAAGGACTGTTTACTTACCACCACTATGAAAAACTGTGTGCCCCTAAAAAGATAACGGGAAAGGCTGCTATCCTAACAAATGCTCCAAACTAGGCTCTCATACTGCAGCTGAGTTCTTGACTCAAAACCAGATGAAATGATCAGGTGTGAGAATTATAGGACAGGTTTACTGGTCATATTAAGCCCCCCATGACTCTGTATTTTAAATGTAATTTTAATTGTGTTCCTGTAAATAAGCACACAATTTAAAACGAGCTGAAATATACATAGGAACACTTCTGTGCAAATATAATAAGATTTTAAAAATCCCACTGCAGAAATAATGTAGCAATTAAAACAGCATTTATAACTAAATATGTTTAAAATGCTTCTTCATATAAAAGGATAAAATTTTAAGTCATTTAAAATAACCATCTGCTTCTGTGTGATATAAAATTTTTAGTATCATTGTGTAATTAATATTAATAACACTTTCTGTTAATAATCTTATCTGTCAGATAATACAGCAAAGATGGAACATAAGACACGTTCAGTGAAAGAAGTTTAAGGATGCAAAACCAGAAATACACAATCACTAATACAGGAAATGTGCAGGGGGCTTGAGGCTGGCCCCGACAGCCACATATAGCTTCTTCCTCCCTCCTCCCTCCTCCCTCCTCCCCCTCCCCCTCCCCCTCCCCCTCCCCCTCCCCCTCCCCCTCCCCCTCCTCCTCCTCCTCCTCCTCCTCCTCCTCCTCCTCCTCCTCCTCCTCCTCCTCCTCCTCCTGTGGTGCCTGTGGGAGAGTTTTTGGGAAGATGGAGGTGATGGGCTTGAGGGTGGGAAGAACACTGGTTCCCTTACACAAGTGTTGGCAGAGCAGACAAAGGTGTTCCAGATGTGGGTGGGGATGGGTAGACCAACAAGTGCCCCCTCCTTCTTAGGGAAGCAGACAAGGACTAGCAGGTGAGGGGAATGGAGAAGGTGTGAGAGGAAACAGCTAGAACAACCACTTTGAAATATTGCTTTGTATTACATTATTTTATGCTCCTGTGTCAAATGTCCTCCTTGCAACTTCTACCCATTGCTACTTGCTCAGTTCTTGAGAGTGACACAGAACCAACCAGGCTACTGTTTCACACTCATGAGCACCGCTGGCACACATCACTCACACCCCTCCTGAAGAGAGGTTTGCAAACAGTTGCACGTTTGAAACTGTGGTGCGTTACAGAGCTCAGGCTCTGTCCCAGCCACATGAGCCAGTTCTCCTGGCATCCGCCCCAGAAACAGGTATTTAAAAAAAACATCCTTAAGTGTATAATGTGCAAGTGACTTGAGAACCCTTACTTACCGCCCCTGCCTTCCCCATTTTCCATCATTCTAGACAGTGGTTTTGGACCCTTCCCTACCTTGGGGCCTTCTGCTCTTGTCAATGTCTTTCTTGAAACATGACCCCACAAGGGAGCCCAGCAGGCTGCATAGCCTGGTAAGGTGTGAGCCCAGCAACAGTCGGGATCTCCTAATTCTTTAGTGCTGATGAGCCTGGACTCATTCTGCAGACAAGCTATGCCCAGGGCTCCCCTCCGAGGACGCTTAGTGTCCCATTCTGTTATTTGTACAACTGATTTGATGAGCTGGAATTTAGGACTTAAGGTTTCAACCCATTTTGTGTTTTTTTTATCTGGAGGTTTAGATTTCAGTGGTGTCTGTTTGAGGACCTTCTTCCCAACCATGTCTTCACATCAGCACCAATAGACACGCTGAGCAGCCAGGAGGAGTGGCTAAGAGAACAGCCCAGTGACAACTCAGACACAGCCTCTTCAAGTCTAGTCTGACCACCACCCGGCTGTGTTAAGCTAATTGCCCTCTGCCTCCATTTTCTCCAGAACGAGGAACATACTGGTTGCCCTCTTGTGGGGTCCAGTGCCTGATAAGTGGTAGTGCTCAATGAACGACACACCATGCCATAACTTGCTGCTGATTTCCTAATGCCACCACACCTTCTGCTGGGTCGGCAGTCTGAAAGCTGCATTGAAAGGACACCATGGACAAGGCCTCGCCTTGGGTTGATTGCAGTAACTTTCTCAAAAAGGAAGCTGGCTTTTTTTCCCTCAGGAATGATTTTTCTTTAATTCATGGCAGAATGCAGCAACAGCAGCTGGAAGGGACTACAGAACCTAAGCCTGTGTTGGCCTCATTCGGGGTGGCCTGACCTTAGCATTGATATTTGGGGAGAGGTAATTCTTGGTTATGGGGTGGGGGAGCTCTCCTTTGCATGGGAGGATATTTATCAGCACCTCTGGCTTCTACCCACTAGATTCAAGTAGTAAGATCCTCATGTTCCACTGTGATAACCAAAAATGTTTCCAGGTATCACTGAATGTCCCCTGGGAGACTTTTAGTACCCCTGGTTGGATCAGAAGATATTGCGGGCTGGGGACCGTAAAAATTGGCAACAGCAGCCTCTCCATCAGCAGTTTCAAACCATTTCTAGATTTTTGCCTGGCAATGACATGAGGATTCCTGATCTCCAGGCGTGAAAGTCACTGCTCCCTGTTATGGTAATTGGGGCAGCGTGTGACTGTCCCGTTTCTCTTGGGTCAGCAGCGACTGCTGGAAATAGCCCATAGGAAGGCACTCAGGAGACAAAGTACAAAGTTACAACATTCTGATCAGGAGGGAAAAAAAGTCCACCTTTCCCCCCTGTGGCCAGTTCCCCCAGGAAGCTTCTGCCTTCTCCTTGGCCGCATGCAGAGACAGGAAGGCAGGCTCTGCAGAGAAGGGAGCTGGGGTCATCCTTTTAATTAGGCCGCCTAGCCTGGTGAGCTGAGCAGACCCCCAGCGGGGGAGACAGGACTGCTAGGCTTTGAGAGATGAGAGCCCAGGGGCCCTTTAACACTAAGCTAAGCTCAAGGTCGATGGTGAACCCTGGGGGATGTTCTTGAATGCCAGCGAGCTTTGGGAGGAATTGATAAAGGGTAGCACAGGATCAGTGAGAAGAGAAATGTGTACCTCTATGATCACGCATTTCCTTACCAAGCACATGCTGGAAAAAGACAAATAATTTTTACAACACAATGTTTTAATTCTTAGTATTCACTCCTCCTTTGAAAAAGTAGCAGAGGGGAAAAGAGAATTTAAGCTTTGGGATCAGAAAGACCTGGTGGGGGTGAAGTTTGGATGTGTGTTAAGAGGGTGGTCTTTAGTTTTTCAGCCCTTTTGAACCTGTTATCAGACAGAGATAATGATTCTCAGGAAATGAACTTCAGATGCAAGGCTCATGAAAATGTCCGCAGTAAACCATGCAGCAACCCCCACTCCAATTCAAATCCTCCAACAAATTAACCCTCCTGGTCAGAGTCCTGTAGTGTCACACTACCACCACCTGCTGGTCAGGTACTGGAATTGTCAGTATAATATCCAAAGTGGGGAAAAAGGCTTCAACTTTTAAAAGAAAAAAACTGAAGTGACAGCACAGTTATGGTATGCTTGATGGAAACTCTGCGTTTTCAAATTCAGGACTGCTGATCTTCCTTGGGCCAACACTAGGGGAAGGGAAAAATCAAAGGAAGTGCAGGAGAGCCAGCCATGAGAGCTGAGATCATTAAGACAGCCACGTGAAGCGTTCTCTAACGGGGAGAATATCTAACATTATCAAAAAGTAAAGTGCTTCCAATTCAGGATGCACTGTCTAATAATTTTAGGTCCCAGCAGGAAGACATATGATCGATTACCTGGTTAGAAGGAAATGGCACACACACACCCCTGGTCAGGCACATCTTCCATGGAGAAAACTGAAAGATGACTATGGCCCTTGTGCTTGATGCTGACAAGGCTGCACTATCCTGGTGGAGGCAGAGTGAAGGGAAGGTACACAGAGCAGCACTTAAGAGTCATGTGAAGAAATGCAGCAGGAACAGTGATGGCCAGTCTGCATGCCAGAAGATAAACTGTTGGACTGAAGCAATCGGGGGATGGGGTGGAGCTATCAGAACAATCTGACAGGCAGGAGGCAGGAGACAGTGGCTGCCACGGCAACGGCAATTGCAACGGCCAGAGCTGAGGCCATCAGCCAAGGCTGGCACTTGCAGGGGGTGGGGAGGGAGCAGTCAGGTTTGCCCAGACACTCAGGAAAGCAAGCAGACAAATTCCCTGGGACCATGACACCAGCTTTGGCCCTCAACACTGGGGTGATGCATGTAAATGCACATTTTGCTTTGAAGTGAGCTATGACAACCAAGTGTGCTACAAATGGCCCCCCTCCCAGGGCTCCTTGCTCCCCACAGGAATGCTAACACTTCTAGAGAAAATTACCTGTAGAAAAAGTGATTAATAAAAAAAAATTACAGGCTTCCAATAAGATTCAGGAAAACCCTCAGCCACTCGTTGTTGCAGAGATAATTGTTCTGAATCTATCAATAACGTTAAGCTGCCTCTTCATTGACTGCAAACACCAATTTCTTTCACCCAGGATTATAAGTTGGTGTTCATGGGCCCACTACTGCCATTACGGTGATAAACAGTTTAAACCACAACAGGATCTGACATGTAGATCAATTCTGAGTCCATAAAGAACCTACACAAGAGGTTCCAGGACAGGAATTTACAGCCACCAGTTTTTATTCTCTCTTGCTGCAAAAATTACTTCTGTCAAACACTTAGGAGAGTGAGAAAAAATGTAAAAAAATTAATTTTTCATGTCCTACTGGAAGAGCCTTTTTCAATGCAGAAGCTTAGGATGAATATGTTCTGCGTTTAAAAAATTACGCGAGCAGCATGGGGTACTTAGTGGAAGAGGGATCCAATCCCCCGTGCTGCTTGCAAGCCAGCAGACAGCAATCTGAAAGCCTGAACGGAGCTGTCTGGATTTCCTCTAAGGGCAGATGCCGGGCTCATGTTAGCAACGCCAAATTATATTAGACGTTTAATTTTAAACCTCAGGTACTTAAATGTAAAACCTTACAACAGCAATAGCCATAAAGCCAGTGGGGCATTCCATTTCACAGAATGGGTTCTTCTTTCCTTCTCCTCTTAATTTAGTCAGCACCTCCTGTTTCCTGGTTTTACTCGCCACAAAGTCATCTATCTAATTAGGAGTTTCTCACAGCTCCTTAAAGGCAGAAGCCTGGCGTACCTGTGTGTCAAAGGGGAAGACTGAAAAGTTCTCTGGAGCTAGTCTTGATTTACGGTGGAGGAAGGGGCAGAGAAAAATAAAAATGCTATTGTTATTGCTATGTTTTGTATTAAAATTTTGGGGGGCAAGGCAGGCACATTCACCAGTGCATCAGGTAAGGGGGTACGGATAAAAGACTAAAAAAAGCAGCAGGAAGGAAGGGCTGGATCAACTGCAACCAAAAGGAAAAAGCATAACAGAAAGCACTCGCTCAGGTTTGTCTCCTTGGTGATTTTTTTCTGAGCACTGCATGGAATATTCATGCACAAGATGAGATGCTGAAATCCAGTTATGAATGCGTTTTTATTGAAGTGCCCATCAGATCCTAAATCCTGGTGTTCCTTAAAAACAGAAAACAAAAAACAGCTGCGATCTGGCCACTGATGAACCATTGCACTAGGGGCAGGGATAGGGCCTTCCCAGCCTGGGCTCCTCCATTTCTACCAACTCCAGACCTGTCAGATGCCTCCTGGTCTGCGGGCCACACTTTGGGTAGCACAGATCTAGAGCCGTGGTTCTCCTGCTTTGGTGTAGAGCACAGTCCCCTGCAGGGCTTGCTGACACACCTGTGTTTTGGGCTCAGTGGGTCTAGAATGAGGACAGAGCCTTTGCATTTCTAAACAGTTCCCAGGAGCAGGAGCTGCAGCTGATCCCAGAAGCATGGTTGCTAAGGAAGAGCTGAGGTTTGGCTTGTACCATGATGTGACTTTCAACAAGCAGCATTTAGCTCTCGGTACTGCTGGTAAAATAGAGCTAACAGTACCTACTCCATGATAATGAATAACTCACATGAAATCCTCAATAAATACTAGCTCTTATTATATTACTGCTTTCCTTTTCAAAAACATATAGGGAATGAAATGCTGTCAATCTTAGAAAATAAGGGCACCATGGAGATCCCTGCAAAGCTGTAGGAATGGTCCTTCTGTGCCCTATTCTGTGGGCTTTCTGGGTCTTGCTCTTCAAACTGCCTTAAAGATGCTAGGTAATTTGGCACTCTGGCCTCTACAACTCCCTCCATTCTGTCTGTCCTCATCTTGCTGCACCTGACTCACACCTTCACTTCATTATAGCCCCTAGGTTGTTCTACTTTCCCTTTTCCTCCCATGTCTTTGTTCAACATTGTCCCACTGTTTATAATAACTTCTTCCTGCTGTTTCACACCAAAAAATTCATCTTGTTTTTAAAGCATTGCTCAAGTGTGATCCTCTTTGGGAAGTTTTCCTTAATTAACTCTATCAATCCTCAAACTACCTGCCCATTTTCAGCTCCAGCTTTCCCTCCATGTCCCTCATCAGACTGATGCCCAGGGCACATGCTTGGCTTTCTTATTTTCTATGTGTATGGCTCACACTTTGCAAGGTCAGGGAGCATAACTGACACCCAAATGTGCTCATATCCAAGAACCTGCTTTGCAAATTTAGAAACAATGTCGACACACAAGCAACTTCAGTCTCACACAGTCTCTGGATACATATGTAAGTACAGATCCATGGAAAGTGACTTCCAACCAAACCAAGGACTTAGAAACAATGGAATTTCCTGATTTTGCTGTGTGGAAATGTGCATGTGTGTAACTGCATATGAAGAGCTATTAGCAGGAGGAAGAAAGTCTTGATCAAAGAGAAAACTGTCCAGAAAGGAAATCTGTACGGAAAGGATTTTAGACAGATTAATACACTACTTCAAATATTCCCTAAGAATATTCTGAGTAGGGAAGGCAAAGATTTGGGGTGATGGTCCCTCTCAGGATGTCTTTGAGTCCCCTCTCTCCCCAAACACAACTCTTGTGCAGAAAGGTGGCAGAACCTCAGAGGTATCGCAACAACTCTCACTGGAAGGATGCTCCAGCATGGGGTGCTGGGAAGGCTCCTTGGAGCTCCTTATGCCCTCATATGTGGCTCTACGTGAGCACGCCTACATGGAAGGCAGGGCAGACTCTACTTGCTTTTTCTGAAAAAAGTAACTGTGGTAAAAATGGCAGCTATTCAGTCACAGAAGCCATGTGTTGTGCCTCATGCCTAGTGACTACAAAAGGGGAGCAGGGCAGCATGTGTGTCTATGGAACAGATGAGAAGGCAGAGGCTCCCAGAGGTCAGGTGCCTGCTAGAGGCTGCGGTGGCTGAGGCAGGCCTGTGTCTGGAGAGAGGCATACCATCAGGCCTACCAGCACACATCGATCAGGAAGGGAATGCATGGCAGGTGGTTAGCTTACAATGATGCAAACTCTCTCTAGTGAGGGTCAAGTTTATCACCTTCACTCTAGATGAAAGGCAGCAAGCTGGAAGGGTCCTGGCAGAGACAGACAGCAGGCATTTGCTATCTATCAAAGTGTCTTTTCTGGAGCGTGGAAGGAGCCTTGGGTTGAAAGTGGGTGCACTCTGGGCCTGGGGCACCAGGCTATGCTCTGCTCCGGCTCCAAGTCCCCAGCTTTTGCTGTGACATCCTTTGGAGCTGCCTTCCCTGACTCCACTCCTCCTCCTCTCTTGCTTTGGAGATGTCTTCCTCTGAAGACACGGCCTTTGTGTGGCCGTGTCTGCCAGAGCCGAGTGGAGCAAGTAGAAATAAGGATGGTGTTTACCCAAAGCAAACGTCCTGCCGTAGCAGCTGGTGGGTCTATAGGGAAGACCTGATGCTGAATCTTTTAATTAGAACAAATTATGCTAAAATTACTCTAAAACCCTGTCTGATAGATTACTTACAACAGTGGGAATTCCCTTAAATACCGGTGAACAGGCCATAGACAAAATGCCACAGGCAAAACATGCTGCACCAGCCAGTGTACCCCGAGCACTGCATAATTCATGTTGTCGCACACACGTCAAGACGGCTTCCAATATGCACATCTGTCCGCAAGAGGCAGGCTACACTTGTAAAAACCGTGGAAGTCTAAGAGGGGACTCCGTAGAATTTAGAGGGCGAACCAGGAATCCTGGAGTACTGACTAAGCTGAACAACATAAAATGTGCATCATGGTGGAATGCAGGCTGTGCCACGTAGGGCAGTGTGCCTGGAGACATGGCATGTGACATTATTTCTCAGCTCCATCATCTCCCTATCACATGACCATGGGTAGGCCACCTGTTTCATCTGAAGCCTCAGTTTCCAAATCTGTCCAATGGGGATGAACACCTACTCCCTGATCAGAGAGGAACAAATGAAATGATGCAATTCAGGGGAGATAGCCTATCAAGGACGCAACACTCCACAGAGGACAGGCGAGATGCACACCGCTGTTGCAGCAGCCCCTTGGGGGTCCCATGCTCCAAATGGAGCATAGACAGCTTGGGTGTCATGCCCTGGCTGACACGGAGGACCTGGAGGTGGCCGCGGTCCATGGGGCTGCTCCCCCTCTTACCACTGCTGATGGCCGAGTTTGCAATGACCGTAGCCTCACTCCACTGGTCCGCACTGGAGACTGAGTAGGAGCGCTGGTGCATGCCGTCGGGTCGGCTGTTGAAGGAGACCAGGCTGATGCCGCTTGCCATCTGAGACCCAGACGCACTAGTGACATTCCCTAGGAATAAACAAGTCGGGTGAACACCACGGCGGACTGCAGACCACAGAAGCCAGCCCGAGCTAGTCTACAGGGCCACACACTGGCATACGTGTACCTGACCGCTGAACGCCACTGTCATCCTGCCTGCAGGGCAAATGGAAGATCACACAGCAAATGACTGTGAGGAATAAAAGGGTGACGCACACCTTGATGGCACGTGACAGAGCCAGGAAAAGGAACTTGACATTGCAGGTGATGGTCACTCATGAAACAATCTCAAAGACGCACGGCCCTCAAACAGTCTCTGAAGACAAGACACCCAGGCAAGTGCCAGGAGAAGCGCCCCCGCAGGGCAAAAGGACAAGCTCACCCACTGGGAGCCAGCTGCCCAGTGCCAGAGGAAGATGCTCACGGCATCGTGTGTTTATGATCAGCACACATCAAAGCCCAGGCACACCCTGGAGGAAACGCAGACTTGGGCCAGAAAAGTTTACTCCTAACCTTGAAAAGACTAAGCAGAGAAAAGATAACTTTAGTGACTTCATAGCGCACACAGCCAGTGATGAAAAACGATTTCACTGCATACTTAATGATTTGAATTAGGTGCTCAACGTCAAAATGAATTATCTGGCCACGCCAATTTTAGAGTCAAAAACATAATTAAGTGCTTTTCTCCAAAGCTCAGCCAATCGCGTCTGCTGCTCAGGACCACTGTAGACCCTAGATGCTCATCTCCAGAGGAACTGGCTTTTTTTTTTTTAAACTTTCCTCTGGTTGTTTTAGTTCAGAACCAATTAAGTTCTAAACTGTTTCAATGGAAGGCTTTCACAGTACAAGGTTTTGAATGCATAGCCCATTAGTAGTTCCTAAGTCTGGCCAATTACCAGAATTTCCTGTGGAGCTTTTTGCAAGCAGAGGCTTCAAAATCAGGCTTGATTCTGACTCAGAAGGTTGGGGGGCGGGACTTGGGAGAAACTGCATTTTCTAAAGCACTGCTGTGATCCAATGAGCAGCCAAGGAGACCCCACCCCGGACCTGTGCAGCCTAGAAAGTTCCAGTCACTTACCGAGGGGCAGTATGGAGCAAAATGGCCAGCACAAGGTTAACAGAGATGAAGGCTTGGGCTTTAAAAAAATGCATATATATCTTAAAGAGCAAAAAAAAAAAAAAGATACTTATTGCATGCTGTTGTCAGAACTGTGTACGCTTTGAATGTCGTAAGGGAACTGAGTCATAGGTAGGTCTATGAGACTCCAGAAAAAAGCTAGAAGTGACAGTAAAGCAAGACAAGAACTGAAGGCCATAGACTTTCCTGCTCCAAGAGCGGACAAGGACCCACAGCAGCAGCAGAGCCCGGGAGTGAGAAATGCAGAATCTTGGTCCACCAGCACCTGCTTCCTAAGATGCCCTGGTGACTGGGGGCTTGACCGCCTGTTACAGAGCTCAGCTTAATTAAAAGAAAAAAACAAATCCAGAAAATAATCACTAACATAAAACTGCTGCCCACAGCCACCTGTTGGCAAGGAGCTCAGGCAGGAAGGGCCTGGGACTGTGTCCAGTCTAGGGACACAGGAGCCCAGGGCTGGCTCCTCTGTCTGGGTGTAGGGTCTTGAGCCAGCTTCCCCCAGCTCCTGTGTTCCAAGTGCTGGGTTTGAGGGATTGGGCCTGCCCTAGCACCCTGGAAACGCACAGTAGCATTCTGAACCCCAGCTCCTGAGTGACAGTGTCATGGGGATGCCCCAGCCTGCTCTTGTCCCACTCTCCCTAGCAGCCAAGGAAGGGCCAGTGTTCCCAAGGGAACATACATGCCCCTCCTGGTATTCTTCTTGTGACACCACCAAGGTCACTTGGAGCAGCCCTCTGGGTATAGTGTGCCTTGTCCAGATCCTACCACATCAGGGCATTCAGAACTTGCAGTGAGTGGCAGTGTCCCCGCGGAACAGGTGAGATATGGGCTCTGGCAACTTATGCCTGCCTCATTCCTGCTGTGCCCCTCTGCCTGGACTTCTTCCCGGGGGGCACTCAATGGGAAACATCCCTTGACTCCAGCACCTTCTGGCTAGAATAGAGCAGGAACGTAAAGGAGGGAGGACAGTGACTGGGGTGTCAATTCTGGGACTCCTTCCCTGTGAGTTACCCTGGACTGGCTGTGCTCCTCCTACTGGTCCCATTCCTGCCACCACTGGTGCCTGTAGTGCCCCTTGTGCTCCTAATCCCCAAGGATCCTCCACATCTATCTGTCAGGGTTGCATCAGGGGATGAGGTGCTTCTCAAGGACTCACTTGGTCCATTCCCACTTCCATTACCTGACTTCCTAACAGATGGAGACCGCAGGATACCACTAACAGTTTTATGGCAGGTAGAAGAAAAAGGGAAAGACAGAAAAAGAATGGCAGAAAAGAAGAGTGAGAAGCTATATGCAAGCATGGGTGAGATTCCACTTTGTCATGACCCCAGCTGCTCTGCCAGACACCTCTGGGCAAGGCCTGCATATAGAGATACATGCCCTGCGGCTAAATGTCAAAGAGGCGATTCCTTCTGTACTGCAATGCTCATTCAAACCTTCAACTGATCATTACCAAGATGGAATCTGTTCACAAACTTCCTATTATTCTAGCGTTAGAAACACAAGGTCCAAACACCTTAAAAACCTTAAAAACCCAAAATACATTCTGTCCATCTTCTGGTCCATGATGACAGCATAGCAACAAGCACCCTCAGTTGCTGCTTCCCTTGATCATTCTCTCTGGAGGATGGTTCCTCAGGCCAACTCGTGTAATGACCTTGGGAAAACGATTTGTGTGTCCATCACCAACTACTGAAATTGTGGAAAGAAGGTCAGCATGCATATAAGGACAGCAAGTGGGTCTGAACTCCAGATGGGAACACAAAGTGTTCAGTTGGAGATATCTGAGAACACACTCATATCAGGGTTACAAGGTCTTTGTCTACAGGCCAGATGTCACGCTGCTAAAAAATGAAGGTGGAGATTCTCAACATGTACACCCTAGTGAAAAAGCAGGGCAACGCTGCCTTCATATATGTGGCTGGTCCCCTGGGTTTCAAACTTCTTGCTATTTGTGAAATAAAATTTAAGCAAAGGCTAAGGGTGCTAGCAGCGCAGGTATGGGGTGTGGCTCAGTGCCTCTGCCTTCTGAGTGGGTCCCCAGGAAACCAAACTGTGACCTCCGGGGCAAAGAATTGCCTGGCGCAATTATGTATCCCCATCATCCAGAATAAAAAGCTGGGCTGATCCTGCAAGAAAGAAAGCCGCTTCTCAAGTCGGTCCCGTTTATTCAGCAACACCCACATACCAATTATGGGACTAAACAGAAACATGACTGAATTTTGGCCAAATCAATCTGTGTAATGGACATAGTAATAAAAGTAAAATTTTAAAGTAGACACATACACTTGTGGCCTGGAGTCCAGGTTGAGCTCATAGATGCATTTTTCCTTCGTTACAATGGTTTAATTTCCCTCCTAAGGAGAATGAAATTGGGAGATTTCCTCTGAAAGTCCAGGCTCTGGGATCACTTGCCAAATGAGATTATCTGGCAGCCAAGATCCTGTGTTTGTGCCCAGCATCAGTGAGCTGACCACCCCATCTGAGCCTGATGCAAACTGATGCCTGACTATGGGGATTCAGAATGTTCCTTGACCTACTCAACTTCCAGCCCACCTGGTTTCTGATCTGGTTACTCTTGGTTACAGGATCTTCCAAAACTATGCATAGGAAAGTTCTCACTGTAGAAAAAAAATTTCTAGTTTTCTCTTGAGAGTAAATCTCACATATGTTATATACATATTTATAAATTTATTCCATTTTAATATCAGAATTTTTCTGAAAACACCAACTAATTGTGACATAATGAAACGTGTTTTCTACGATGATACAAAACTATATTTGTTGAACAAAACAAAAAATGTTATAAATTGTAGGAAATATCGTTCCTTCCCTGCATATGTAGTTTAGGAACCCTCAAGCAGGCTTGAATGAGTGGAGACAAATGCTTAAGTTTGAAGTCACCCAGTGATACAGAGACAGCGAAACACTGTGCAGCAGCCAGATTGGGCCAGCAGGGGTACAAAGCATTTCTCCATTTTCAGTAAGCCCGTCAGTCAGAGACAATCTGCAAATGTTTAGTATTTTTAATATCTAAACACAATACTAATGTAATCATAATAGTATATAATTCCCCAAATCGTTTCTTTTGGTGGTACTGGGGCTTGAACTCAGGGCTTTGTGCTTTCTAGGCAAGTGTTCTATCAGTTGAGGCCCCGCCCCCCACACACTTATTTTTATGCACACATACAATAAAGTACCATGTGTACTTTCACTTGTTTCTGAGTTAATGTCATTAACTAATTGGCCACATAATACCGTTTCCAGTTTTCCTATGTAAGCATCTGGCAGTACCCACCTGCCCTGTGTGTTACCGCACGGAGTTCTCAACACTTCTGGAAAGCAATATTCCTACAGCATAAAGGAGATGCTGTTTAAAATCATTCTGTCTTCTCTCAAAGGACTCGAGGGCTACATTTTTCACTGAATGGTAATTCATTTCATGTTCGTGACTTATTAAGGCCGAGGAGCTGGAGTTCTCATTTGTGAAGGAAGCTGATGACTTATCTGACTATCTGAGAAATAAGGACCTTGACCTCAAGACCAACTAAGATACAGCATGCACAAACACTGTTCCAAATGCCATCAAGCTCAGCCTCAAGTGCTTTGGTGACGGTGCTGACAGTGCCACCTTGGCCCCCACCACTAGGCTGCAGGGCTGGGGCCCTAAAACCTACCTGGCTGCCGATAGTTGAGAGACACCTAGCTCCGGGACTTCTGTGCTGATTAAAGACCTATACTCACACCTGGTACTAGTAAGTGTGTTTGAGAGAACACCCAAGCTCTTGCTACGCAGCATCAGAATTACAAGATGATCTGTAGGACTGAAGCCCCTAAATATGCCAGAGCCGCAAGACGTGCGCCCAGGGCTGGAGCAGGTGCCCATGGTCTGTGAGAAGCCATGCCTAACCCTTGGCTGTAGCAAGAACGTCCAGCAGAGAGACCTTTAGGCACCCACCTAAACACATGCATGCCCTGCCACAGCATTCCGTTTGTGCATCTCAGGACTAAAGTGTGAAGGAGCCCATGCTCCATAGCTAGACATGGGTTTCTCTGCAGTCAAGTGTCTTCCCCAGAGGGAGAGGCTCTCAAAGCCTGATTAGAACCTGTTCTTGCCTGCAGTAGAAGAGGGGGATTAATGATTAGTTCTGATTTATCCACCTCAAGTTGGAGTCGTTGAGCAATGGCCTTGAGAGGAAGCTTCTGCTCATGGGAGCCCAAGACATGGATGCCTCGTGGGGGACAAGCATGCTTTCCATTCTCCTCTTCCTCCTGTCCTTGCTTCTCCTCTACTTGCTGTGCCCCGCCAGCACGCCATGTACCCCACTGTAGGCAGGATGCTCTCCAGGAGCCTTGGTTTCTTCATCTTATAAGTGTGGACACCAGCACCTTTTGTTCTGCATCATCTTTCTGGGGATGTCTACAGAGTGAACTGACTGAGGAGAGTGTCTTTCCCAGAGCATGGAAGATTTGACCACTGACTGGGGTAGCAGCGTCGCTTTTCACAGTAAAGGTCAGGCAGGCTGGCTTGCCTGTTATCACCCAATTAGAAAAGACTGGTGTATCATAAGCTCAGGGTTCCCTCCTGAAAAGCGCATGCTGCTGTGTGCTGGGGTCATGGCAGTGCTGGTACTCTGGCTACTGCTACTTTTGGGAGGAATGGACTGCCTTCTGCCATCTGTCTTGGCCACAAGTCTCAATGGCTATACAGTTATGGCAACTAACTTATCAGCTGGCAAGGGGGCTGAAATGGGATGGGGTGCTGTCCTCGCCACCTATCCTAACACTGACCTTCTGGACTTGTCTCACTGCATTGAGCCTCTGCTGTTCTGGACATGACGAAGGGGACAGAGTCCCTGTTCTTAGGAAACCTACAATCGGGTCTATAAGAAGGGATCAGACAAGTCTACACGTGTCCTGAATTCACAACAGTGACACAGAAACTGTAAGAAAGTGCGGGGGTAAGGGAGCTCCCTCTGCTGGAAGGACTCAGTGGAGCACTGTGGGTTGAGTTCAGACTTCGGAGTTACCAGAGGCAGCCAGCGGGAGACGGATGGAGCCTCGAGGATACAACCAACCACACACTCTCTCAGACAACCTACACTGCTTGTTTCAAGTCCAATCATTTTTTTCTTTGCTCAAGATTCCTCTTCTCCTTCCAAATACCTCCAGATTAAATTGTTTGTATAGAGATGCTCAAACATGTCCACCAAAAAGCACATACAAGATGGTCACAGTGGCACCATTCCTGAGCCCCATGCCGGAAATGACTGCAGTGTCCACATTCTGTGGGCATATCCACACATAGAGTGCCATATGCTGTAAAGGGCTGCAATGGTATGAATGGCAGACTATGGAGCCCGAGGTGGCAATTAGGGGAGCACATACTGTCAGTGCCCCACTCAATGGTTCAAGAGCAGCAAGCATGTCCCATCCATGGTGTGAGAAGTCAGATGGTGGTTAACCTACAACAGTGTGGGAGGCAATGACAAGGAGGGACCTCAGGGGTTGCCTGTTGCTTCTTAATCCCAGCACTGCTGGTCTGTACAATAAACCACAACTCAAGACTTTGTACCTTCTACGTGTGTGTTGTGTTGCTCAACCCCCCTCCCCAGAAAAGCCACACAAATGCCATCTGAATGGCATGTGAATACAAACATCAGGTCAGGAAGCACAAACAAGAATGGGGTGGGGCAAAGTAACAGGCTCACACCAGTAAGTCCTTAAAGACTCACCCAACCCTAAATAGCACAGGATGCTGACTTTCATATGAAGATCATCACAAAAGGACCTTTTTGGCTTTTTTCTTGGTTCTCCCCCTGCCATCCCCCAGTTGACTACCTGGCCTATTCTGTGCTCAGAAAAAGGGTTTCCTCAAATATCCCGTCTCTGGATCAGCTGGTGCTCACTCTGACTTAGCAGGGGGCGGCTGCATTACCATGCTAATCCATGTCCTCCCTGTGCCCTTCCTTGATATGGATATGTGTTTTGCCTTATGGCCCTTGATTAGTCCAGCCTCCACGTGTCAAAAGCACCAGATTCTCTCCAAAGAATAATTTTAGTCGTACTTACATCCCTAAAGAGTGAGAGTTGATTTGAAAAGGTACTTACCTCCACCATATGCTATTTTTCTTTAAACAATTTGCATTTCAAAGTGAACACGGCATTTATATCTGAATGAATAGCAGTTGCCCGAACTGATTTCAAATGAGCATAAAAAAGATGCGGGTTTTTCTATTGAACAAGACTGTTTTCATCCACCAAATGACATCAAAGGCAGAGCCCCTCTTTTAAGCTATAGGCTTATTACATTAAAAATAACCTATTCTGATTTTTAAAAATACATTGAACTGATGGCTTCTCATAGCATTTAAGTAGAGATTCACCAATAATCTTTTCCGTCGAAACACAAAATTGTGCTCAGTACACCCTTCTGATCTTGGTCTATTTTCACAATCAAGACTCAACTTCGCCAAAGGATTTAACCAGGAAAACAAGACTTGGCATTTGACTTATTGGTTAAATAAGATTGCAAAAAGCAGCAACTATTGGAAAGATGGTAGTACTGAACTTTCATATACATTGGGGTGGGGGAAGAGGAAGTAAAAAACCATCCTATGAGCATGAGCAGCAAGTGGGAAGGACATTTACTCCTACAATGGAATTGTATTACTTAAAAAAATTAGTAAGTATAGGAATATGAGGGAAAGGACCCCCCCACCCCAAGGCCTCACTCTAGAAACATGAGAGAGACTATGCTTCGGTGCCAGTCTTGCTTGTTTGTAGCTTCCAGGGTCATAAAACCTCACAAAGCTACAGCTGTCCACACCGTTGTGAGCATGCGTGGGAAAACAGGTTCTCTGGACTCACTACAGGGCGGCAGGGGCTATTCTAACGGTCACATCACTTCAAACTCGGCCTCCGCCATCTGCTCTGTCCTCTAATTATAAACCCAGGAAGAACATAATTCACAACACTACCATAAAAAGTGAGATTCAAATGATGTAGGTGCCTGCAAGCAGGGCCCATTCACTTCAATATTTGCATTGGAAATCTGCCTTCCTTTTGGCAACTAGAATTTCAGGCTAAGAGGATTTTTTTTCCCCCCAAGGACACATTCAGTGTCTTTTCTCTAAGTGCAGGCAGCACGGACTCTGCATCCTGGGACTCTCGTTTTGTAGACAGATGCAATTCAACACACCTACTACTGAGATACCAATCTGGTTTCCTCAGATGACTATACAGCTTTTTTCTTAGTTATTGTAGTTACTATATTATGTTTCTCAGAGAAAAAAAGAATGGAGTCCAGAGCCAGCTGCCATGACACATGTAATGACTACTAAATACAGCGAGATGACCATGCCTGGAATTCAAAATCCTACAATAAGCTAGTTCAGTTTTTTCCCCACAGGGTAGAAATACCTGATCTTATTCTGACTTTTTCATTCTAATTATGTTAAAAAGTAATGAGAGTCTGTTTTATTGCACAGATTTCTTAAAACTGATTTTTCGAAACTATAAACAAATAATGTAAATTAAGCCCATCAAAATCCCATCTAGGAGATCAACCTTCCTTAGTTACCATGATAGAAAAGATGTGATTTTATATTATACTTCTTTAATGTGACTTTCTACAATTTCCCCACATGTTTTAACAAAAACGCTTTTAGACATGTCACACCATCTTACTCGTTTAATGTCAATAATTTATACGACTGTTTTCCTTCCTCCGGACAGTCTGGGTTGTTTCCAACTTTTCATGATTATCAACAGCACTACATAGGACACATTCCACTTCTATGCTGTCTTAGGGCAAGTCCTCCAAAGAGTTATTGCTGGGACAGAAAGTATGCATGTTTCTGACTCATGGTATATGTTGCTGATTAATTCTCTTAATGGCCAGTGGCCAAGACAGAACCTGGGCATCATATGACAATCCAGTGCGTAATTTGCAAAATGGATGATAAGAAGTGGGGGCAATGATGATGACAGCGCGCCTACTGTGGTTAATATAACAAGCAAATTTTGTGAAGCACTCTGTGTACTGCAAAGCCTCCCCAGATACCAGCTGTGGGCAATTTCATCAGCAGTGGGTTTCCTTGTCCCTAGTTCATTTTTAAGCAAATGCTTAAAATGGTGATATAGCTAACTTTGTTTATCTTTGGAAGCCTTGCTTCTCTGGTGACATGGTGCCTGCCTCCTGTCTGTCTGTAGCGTTGTGGTTGATGGACGTCATTTTGCTGCACTCACTTGTTCACTGGATGGGTGTGGACTGGTTGAAACACCTGTTTTCCCCAGTACAGTGTTCAGCACTGTGGACAGCTCACTCACACTTACCACTGCAGTCTATCGGCATTCCAAAGTCTGAGGATCAGTTGTGTAGTTTATAACAGGAAAGGAGGAGAGAAGGAAAAGAAACCGGGTGCTCGGGATGTGAGGGAAGGAGGCAGCAATGAGGAGCGCTACCTGATGGCAGGTAGAGGGGAGAGGCTCACATCCCACCCGCATCACTGCTTGTCCTAGGATGGACAGAACGTGGCATTTGGCACAATTCAAGAGGAAACGCTAAGCATATTAGAAAGTAAGTTGTCATTTAAGCGGTTAGATTTAGAAGTCAGTTTAAACACGTACTCTAAAAGTAAAGTCTTCATTTACTTTTTTCCTGGCCATTCTGGCCAAAGCTCATTACTGCAAGCCATATCTGCCTTTCTCATCTGACCTGTTTTTATCTGCTTAATGAGCACCTTCTGCTAAGATCCTGAAGGTCTTTATGGAAAACCGTCTGACGCTTACTTCACCTGAACTGAACCCATTTCTTGGTTAGAGTTACATGAACAAGTTCATATGCAGTTCTGTGAGAATGAGGGTGGCAGCAGTAGACAAAAGGAGAATAAACCTTGGGATTTTTGTGTAAGGTAACAAAATATAGTGAGAGTATTCAGGTAACCAGTTTTATAAAACAGAAGCCCGTATGGTTTAACTCCCAATAATCCAAAAGTTCAGGGTCTTCATTTGCCATACATAATGAACAGTTCCACCTCAAGTATGCTTTCTCCTTTATGTGGTAACACAACAGGTGTGTTTTGCATAAAATGCTCTGCAATTCGACAGTACCGTTTGAAGGAGGAGACCGTGGTGGTCATATGGCTCTACCTGGGAAGTGCTCACCTGTTACCTGCTCCTGACCCCTCTTTCAGTTCTTGTAAAATATCTCTCACACCTGAACACAGTGACAATGCAGGGACCACAGAGCACTGAGGAGTACCCAGGTTCTCATGAGGTCAGAAAGTGGGCTACTGGTTTGTGGGCTGGGATGTTTCTGGGTCTTCCTAGTCACTAGACATATTCCAGCGATGTTCTCTACATGACTCATAAATGTAGAACGATAACCCCGGAGGTTTGGAGATGGAAAAATATAGATTACTTTGGAAAATTCTCCTCTGCCACAGCGGGAAAGAGACTATGGACTCCACTCTAACCCAGAAGGGCTGAGCTCTCCCAACTGAGGTTGAGGGCGGGCCACAGGTTCTGGAAGGCGGCTGGGCCCATGGCTGAGATCCAAGGCCTCTGCCTGCTCAGTTGCTTTCATGCTGCCTGTCCCACTGGTCTTCAAAGGATCATTTCAGCAGCAGAAGCACTATTCTCCACAAATCCATACTTTTGAGATGAAAAAAAAAAAGTTTTCTACAGCAACTTTTATTTACGTGTAGGTTACCATAGCAACATACAACTTGGTATCTCTTAACATCCCTCTTAGGTCTTTAACGGAGCTCATCCAGAACCCAGCTGCTTTCTCAGTTCTTACACAAAAGAACACTCCGTTTATAGTTCAAACAACTGAGGAAGGCTTCCTTAAATTGGAAGTATGATTCCCATTTATTTTTGGGCTAAATCCCAATGGCCACGATCATGTAACACTACCATGAGAACACGCCACCTGGAAGAAACAAAATAATGCTTAGCTCCCCATTTCTCACTGTATTCCACATGATGGGTAACGCTCGGTAAAATTTACTTACTGAAAAAGTAACTGGAAGATGACAAAACAATGAGAGGGTAAAAAGAAAGAGAAATAATGGTCTATGCCTCAAAGAGTTGACGTGAATGAGGGAACAACAGAACATGAATTTGCCTGGTCCTCAGTGGGAGGAGAGTATAAACAGGACACCCAACAGCAAGGGTGCATGGCTGTGGATGTGACAACACTTGCAAAGGGAAGATCTTAACATTAGTGTTTTTGAGTTTCAGATTTTGCTCACAACATATTATTTGCCCCCAAATTAGTAAATCATTAAAGAGTCATCAACACCCACTCCAAGCAAACCTGGTTTATGGAAGCACATACCAAACACCACTTGATTTTGGAATTTATTTTAAAGGAATTTTTTTTTATTAAATCTTAATAAGGTCTTCATTTTCAACTGAGCTTCCAAGTTGGCAGAAGGGTGTTCAGCAGAAGCATGCAATATACCAGAGGGTAGAACTCTGTATCTGTAACCTAAGTCCAAAGCGTGAGAAATTCCCCATGAGCAAGGTGGGCGGAGGAAGGCAAGGCTCTGGGGTTCATCCTGTGCCACTTCACAAACAGGCAGGGGACACGTGGACTGGCACTGCCCGCCTGTACACGGAGCTGACTCCAGAGTTATTAAAATGTTTTCTAGACCATTTGAAACTAAACAAAGAAAAACTTTGTTTCTCTGACACAACAACGGATCTCATTTTGATGCTGCGTCTTTTTTTTTAATAGCTATTACCACCGTAACAGCAGCTTAGCGACTCCACGTCTGCAGTGTGAGCAGTTTTGATAAACAGCCTCTACGGGCCACACAACGGGGATAATGTATCCTTAAGTACCGCCAATGAGCTGCCATTCTGCACAGCCAATTACTTCTGTGCGTCTGTCACTCAAAGGAAAAATGACTGAGCCCATTAGATCAAACCTCTGTCACTGTTCCTAATGCACTCTTAGGCCTCATTAATCTCCGGGAGCAGCAACAGAGCCGCCGGGGCCTCATCGCCTCCCCCGAACAGGCCCACGTGAAGCCTCTCATCTCGCCCCCAAGTGCACGCGTTAATCAAACTCTCCTTATTACCCCGTCCCTGTCACGGCGGAGAGCGCTCCCTCTTAAATGCTCTCATTATGACCCGTCTTTAGAGCTGGCTAAGTGGAGAAAAAGAGAGAGGGAGAGAGGAAGAGGACGAGAGAAAGAGGAGAGGAGAGAGCAAGTCCGATTCCATTAATATTCATGACAATAATTAGTATTCTGGGTCACTGAATATTCATGCTATTAGTTTGGTTTTTTATGGGTTTGCTGGATGTCCTGATTGCTGAAGTGTGGAGAAAACAGCATGGTTGAGACTTTAGACGTCAATGGCAGTTCAGTACTCAAAACACACTTGCCATCCCGCCCTCCCCCACCCCACCTCCGGAAAATGAGCTCCAGCCCTCCTGATGGCTGGACTGTTTCCAACCACTAGGGGCCCAGAGTGGGGGAGGCGGAGAAGAAGGAAGGGGCAAGGGTTCCTCTTACAGAGGTCTAGGCACCAATATGGATAGGACGAAAATATCTGTGATTGCAGAAACCAACAGAGATGCACTCTGGAGTCAGGAAGTTATCTATGGTCCCAGAACAAAGATGCCACAGTCAGGAGTCATAGAAAACAGTGATGATGGGTAAATGATGGGACTGGAGCGGGCCACGGAGATCCACGAACGTCGGTAACAGCATCTCCCCGCTGCCCCTTGTGGCCATGACGGTAGGGATGCTGTTGGGGGAGCACAGGTCTATGGGATCTCACCACATACTATGAGCTCTATGCAAAGACATCTACAGACTTCAAGGCATTTGAAAAACTAATTCAAAAACATCACTCTCCCACCTTCCTTTTAACGTAAGTATTCCCCTGAATTAACGATAGGTTTCTGTGGTTCGATTTTGTATTTCTGACTCCTTGGCGCCTACTCTTGGACATCTACTTCCCTGTTCTCTATTGAAATGTCAAAATCACTGTCAGAGCGAATATAGTCTGCATTCTGTTAAACAGTTTTATCAGCCTGGCCAAAAATTCATGCCAGAAAATACTTGTGGACATTTCAGCTCCTTTTCTGAAGTATACCTGAAATTAAAGTTGGGTAAACTCTCCCAAATGGGGCTGCTGGGAAATCCCCATTAGTGAGGCAACCTAAGTTCCATGCCAAATGGTGGAAATGCTGCTGCATGGATATCCTGAGTGGGGAGTGACCTCAGAGGAAGGGAAAGATGTGACAGAGAAAGGGGGAATTTGGTGAGGCCCCAATAAATAAACATCTTATGGATTCTTCTACTATTAACTTTTTTTTTTCTGGAGTAGATACTTAACTAATTTTTTCAAAAACTCTTTTAAGAGGGAAATGTCACGTATCCTGCGTGTTGTGTAAGGGCACATTTTTATATCTTCACTTGACTGTTAACAATTAAACTTTGCGTAGGCTTCTAGGTACACAGTGAAGGGAATACTTTCATAATCTTTTAAAATTCTGGACTGCTCTTGGAATTCAATACTCTGTCAGGTTTCTCATCCTCTGAAGGTAACACTGTTCTCCCACTTTGGATTTTTTTTTTTTTCTTAGAATTTTTCTTCTGTATTTTTACAGAGCTTCCTCTCCCATCCAACTTGGTATTTGACTCTTCAGATGTCCAGGTTCTCATATTGTCTTCTGTTGTATCTTTGATTATCAATGTTGCCTTTGTAGCATTTAGCCAGTCTATTTAATTTTTAGTTTTGTCATCTTTTTTCTTTAATTTCAAAGAATTCTTTCCTATCATCCAGTCATGTAATCTTTTTGTTTCATTTTACATGTATGATAACCTCTTAAATGTTTCTGAGCACAGCAATTGTAAATTCTTTTAAAAGTTGCTTCCCCCAAATTCTCACTCTTTTTCTTCCCATCAGTTGTCCCTTTGATCTTTCTTGTTTTTATTGCTGGTTCTCACAGACTACTTGGTTGTCCCTTCATTCTCATAAACAAGAGCATGTGGGTTGAAGTGGACATGGAGGGGTTTTCTCTGCAGCCTTGGAACATGGCTTCCTGAGGAAGGCTGCTATGGGTTCTGTGCGGGTGTGTGGCATGTGTGACCCACAGGGGGTCAGGCTGCCTTTCCATTTGTTTGTTTTCTCTGTGACTATAGGAGCTCTGAGTTCCTCAGTCTCTTTCCCTCTCTTGTAGGCATCAGCACCCACAGAAGACGCTCTGCTCTTCCTAGGCCTGCTTTCTCTCTCAGAAGTGATCCTTAGTACAGATGTGGCAGGAGTAACAGTGGCCCGCTCCTGTCCTCACTGCAGCTCCTGGGCTCAGCTTCTCTAAGTAAATTAGCTATTTTGGCAACATGCTTCTCCTCCTCTTTCCCAAGCCCATGGAAAAACCGGATCTTAAGATCAACACTTTTCCAGCCTTTCAATGTGTGAAACGCAGTCAGTATTCCATACAGGCTAACCACATCTGAAGGCTAGGAATAAAAGCCCCCACCCCCACCAGCAATTGATCCAACCGTCCCCTTTGTCTCCTTAGCACTTATCACTAGTGACAATGGTCTCACCAGTGTGCTTATCTTCTGACTCCTCCACTCCACTGGAGTGGTGGGCTCCTGGAAGGACAGTCTTGTACAGCCCTCCTCCACCAAGTCTACCAATTCTACAGAGTGTTAGCCATGGCTAGGAACACAGCAGACTCAGTGACAGTGGAGAATGGATTACATAGGAGGCAAACCAATAAGACATCCAAATAATTAAGTTGGTTGATAGTAATTAAGTCAATTTTGACAGAGAACTAAGCATTTAATATTTCAATTGGGAATGCGTTATGAAAACCGTGAGAAGAAACCAAACAGTTTTTCTAACAGGAATCCAGTAACATGGCTGCATTAAAAAAAATACTTGGAGCTTTCTTATACTTCACTAATTAGATAAGATAACAGACCTCTCCTCAAACAGATTATCCTCACTGCATCAAAAAATTATAAACAGAAGAGATTAACAAGACCAGTACAAGAAGTAAAAGAAGAAAACCACTAACTTTACTGAGGAGTATAAAATAAATTTGAATAAACTGGGAAAGAATCATGTTGCATGACAAGAACCTTACTACAGTAAAGATGTCACTTCCTCCACAATCAACCAACAGCTTGAAAGCAATGTCAATTAAGATGTGACTATCTGGTGTTGGGAGGGAGAAGGTTTTAAGTTATTCTGAAGTTCAGGTGAAAAATATACAGTGATCACAGCAGGAAAAGTGGAGGGTAAAAGAGAAATATTAAACGGTTCAACCACCAGATATAAACTGAGTCGTGACTGTAAGATAACATGGCAAACCTACATAAATTAAAGTGCTGTGGAAGTAAGTCAATGGAATGGACTTGGGCGTCCAGGACCACAGCTGATTTCAATACATGATTTAGTTGCATTATAAAGGAGAACTATCAGAGAAAGGACAATCAATTGTTTACTTAAATAAATGATTTACTTATACTTCCTGTCACATCACAGATAATGGACCCAAACGAATTAAAAGTGATTTAGAGGTTAATTATATTTTTAAAAAATGGAAAAATAACAAAACTGTTAAACTTAGAAATACACACATGTGGATTGTGATCTTGCTATTGGAGCCCAGCCATTAAGACCTGGGTCTGGGTTCAAATGCTCACCCTCATTAAGAGAAAAGGACAAGCAACAAAGGGTCATTAATGCTTGCTAAAAGGAAGATAAATGGACACACCAGAAACAAAACTAGGTTTTCTCTATTTTCCCCTTCTGCCTAGGGTCAGTGAGTTAGAAGAGTAAACTCTGGGACAATCATATCCAAAAGATACCACTCGATGCTGTCCCTTTGTGGTTGCTAAACTCCATTACCAGAGCCCCCAGATAAAAGGCCTGGCTCTGGGTCAGAATACTTGCCCACATTAAGAGAAAATGACATTTTATACATCTACATAAAATGGAAAAAAGGTCTGGTCAAAACTAGGGAGAGAGAAATCTGTGTCCATCTTTCCCACAGGAGTGTTACTACTTATAGGAAAGGTGTACAAAAGCCAGGAACTGTGCCTGTGTAGATAGCTGTGGTCCACTTAGGGAACCAGACATGGCCTTTCTCCTGATGCCAGGGCCCAGAGCCCAGGGTCCGTGGGAAGAGGTGTTTCCACTCTTGGCATAGTATTTCCTATAGGCACCCTAATTCTTAGGGTCCTCTAATCTTATTCCAGATTCATCAAAGGTTTTCCAAAAGTAGAAATCACAGATGATATGACTTATGATTTGACTACGTGAAAAAGCGAAAAAATCTCTATATGTAAGGCCATAAAATGTAAAAAGCAAGTAACAAACTGGGGATACATCTGAAAAGTATAAAATACTCATACCCTAACTTTACAAAGAGTTCTTCCATAGCAACAGAAGGCCAAGAACCTACTAAAAAAATGAGCAAAGGAAATTTCTAAATAATCACAACATAAGAAATACATATGACCAACAAACACGAGATGCTAAGCCTCACTACTGATGGAAGAAATAAAACAAACAAACAAAACAAAGCCCGGGATCTTTTTATGAGACTAATGTAGACTCTAAAGGTGCTAGTTAAAAGCCTCATTAGCAACGTGTAAAGTGAGAAAGCACATTCATGTTCCAGAAGCTGATTTATAAACATTTATCAAGACCTTCCCTTGGTTCCGCTGACTGAGTCGCTCTCCTTTTCTACAACAGTGCTAATGAGGGTGATGCATATATGGGTCAATGTGAATGGGACAGTTACTAGAAGCGAAGGCATAAAACACTGATCTAACTCAATAACACTGAGACAAGAAAAGGAATAAAAAAAGAAAAGAAAGCACAATGGGAAACAAACAATTCCAGTCAACCCAGAACTCTAAAAAACCAAAACAGCAGAATTCAAGTAAGTCAAGAGTGAAGAATTAGGTGAAACAGCTTATTAAAGTTGGAGCCAGCAGTGGGACAGTGCCTGTGTGATTTGGCATCCGGCCTTGTGAGAAAGCTCCAGGGAACTGAGGCAAAGGTCTCAGGACCAGAAGTCCAGAAAAATAATTGTGCTCAAGGTTCCCCAGATGGCTTTGTGTCCTTCAGATTTAAATAAGAAGGTTATTCTGTGTCCTTCTCCTGCCTCTCTGTTCCCGTTTTAAAAGAGACATAACAAAGAGTTAATTTTAACTGTGCTTCCTTGTACTAATGTAACCTTGACACATAACACTTGGCATGTTTTTTTTACCAAATGCTCTCTGTGAAAAAACAGCTGATAAAAACCAGTAGTGATCTTCAATAAAGTGGCTACTGAGCACAACTGGATAGTACCCCCCATCTTTTTCAGCTCCGATCACCCAGGTCCAGCTGATAAATGGCAACACTAAAATCACTAATACCTATCTTTAGCTAAAAGTCTATCATTTAAACATAGAATCAATACATTTCAGATTAAATTTGCTGTCGCAATTGCACATGAGAGCATTTCTTGAACAATTTTAAATACAGCAAACTCAATTTTCAAAGAGTAAGTTAGACTATTGCTATAAAACTCAAATCTAGTTAGGTGCTTTAATTTCTTACACAAGAAAGAATGTGCCATTTTGCTGTTTAATGGTCATGTTTAGGTCAACGTAAATAAAATTTCACAACAGGTGAGTGAAGTAGCTGGCTGCTACAGAAACACCTGACCCCAGCTTATTCCCAGAACCCGAGGACCAAGACAGGACATCACAGGTTGCTGATGTCTGAGGGTCCTCCCACTCTTCCTCACAGTGGCTAAGGACTCACCTGCTTGCTTGGTGATGGTGCAACCCTTTCATTCACATTATAGCATGGGTCTTCCAAACATAAGAGTGGGCATTAGAAAATGCCTTCTGAGAGCCAGGCATAGTGGCTCAAACCTGTAATCCTAGCTACTAGGAAGATGGAGATCAGGAAGATCAAGGTTCAAAGCCAACTTGAGGAAAAAGTTAGAGCTTTTAGATGATTCCATCTCAACCAACAGCTGGGCATGGTGGTGTATGCCCATCATCAGAGCCATGTGGGAAGCATAAATAGGAGGACCTCATGCAAAACACAAGACTTGATCCCAAAAATCAATAAAGCAAAAAGGGCAAGGGGGCATGGATCAAGTGGAACAGAGTCTTCCCAGCAAATGTGAGGCCCTGAGTTCAAACTCCAGTACCACCAAAAAAGAAAAGAAAAAGCCTTCTGAAGATGCATGCCTGGCTCCATTAAAGAAGAGGTACTACACCTATCCATGGGAAGTGGGGTGGTGGGTGTGTCTTTTGTATTTTCATCTTGCAATGCAACATTTTATTTTCCTTAGGATAAGGTGATAGTCATCAACAAAGAATGTGAGCTTCAAGATTAAGGAGTTTAAAATCCTCATTTTTACATATTCAACCCTTCTTGGACTCATCAGTGCTGTTCTCTTACCCTATTGGTGCCCAGAAAATTCCTATCCTCTTGAAACTCAGTGCATCCTCACGATCCTGAAGCTTGCCTCATCTCCCAGGTTAGAGCCCACCAAGTCATCACTAGATCCCATCCCCCCATGTGCCTGCTATGCCATGTTTACAATGTCTTCTTGTCTTTCTCCCCCACAAAAGGGTGTGTTTCTCTAGGAGAAGGATCATGTTTTTATTGATTTGTGTCCCTGGGGGTCAGGAGAGTGGCTGGGAACATTAGAAACTCAGTTAAGTGGCTGCATTTAGCCATTCCACAATGTGTTCATATTTTAAAACATCATATTGCATGTGGCAAATACATGTAATTTTTGTCAATTAAAAATAATTTGAAAAGTGTTACAGTTCTTTAAAATTTATCTAGCAGGTGTTCCGGCCCTTGCTAGAAAGGAAACTCAACAAATGTTTGTTGACTTGAATGAACAAGTGGACAGATGTGATGTGATGTGTGAGAAGGGAAGTGAAAAATGAGCTAGCCATAAGATAACTGCCACACACAGGAAATCTGGGGGCCAGGGATCCCATATCCATTGCACATGTAATTTCTGGAACAAAACAGGTGCTCAATAAACAGTTCTTGACTACATAAAAGAATAATGCAATATAATAAAGTAATAAGACTTACATAAAAATTAAAATAAATTCAATTTTAATAATCAAATTAGCTTCCCCACACCTTACTATAGAGTATTTTCTTCCTTGGGCAATGTTTTTCTCTCTTCTCACACAGCCAACCATCCTGACAGGGAAGTGTCACCTGTATTTTGGGAGAAAGGTCAGCAGGCCATGAGACCACACAAAACAACTTTCTCATCTTTCTGGAAGGAGCCAATGCCTCCCTTAGGAGAATCAAGTTTTGAGTTCAATGAGTAACCTCTGCTGGCATTTGTTATGCTTTGTCAATCTCCCTAGCAGATGTTATCTTACCTGACATTACAGCTGTGTCACACAAACAGGCCAGGTGATAAAGTACTGAGACAGTTCTTTATGCTGTCACCCAACACTATGCAACAGACACCAAGAGGCACTGCATGGTGGAACCCAGGCTGGCGATCCCCAAATTCCGACTCCTTTACATCACCCGGCTTTCTCCAACTGGTGATTCCCAACACTGTGCAGCCTGCACGATCCGCCTTTATCAGGACTTAACAGTTTGAGGAGCAGACCCAGGTATGGAGAGACTACTGCCACACAGAAATCTGTTCTGAGAAGACTGGGGAAAGTGGGAGAGAGGAAGGGGGCTTTTTGCTGGAGAAAACAAGGAAAATTCCTGAAGGTACTCGATGTGCTGAAGGAGCCTGAGCGCACCAGTGGGAGGACACCTGCCTCGGCACAACCATCTGCAAAGATTCTTCAATAAATGTGCATGGTCACACCACATGGCTTGCAACTGCACAAAGGGAGGAATTTCTAAACACACTGAATTTTGAGAAAACAAAATTAACCTTCTCTAATCCTGAATGAAAAAAACTCTTCTTTAAAAAGGAATAAAGGAAACTAAAGTTGCATTGGAGAATGACAAATGATAGTTAAAATATAAAACTGAGAATGTTTAAATTTTATATGTACACATACACACACGCATGTATATGTCAAATGGCTTCCTTTAAATCTTACTCCAAATAGTTTTCCACTTTTATAAAGAGCCACCAGAAATTAGTTCATCTCTGATATTTCTCTGAAAGTCCTTAAATACCCCATTTCTGTGTGAAATGGCTTTCAATACCGAGCCTTGGGGAAAGCCTATGGCTTTTAGTTTGTGCGGCCGAGCAGAGACTCAAACGTGTTACCGTTTGCTTGCAGATATTCGCAGAACCCAAAGGTGTGAAGGAAATGGGCAGCCACAGAAGGGCTGTGTTTTCTAAACCTGTACCTGGAACGTGAAAGCTAACATCTCCACTTAGCCTAAGGAGTTCACCTTGGTCCTCGAGCCAGACACCGACTACTGCTGCTGTGATACTGCCTTCGTTTGGTGCGTCTGCCATGAGCTTACCTGAATTTGGCGAGATGTGTAAACTGCTCAAGTCCTTGGACAGGCCATTGGTTTTGGGGCTGGAGATGGGTGCGCAGGCTGACGTGGCACGGGGTGGCCTCTTCCCTGGGACTTTCACCGTGGTTCTCAGGAGATCAATCTCCTTACCATGAACATTCTGCATGTAATCCTGTTTAAAATGTTAAACATCCAAGAGAGATTAAAAACAGGACTTCTACAGTCTAGTAACAAGGTTCTATCAGATGTCATGAGCTATAACCCTGTGACCCTTCCACTGTGGAATGCATTTTGAAAATAATGAGGTTTATATCTATATGTGGGTAGCATCACCAACGATATTTAAATCTGAGTTTTGTGTCTGTGTCCTGAACTAACCCAGAACTTAAAACACAGAACAATAAAGTAGATGTTTCCCTCCAAGGGGATTAGAAATAGTGTACACACAAAGTCCTGTTTTTTGAGATCCCGCACATCAGGAACCTGCGCCCATCCTGTAAAATCCAGTTAGATTCTAGGGACTATGACACTATTTTATAATAACCTTTCCATCAAACCTCTAGGTAAGACTGAAGCGATCTGATGGGAGCTCAGCAAGCTGTCTGCAAAGGTCAAGTGTTTAAGGATTGGGACCATGTGAGGGACGCGCGCTAAGTTCGAGGTGGCTGTCTGAAAGTTGGACCCTGAACAGGAATGTGTATCAGTCAGTCTCTGAATACTGGGTATCTCCAAGCAGTTCACTCAAAAACACTCTTGCTCTCTGCACCTTGGAAGTACCAGAGGAAAGCCTACGCGATGAAATTCTCCATGGGAGTCACTTAACAACTCACTTGAAGCAAAACAACACCTGGTGAATGGTTGATGGGTGGGGGAGGGAGAGGTGAAAAGGCAATTGCTATGGTTTGGACAAGAATCCTCCAGATGACCATGTCAGTCTGTGGTGCTACAGCTTGGTGGTAAAACCCTTAAGAGGAGGGGCTTACTGGGAGGAAGTACGTCCTTTGGGGAATGTCCTTGAAGCAGATGCTGGGATCCCAGCCCCTTGCCCTCTGCTTCCCTGCTACTAGGAGGTGAACAGGTCTCTTTCATCACGTGCCCCTGCCACGATGTACTGTGTTGCCACAGGTTCAAAGCAACAGGGCCAAGCAACCTTGCACTAATGCCTGTGAAACCATGAGCCAAAACAGACCTTTCCTACTTGGAAGTTGATCAACTCAGGTAAACTTTGTCACACTAATGGAAAGTTGACTGAACCAGCGATTGAGGGCCAGGGTGAAGGGCCTACTGGTGAAGTAGGGTACACTATGATGCATCGCCATCATCATCATTAGGTGTTCCTGCTGCTGCTGCTGTAATAAGGCTCCTTGTCTGTGGACACAGTATTTTATATACTCTGGGCACATACTAATCAATATCACATACTATGAAAGGACATATTCTAAATCAGTGCTCTATAAATAACATTTCAAGTGTTTTAAGACTAAGCAGGAAGTAAGTATAACATCTTATCTTGAGAGAGATGTGGGGAAGTCATGGTTTATGGGAAATAGGAAGAGGACATCCAGATTCCACCAGGTGGAGGGTTGGGAAAGATCTCTAGGCCATCAGTAACAGGTAGGCTGCTGACAGAAGAGATGAGTGAAAGGAGTCAAAGGTCAAGATTCCAACTCTGATCCAGGCAGAGTGGTGAGATGAGCTGCCCTCTCAGCCCCACGTGCAGGGGAAGGCTGGGGTGTAAAGAATGCTGACCTCACCCTGTGGACCATGCAACTAATGGGGAGAACCTCCATGAGGTGAGAGCACGGCCACACTGGGGGGAGACACTGGAACAGGAGGTTTTCCAAGCACTAGTTCCCTGGAGGAGAAGATGCCTTAAGTCCCTGGTGACTTCCTGGGTTCAGAGCACAAACAGCCAACTCTGGGTTCAGGACAAAAGCTCAAAAAGCCAAGGTCAGAAGTCATTCCACAGCAGGGCCAAGGGTGAGGCCTGGGGGCCTCAGTAGAGCATAAGCTAGAGGGAAGGTACTGGCTGTGCACACCTGACGTTAGCCCAGGGAGGGGGCCAGCAGCAAAGGCACACTGATGTCCATAGGGTGGGCTGGCCAGGGTTAGCCATTACTACTTGTGAATAGAGTCCACAATAAGTTGGAAGGAGAAGGTTGTCTCCAGGCTGGAAATAGCAAAGTGACTTTGCAATCCCCTAACTTAAGACTCCACATCAATAATAAGATGTCGGGCTCCCCCAAATAGAATCTAGTATGAAAAATGCTATGGCTTAAAGAATGTGGGCCAAAGATGGAATAAAAAAGGTATTACCACCAAATCAGACTGAAGGATGAGGGAGACTGGGAGAGGACTCTGGAGATGGAGCTCAGCATTGAGGATGGCAAAAGAAACGATCATCAAAGAAGAAAGTGATCAGAATATGTGGACATATTTCTACCATACTGAGGAAGCTTGCAGTCCCAGAGACTTTTAGCAACCATTTTGTAGCCAAAGAAAGAAGAAAAAAAAAAAGAAGAAAGTGATCTTTGCTAGTGCAGGTCATTTAAAAAGAGGCTGTTCTTAAGAATCTTTAATGTACTCCCATTAATATCCAGCAAAAATATGCAACCCCAAGTTTCAAAACCAAAGTTAATGCTTGTAAGTAATGAATTCCTTCTTGCATAGTTACTCCTTTAAAAATATCAACTTGCTATAAGTTTCTCCTTAACAAATTAAAATACAATAACAGGAGTGTAATTGAGCATTTATTGCTTATGAGCTCTAAAATGAGGCTAATCAGAGAGTGACTAAGCCTCAGCGTGGGCTCTTCTAATAGGCATGTCTCAACATACAATAACCAGGATATCTTATTTAAAATTATTATAGAAATGTAGCGAGCTTGCTCTCTGGATCTGAAAGCACCAAGGGAAGACATTTATCTTGAGCTCAGCATGGGCTGGGGGATCTGTTTTCTTGCTTGAGTTAGGCACTGAAACTTCAGAAGAATTGGCTGCAAAGAAATCAGAACACCAGTTTGGCAATTCCGATATCTGAAGCCCCTAAAAAAAGGTAAAAGCTTCCAACATGCATTTCCTAGTCAATAGAAGTCCTCCAGCCTGACACAGTGTAGCCAGGCAGGTTGCAGGTCCTGGTTGTGACTTCCAGCCTCTCCCAAGAGAAACCACAGGGAGTTTTGCATTTCTGAAAGGACTCATCCTTTTCACCTCTCGCCAGCTTGGTACTTGAGGAATTAAAGCTGAAGTCACTAAACAATGTTCTCTCCTCAGAAGCAGAAGGGGACATGCAGACCCTGGGTGGGTATGAGGTGGGGACCTCGCTGGGTAAAACAAAGACAGCAAGCTTGATTTTGATATGCAAATGCTACCGAGGCTTCTCTTCTCCATGTTAGTTGTAGAAAATGCTGATCGAAGATAAAAGAGCAAAAAACCCTTTAACAAGGCATGAGGGTAATTCAAAGCCAAGTACTTTTAAACAGCACTTAACAAGTCCCTGGGGTCCACTCAAGAGCCAGGCCCCCCAGAGGTGCCATCTCCTGCCCCTCAACAGCTTGAAAAAGTAGTAATTGCAAACCTATTTGCATTTTTCTTCTCAACTTGTCCATGCTCTTCGCCACACGGATTATTTTTTCCAAGCAGGCACCTGAGCAAGGGGACCTGTTTCTGAACACGCCAACAGCTCACTAACCGTGCCTTGCCGTCCCCCCCGCACCCAGCTCCTGCACCTTTGCCATCCCTTGTTTTTTACATTTCGCTGCTAATTATGTTGCATCTATTGCCGTACACTTAATTAGCTGCATTAATGTGATTTCTTTTCACATAGTCAAGCAATTAAGAGCTATGATTGAGTTTCATTCAATTAGCCTCAACAAACATGCTAATTGATGTCCCAGATGCAAATGAGGTGCAATGAGAGAAACCTGCTAGCAATTGAGAGCCCTGTCAGAGACCCAGAGCTCTCAGCTTGCTGACAGAAGCACAGCTTAACGTGGCTCCCGCCTTCTGTGGGGCAGCTTCAGGAGGACGAAGCAGGGCCATTAGCGCCTTCTGCACCAGATCACTCCTGATACCGGGAATTAATTGATTCGCTGCTGTACGATGTTGTCCTAAACTTCACAGTTATGTGTTCACAGCACTGGGAGGTTACCAAGTGGTAATACTTTGCTCTGGCAAGCAGCGTGGCACAGGGTCATCATCAGCATACGGCACAAGGCTACCCAGACACATACAAGAATTCTCCCCAAAACTACAAAGCAATCCTGGCCATCTTGGGCCTGTACGTGTGAGATGACCTGTGAGGTTCTCAGTAAATGGGGAGTTCATCTTCGTCAGCTCTGGGGCATCTGGCACTTGAGTTAAGCTCAAAATACAGCAATCCATCAACAGTCCCTAAAAATACTCTTACTGTATTGATTCTCGGTGCCTTGCATCGGGAGGTTCCCTTTGGCTGTCTGTGAAAGATGGTTTGCTGATGTGTTTGTAGGGTACCAAAAACAGTTAACAAGATCTTCAAGCCATACTGAAATGCATAAAGTGTATGATTGGCATCTCAAAAGTAGAATTTGAGCAACACACACAAGGCTTCGGAAACGTGATCGCTGAAACTCGACTTTGAGTACAGATGATATAATCAATACGCAGACGTTTTAAAGGAATTAAGGTGCTTATAATCAAATGATGGACAAGTGATCTCTGTTCCAATCAGGTTTTTCTAATATGTTCTGGTTTCTAACTAAACACTATGTGTTAAGTTTAATATTGCATATCAACACGAAATACTTCAAGTTTAGATAATGCTTCAGGCATGCTGAAATTTGTGTTTTATTTTTTTGGCACAGCCAATCTGACTGAGCTTTATCACTTTCCACCACTTGGCTTAACACTGCTCAATCATGACCCTCAACGTGCTAGTGGGTGGGGTTACGAATTCAACAAAATTTTCAGAAAAAATTCCAAGATATGATTTGCCTGTGTATCGTTGTCTTGAAATTTGTTTTGAAGGTACAAAAGTGATGGGGGGGGCGGTGATGTAAAAAAGCTGGTGTCTCAATCTGAAGTCAGGCGGTGGACTGTTCACGGTTCTGCTCACCAAGTGAAAGAAATAGGTTTCCCTTGTGAATGTTCATAATAAATGAACCAGCAAAAACTACTCCATGGTTTTAAGATTTCAACCTGAGTTCGTGTCTTTTCTGGTTTTCTGAGTGCAGACACGGCAAGTATGCATGAAGCCCTCCTGGTGGAGACTGGGCTAGGGCTGCCTCACACAAAGGCGGCCGTCTCTGGAGTTGCCAGCTGAACTAGCCCCTTTTTTGGTGGCACATTTTCACTTGAAAGAATGACTATGCCATGCACAGACTAACTACGATTACCAAGTCCTGTGTAAACTGCAGATATTTTCTTGAAAAATGAACAAAGTGAACTCTTTAAGGGAAACAGCTGACAGTATTTGTGGCAAATGACAACATTTGAGAACTTTAAAAAAAAAATCAGAATCTCTCACTATGAGCTTGACATCTTCCAAATGCTTAGGAACTGTCCTAAGAAGGCTGGTAGTGATATTAATGAGTACATTATTTGGATGCTACATGATGAAAAGTATCCTTGTTTAGAAATCTGCGCCCTTCATTTCAAAAATACTGTTTTATTGAAATGACTGGTACATGATGCCACACGCATGCAAGATCATCCGAGCTCAAGTCAGTTCACAGACTTCAACGTGGCAAAAGAAACATTTAGTGATACGGTTTCACGCTCCACACTGCATGGCTAAGCGTTCAGTCACCTGCCGAGTTCTGGTTTAGTACGGAAGAGGAACAGCCATGATTATCTGAAATGGCTCTTAAAACATGTCTCCCTTTTTCACTATGTATCTGCACATGCAGAGATTTCTTTCATATACGTGAGCCAAAACAACACATTGCTACAGACTAAAGCAGATAGGTGAATCTTGCTCTCATATCAAGCCAGGTATCAAAGAGATCAAAAACTCTTAAAATAATGTTACTCTTCTTATAATTTTGCTTTTTCATAAATACCACCTTTAACGTGCTTTATTATTTTAAATGAATTATAGTCATACCTTAAAATTTTCTGTTACAATTTCTAACATCAATGGACAAAGTCCACATAAGTGAAAGCTCTTCAGGACTTCTCTATAATCCTGCAGAAGGAAAAGGAGTACTGAGTCCCGAGTCTAGCTAATGTGTGAAAACCAGCCAGCAGCTCTGCATGACTTTACACACACGGCTCGGGGGAGAGTATGGGATTTGGGCCTTGCAAAGATAACACAAATGTGTGTGTTTTCCACATTTGTTTGTCTACTTCTGGAGGAAAAAGAATGACTCATTGCTCCCTATTTTCACCACACGTCATGAATATCCAGGTTCAGAAATGAAGCAGTAGTTCATGAAGTAGGTCCTATTTTTAAAAACTCTCACTTCTGGGCTCAAAAAAAAAAAAGTATGTAAGAGAAACCATTGTTAGATGCCAGGCTATTCCTAAATCCCATTTAATATGATTTTCAAAGGAAACTAATCCATGAAGACATAGATAGCCCCTTCCGTTCAGAGAGATCAAGCAAATGTTCAAGGGCACCATGTCTGAATAATAAACAATGGCCTCATACATAGTCACAAGGTACAGAGGGAAGACCACTCCTAAAAATACGCGGAAACATTGGGAAACTGTGAAGAACCTTCTGCCACATCCTTTCAGATCATACAACTCAAAGAAGACAATTTCTCCTTCTCTCCAAAGGACCACAGTCACAATAGCAAGGTAGGAGGCAGCTTCAAAGAGAAAAAATTCTATGAGAAATAATTTTGTTTCCCAAGACAGCCAACGGGATTCCAGCGCTTCACTTTTAAAACTCCCTTCATGAAGACTGAGGCCTGCAAGCGCACAGAGTGTGACCCGTGGCCATCGCGTGTAAATCGGAGGGCTAATGGTGACTAAGGCAAAGCACTGGTAATGAGACTTTGCTCTTTGTTTAATAAATGCTTTATTGGGTCTGGATAATTATGTCAGATGTGGTAAAAAGAGAAAGCTGATGGAGTGGTTGCCGGGGCCAATGGGTAACTCCCACACTTCAGCTGGGGAGAAGCTCTCCAGGCAGCAGGCCGCTGTGCCTGGCATCCAACATTTGTGGGGTTAAGTCCAACAACAGCCCATGGGGAGAGGTTATTATGATATAAATCAAAATAGCAGAAAATTTCAAATTGAAGTACAGATATCCCTCTTGCTCCTTGATTGTATCTGTCTTGATTGACCTCGTATACAGAGCTTCACAATGCAAGAAAGGCTTTTCTCATTTTAGGTTAGATTGGATACTACCCAGTTGTAACCCATGAGTGCTCAGACTTAGCCTGCACAAGACGAATGCTTTGGCTCCGAAGACAGGCACGAGCGAATTCCACTACGGCCAATGTCAAGGGCCGGTGCTGGCCTCTGTGAGCCTAGGACGTCAGCATTTAAATATGGCAGAGGGGGATGTTCGCAAGTCTGAGATGTGGAGAAATGTCTGCCATAGTGGCCAGCCAGTCTGGATGGCTTTACAACTTCAGGTTTCTTGGGATGAACTGGCCAGAAAATGCAGCACTAAAAAAAAACAACAAAAAAAACTCCAGAAAAGCAGTCCTTTAAGACAACGGCTCACACACAGCTGTGTGAGGACACTGACGGTTGCCGTGCCTGCCTCTGCCATCTGACCTGAGGTAGCACAGAAAACTCTCGCTCATTTTCTGTCCACTGCAAATCTTAAGTACTTCTCATTTTTAAGTGTCGTGTAGGCATGTTTAGAAGTCTATTTCTGCATCTTTCCACACGTTGCTTTCACAAGAATTATTGTTTCTCTAACTCCCCTGCCCACTAAGGCAGCTTACAGCATTCTATATCAGGTTTGATTCAAATGACTGGCAGTCACTTCACCAATTACCACAGTCTTCTGATTTCCCAAATGAAGGGAGTCTTGGGAAAACAACACCGGGCTTTCTCCTGATCAGAGGAGACGCTGATAAGAGCCCCAGGATGGAGGAGAGTGCTGGGGCCCCCATCTCTACTTCGTCATATGGTGCGTGCTTGGGGCCTGTTGTTTCATCAGCCTGGTGTCCATGTCCATGTCTCCAGAAATAACGGTAACAGCAGTTGCTGCCTCACGGGATTATTGTGGGATTAAGTGAGATAATGCATCAAGTGCTCAAGAAAGTGAAGAGCTCTTAGTGAATACCGCTTCTCACTATTCTTGCCCGATAAAAATACTGAAATATGTTCCCTCTGAGTTTATGTGGCTATTTCCTGGACGAAAGGTGTTGTTTCCAACTTGAGATAGGGATTCTGATGTGATAAGCCATTAGGGCTGACCTGCAAAGCTATTTTTCACTGTGCCACATAGGGGAAAAAAAAAATGTGTCCTTTGCGAACCCATGGCATTTCCTCCTTCTCCCCTCCCCCTCCTGTTTCTAGTGGGGGAGGCATGGACACGCAGTCAGACATTTTTATTGCGAAATGCCGTCTGGAAAAGATGCAAAACAAAATTGCTAAAATGCAAGGGAGAAAAACTAAGAGGGGAAAACAAAAGGCCCCCTTCCCTTTGCTTATTGAGTTCAAAGGCATAACAGGCAGCACCCTGCAGCAAACGGGAAGCTACACTAATTTTAAAGCCATAAAACGCTATCAAGTGCCCTGCGGGGCAGGACTGCTCTGAAGCTCGTGGCACCTAAATAAGACATGGTTCATTTACTTCGCAGCTTAGCCTAATGTAATCATCAGCGGATTCTTAGCCTAGAGTTGTAACAGGCAAATAGCCGACGCAGAGGCAGCCCTCCCAGCCATGGAGGGGCCGCGGCTAGATTGCTGCTGATTACAAAATTTTTCAGTTTTGACAAGCACTTAATGAACATAAATCGCACCTTGATTGGTTTCCGTTTGGGGCCACAGGCACACCTGAGAAGGAACAGGCCTCTCCAGCTCCACCTCGCCTTACCTTGCAAGACCCTAGCAACAAGCCGGCAATCAGGTCACGAGCCATAGAAGGAAATATTTATAAAATATCATAATGAAATTCAATTTCTTAGGAGAAGTGAAAGAACATTTCCTCACTACCCCCCACGGCCACCCTCTCCCACTGAGACCTCGGCTGTGACTCACTGTCACAGAGGAAAACAGGGGGTTTTGATTTATTTACCTTTTGCAAGAATTTCTGGCCGCAATTTGTAACACTAAAAGGCCAAAAAAAAAAAAAGAAAACAAAATGATACAAATTGGGTACAAAGGATGGCCCTTGCTGTGTGAGACGTGGTGCTGTGTAACGACAGGGCGATGATGTCTCATGGACTCCTCTAGAAGCTTAAAGAAGTAAGCTCTCAAGATGCATGGGCCGAGGCACCCACATATATTCACCGTTTCCTCATCTTACTTAGAAAAGCAAGAAGGCGGGCTTTTCCAACTCAGAAAAGAGGTTAGGTAGTCTAGTTTATTAGTCGGCTTAGTTTTTATAAGAACCTGAAGACCATTTTATCTAGTCTCACCCTACCAAGCAAACACTATCTTGTCAACATTAAGACAGCCTGAACTGTAGTATGGATGAATTTTGGACATTTTGTTTTTAAATCCTAAATACCTTCCAAACCCTGGGGGTATATAAAGTAAGCGAGGAACTCCATGGACAAAATAAGGATTTGATAAAGAATCTACATCTGTGTGTACAGCAGGAGACTCCCAGGCCAAAGCCCAGCCAAAGCTGTGGACATTCCCTGAAAACACTTGTGCTCTCGTGGCAGCATCATCCATGGGTTTGGAATGCAGACGGATGGCAGACACAATTTATATACTTCCTCAAATAACTTGGATGAATGACAATCTTTTCCAGGTCACCCACAGCAAAGACAGAAAGTGTCGCCTTCACCCCAGGAAAGCCCACAGGACCACAGGGCCGCTGAGTGGTGGTTTTCATGCCACAGGGCTTCTGGATCCCATGCAGGTTATTAAACCTCTGTTTTCATCATGCTCGTGACTGGGCCAACAAGTGTCTCATTGGTTTCTCTCAATCAGAGCCCAGGTGGTTTTACACAGTCCTCCCGTGGTACGGATCTTCAATTGAAGACGTCACGTTCCCAACAGGTAATTTTATGCTGTCTACTGTAGCGCTACTCACAATAGCCAGGAGGTAGAAGTAACCCACTGTCCACCAACCAATTGCGTGGATAAACAAAATGTGGTCTATATGCACACAATGGGTACATGGAAATTCTGACATATACCACAACATGGATGAACGTTGGGGACACTGTGCTAGGTGAAATATGCCAGACACACAAAGACAAATGCCATATTACTCCACTCACACGAGGTCCCCAGAGTAGTTACGTGTATGGACACAGAAAAGGGAATGGGGAATTAGTGTCTAATGGGCACAGAGTTTAGATTTTGCGGGATGAAGAAGTTCTGGAGACTGGTAGCATGATGATGAGGTGCACAGCTGTGCATTTAAAAATGGTTAACTTTTTCTTTTGACACTGCTGGGGATAGAACCCAGGACCTGGTACATGCTAGGCAAATGCTCCACCACTGAGGTACATCCCTAGTTCATTAAAAATGGGTAGGATGGAGAATTTTGTATTTTACCACAAATAAGAAGAAAACCCAAAGCCCCTCAAACCCCCATCCTGCCACAAATTCTTTCTTCATTCACAACAAATGGAGCTGTGACATTTTTCTGTGGCTTAAGAGCATTTTCCTGTGGCTTCAGGAAGTCTAGCCCTATAGACTGGAGGAGAGGCCCAGTATGTGAGCTCGCTGTGACCTCATCCAATTCATCCATCCATCGCAGACATTAGGGATGTGACAGGATCCACAAAGTCTCTGGCCTCAAGGAAGTCTCAGTGTTGTGGGAGAATTAGTCCTTGCAAAAACCTTAGAGAACAGAGAAATGACTCCATAGAGCAAGGTGAAGACATTCCCAGCAGGGTATCCAGACAGATCTGGTGAAGGACACTTCAAAGAGGAGAGGACAGTTGAGATTGGTTTGGACTGACAAGCAGGAGAGCATCTGGCAAAGAGGTGGGGCAGAAAAGAACGCTCCCAGCAGAGGCAGCTGCGTTTCTCAAAATCTGGAGGCCAGAGAATGGCAGGTGTGAGACACTAAGAGGCAATGAAGGCCTGGGGAGGGACGAGAGGTGACTGCGGAGGTAGGCTGGGGTCAGAGCCTGTTATGTCACATCAGGTAACAGGGACACCATCCGAGGGATAGTGGAAATCTGTATGGCAACATGTGAGGGATTTAAATGGAGGGAAATGAATGAAAACACGATGAGAATTCCAAGGTGCAAGTCAAAAGCAACGTAGGAATGATTACGGGTCTCTGTACAGGTGTCGGGCTGTGGAAAATGTTATGACAAGTGCCACTTTAGCTGAACTGAGAGAAACAGAAGTCTACAATCAGGGTGGTAAGGAAAGTTTAGAAAAGCTCGTCCATAAGTGACTTCTGAAGTCTTTCTTGACCAATTCTGAGGGAGGGTTGAAGAGAAAGCCGGCAATGAAGAGGAGAGGAGCCAGCCCAACAACTGCAGTGTATTTGACCATGAGAGGCTCTGCGATGTGTACATGTACTGAGTCAGTCCCTTGGCCCCACAAAGCTGCCTGAGGGGCCACTGACACAGGGGGATGGGAGGAACAGTGGCAGGCAGGATCAGAAACCACAACTCAGGCCTGAGTTCTGTACTCTTCCCACCTGCATGCTTGATGGACTGGCCTGAGAGAGCTGGGCTACACCTTGAGAGTCAAGGAAGGAAGGCGCAGCACGATGGGAGGAGATGAGGAAGATCAGGGTCCTGCAGGGATCAACGCACCTTTACTTCACTCTCTGTATAAAGCAAACTGACATGCTGTCGTGCCCAGAGCTACGTGTGAGGGTGAACGTGTGGTCCCATGTGTTCATTCACAAGGTATTTTTATATCAGTAGTCAACTGGAAGCTCCCTCAAATACTATCATGGTGTGTTTAGCTTTCCATCACTGTGACAAATACTTGAGGTAAATCAAGTTGAGAAGAGGAAAGGTTTATTATTTTGCCTCACTTTTTCAGTCCGTGGTTGCTTGGCCCCACTTTGGCCCTGTGGTGAGGCAGTATGCCATGGCAGGGCCATATGGCAGAGGAAACTGCTCACCTCATACCGGCCAGGAAGCAAGAGAGCTAGAGTCCCAATATCCCCTGTCCATGGCATGTCCCCAACTACCTGACTTCCTTTCACTAAGCCCCACCTCTTGGAAGTTCCCACTAGCACCACAGACTGGGGACCAAGCCTTCAACACACAGCCTTTGGGGGACACTAAGGATCTAAACTACAGCACATGGAAAGAAACAGACGACAACAAACATGACCCGACAGCATCTACACACCAAGGTCCAAGGTCCTGAAGGTGACACCACTAGCTTGCTAGCCAGATCTCCCTTTAGAAACTGACCCATTGGGACAACTGGCTTGAAGACATGAACCTCCATCCCAACCTGGACAAGTTCCTATTCTATAAGGATGACCTCCTTGTAATAATAATAATAATAGCCTGGATGCTTTCCAGATGCATGGAGCTGCCTCCTGCCTTTCACAGGAACTCCCAGAAATACCAGTTGTGGTTCAAACTACCATTTACGAACTCATTCCCACTTGCCTCAAACAGGCAATGACTGCTGGCACAGAGTTTCTGGTCTGGGTGCTGGGAATGACAGAACGGATGACAGGGCAGCTTCCAGCACCATGGCTTACTAAACAGATGAAGTAACTATTCATCATAAAATGAACGATGCACACTTACTGCAGCAACATGTCACCAACGTGACACGTTGACTATGCCTGCCTTCTCAGGGTCCCCGTGATTCGCTCCATGTTAAGCGGCTTTGCATCTGGTCATCGGGGCTTTGAACCTGGGATCTTATCATCCGGTAGGGGCTACTCTGACTTCTGCCATGTTCTGAGGAAACCAATGCTTCTGAATATAACTGAACCCTCACCACCTCAGGAAGTATGAGGTCTACCTGGGCAGATGTGTGAGGTTAGGGGAGGCCCCGGGGTCACAGACTCCTGGTGCATCCATGCCCAAGTCCCATGGCCTCATCTCGTGTGAGGGCTGTGTGCATTCAAAACGGCAATTGCCAGCAGCGAGCACATGAGGATCTTCTCTTCCTTGGAAGATTTCTTTGAGGAGATTGTCTACTTAGGAACCATCTCAAAATCTTTTGCTGTTTTCCATCAGTAAAGAAGTGGGGTTTCTGTCTGATTTGAGAACTAGGAACTCACTGCAATCTGCATTCTGCTGACAGTTCAGAGTGTGAGTTTGACTCTATTCACTTGGAAAAACCAAAACCACAGCTCAAAAGCTCATAGAACTTTGTGTGGAGACTAAACTGCTTGATTAGACATGGATCTGACTAATTATGAATGTCCTTCATGGAGGAAAGTTTGAGTTCCTCATGTCAGGGAGAAAGAACAGAGCCAAGCTGTTTTCAACCTGGGCATCAGAAAGAATAGGAAACAAAGCTCAGCAGATTTTCAAAGTCAAGGGAGTTCATGCACCCATCAGACAGCTGTGGGCTGAAGGGGAGGGTTGCCCACAGCTGCCAGGGTCCTCAGTAGGAAGGTATGGCTGGGGCCTGAGCTCACAGCGAACTTTCTTGGACAGGGCCCGTAATGTCCTTGGCTGGGCTGCCAGGCCGCTGAGCTCATTCTTACAGGTCCACTTAGGAATCCCATCGCACATGACTTTGTGGGCAGGAATTTCAGCCGTGCACCCGGCCGCTCTCCCGACATGGAAGATGAATAGGTGCCTACGCTGAACTGTGAAGCCCTGGGGTCCAAGTTCTTTCTCATTATCCCCTCCATTTTTCTATCATGGTGCTCCCTAAGGCTCATATTTTAAGTCCACAGAAAGGGAATCTAAGGATCCCCGAACAGGCTGCCCTCTGCCCACCCCAACTGTGATCTGGCAACTTGTCTTAAAACCATGAGACACTCATATGTATCTCCCCCAGGAAAAGCTCAGTGCTTAGGGCTTTTAAAGGTCTTGGAGGTGGGCAGTTTTTCAGAGAAGCAGAAATGGAGACCACAAAGCAGCCAGCCACACAAGGCAACATGCTTGCTTTTAATCATTGCAGTTTTATCTAATTGCTTAGGATCAGCTGTGCAAAGCACCACGTGTAGAGAAATGAGCAAGTTAAGCTGGTCCATCCTAGAGCCGAGGTAAGCAACCTGTCCTGAGCTGCCAGGGACTTCTGGGGTTTGAGCAAGGAAGTCCTTTACCCCAGGGATCTAGCTGCTATCCTGTAAAAGCAGTTTGGTTCTTATTTTATTTGGGTTCTGCATGTGTTATCTAAACTGTGTTATAGGTTTCATTAAGTTTAATAACGGCATCCTGAAAAAGAAAGATGAATTAACTCAACAGGGTTCTCCTGGGCCCCCAGCCTTAGTCCAGCTGATTCCATAGGGCAGCTGCAATCTCATGATGGTCTATCCTTAGAAATCCAACTAACTCCATTAGCTTTAGTTTGTCAGGAGTTTTTGGTGAAAATTACAGAGTTCCATACCAGAGTCTGAAGTGACCTAGAAGACGGTATAATCGAACTTCCTACCCACTGAACACGCTCCAGCTTCCCAGGAGACACCTGTGAGCTAGCTCAAAATGTGCCATGGAGAGTGAATGTGGTCTGAGTGTGTGTGTGTTTCAGTTTCTGGACAGACAGGGCATTCTAAGACTATCATCAACCCACTGCTGAACACACTGTTAAAAAACTGTCCTCATTCCGGTCACCGTCCTTTGCCATCCTGTGTCTCTACAGGACCTTGTGATCATAGTGGGCACTTAGCTTGGGGATGAACGGTCTTTGGAGTTCAAGCCCACTATCATGCGCTCTTCCTTTCCATGTACAAAGCCAGGAGGCCCCAGGACCTGCACCATCTGGAGGCAGCTGGGCCAATTCCTGAGTCTTTGGAGAAACTGAGGAGGCATGCAGAGGGTGAAGGATGCATTCAAGATTTCACAGAACCCAAGGTGGGAAAATCTGCATGCAGAGGAATTACTGATGTAAACTTCCTGGGAACATTCTTGTCTGGCTGGGCTTGATGTTTTGCTTGCATTCTCTCTGACCTCCAGGGCAGACACCACCTCCCACAAGCTGGCTGCTCACAGGCCACCTCCATGCCATGGCCTACAAACACAGGTGGTCTCCTTCCCAAGATGTTGTCAAGGTTTTCAACAACAGGAAACAGGACTGGGTAAAAAGGTTCCTTCCACGTCATTAGTCTGTGGGGCAGGGATGGTGCAGGCGTAGCCTGAGCTGCCTGCTGAAGGATCCCAGGACAGCTGGTCTATGAGACTGTCTTTGTAGGAACTCAGCTGGGGGCTCAGGACAAAAACCAGAAAGATGCACTTAAGGGGGGTGATGAGGGCCTTGGAAAGATGTGACCAGTGGAAAGGATGATAAAGAAAGAAAGGGTTAGAGAATAGAGGAGGTAGTGACCTCCTTGGTCCCCTAAGCTGAGCTTAGGTAAGTCTGCCTGTGCTCTGAGGAAGGTCGGCTGGCCACGAGGATGAACCTCAGGGTGCAACCAACAGGGGCTTTAGCCTATGCCAACCCCTCTGAGTGCTGCAATGCCAGGTGTCCCAGGTTCATGCTGGCAGCTCGACTCTGAAGTCCTGGCTTCACAGAGCATGTTCTCCATTAGAACCCCAGGAGCTCAGCACAAGCTTGGGGACACACACACACAGTTTGTTTTGTCAGAGGCTGGGTTTGTTTCCTGCCACCACAATATGTGGAAAACACCTATTTGGGATTAAAAGAGTTTGTAAGGATGATCTTTTACATAAACGCTTTCATAGACACTTGAGTGATAAGCTAATGATAGCTAAAAAAAATCTAACTAAATTCCTCTGCGAGATCTTTCCCAAGGGTAACCAGTGAAGGCATTTAAAAATCCCTGGAATTTTTGGGTCAGTTTCTGAAATGGCCTATCTCCCACCTCACAGTGCCCAGAGGGAGTTAAGCCTGAGCTCCCTCCTGCTGGAACCTCTGTGTCAAGCATGGGTATACACTGGTGCTGCTGGGAGCCCTTGGAAGCTAAGGAGGAGGCATGGAAGGCTGTTTGCAGGGTGTGGCAGTCACGCCAGTTAACTCTATACCCACTTTATAAACTCTCAGTCCCCTGCTCTGCCTGTCGTCTGTCCAGGGAGAGCCGCTTGGAGAGCTCACCTAGGATAGTTATTAGCTGGTAATGCAGGGGCCACATGTAGCAGCCCCAGAAGGGAAGGGTAGCCTCTCAGGCCCCACTCTCCATCACATGCCTCCCTCTGCAGTCAGCCGATGGCTGGAGCACCTTGTGCTGCAGAGGGAAGGGAAGGGGTAGTAAAGATCCTCTGATTATGCCTGGGCTGCACTCTGAATAACAGACAGTGCTGAGACTCCTTTGAACTTTTAGAGAGGGGGCACCATGAAGGGATTATGGCTAACTTTTGGGGCCCTTACCAGGCTGTCCAATCGCCACGTAAATTTGGCTCAGGCATTTACTCTTCCTCCAAACTTCCCTTTGTCCAAGACCCTCCCCTAGCTCTAGAGTTTATCCTGATAACTGAGAGGAAGGTGGATGGTGTTGGCTTAGGGTCCAGCCTGATGGCAACTAAGCAGCACACAGGTGAACAGGAAACCAAAGCCTGTGCACCACTGAGAGCCACACAGCAGCTCATTCACCATCAGCTTTGATGGGCTGCTATACAGTCCTGCCCAGTCTCTCTCTGCTTTATGTACCTGCAAACCTGGTGCTCTCAAATCCCACTCACACCCCATCACAGAGGTTTAGCTGATTAGGATCCCATCCCCCCAAAGCAGGCTGGTATCCTCTGGACAAGCTGGCAAGTCACACCACCATTTAAAAGCACTTATGTCTTTGTAGAACACTCTGCTTAAACATGCCAGATTGTTCAGCCTGGTGCTCTTCTTTATCGCCACGGAAAGGAACCAGTTGTGGGGGATATTTATGATAACGATGCAGACCCCTGCTGCAGGGGTTCCTGTGGAATTGGACCCTACTCTGCCTCTGAGAGAAACAGGGATGAAGAGTAGTGTTCTTGCAAGGCCGGTAACACTCTCCAGTCCCTGACAGGTCAATGACTACCTCTAATGACCTAATGCAAGCTTAGAGAGGCTGGACACAGCCCTAATCCTGGAGGACAGAAAAAGCAGCTGCTTCCAATGACCAGAAAGCATGGTGTTGCCAAGGTGAGCTAGGAGGGGTCTCAGCTGCAGTGTGGCCAGTGATAGGGCTGGGAACAACAATAGTGGCTCTGAAACCCAAAACTATCAACTTTGTCAGACTGCCCTGACTTTGAATCACTCAAGCCACCATCACGAGTGGCCCGTGACTCAGGCAGTCATCTCTGTGAGTTTCTGCTATACTGGATCTTGGAGACAAGAAATGGAATGTGTGCCACAGTGTGACAGATGTTTAACTGAGAGCATTTGGGTTTATCACCTTTTGAAATTCTAGGCCTAAATAACTGGTATAGAATTTCAAGACACATGGGCACACTCCTCAGTTCCTTACTGCATTCTGCCCACGGGTGTCTCCTGAAGGAGACAGACTAACTGAGCTGCTCAGGCCTGCAGTGCCCAGCACCTCAGAATAGACCAGATCCATTCCAGGCACCTGACAGAGAATACTCCTAGCACTCACCACTCCTCCAAACCTTTATCCAAAGCATGGTTGTGGAAATCAAATCAACAAAAGATTATACTGAAGGTCAGGCTATCTCTGGAATTCTAATCTATCCCTGAGCTAGCCACTTGCTTGGAGAACTGTGCTGGAAATGACTGTGGCTCTTGCTTGCTAAACAACTCTACAGCAAAGGCTCACAGTGCCCTTCTACTGTACCCCAATGATATGCACACACACTTTTGGAAAAACAAGTGGAAGTAGCAAACACTGAGGGACATGGCAAGAAAAGCCTGTGCAGAGGAGGACTTTTGAAGAACTGGCTATGATGATGTAGTAAGTTTGGGATAAGAAGCAGGCATTTGCCTTCCTACAGGAGTTTTCTGACACATACTGCTGTTAACGTCTTTGCCCCCTGCCAGGAAGCAAATGTCCCTTTGATCAAACCTGTGCTTAGCAGGTGACTAGAAATGTGTCATCTATCAGACCTCACTTTTTACTGGTCACTTAGTCCTAGCAGGAAGAATATTTTCATTATACTTTTTCTCTCAGGTACATAAAGCAACAGAGCCAATGACTAGAACATTGCCCTGTGACAGGGTCTTCGGAAGAACAAGGCTCCAGGCGTGCAGCCTACCCTGCTGATGGGGCAGCTTGGGGAGGGGACTGTGAAGACTTAGCACTGCTTTGTGTCCTCATGTATGGAAGCTGGGAGTAGAGGGGACAGCCCTGAAAATGGGTGGCCCTGTCACAGGCAGACCTCCAGGAACAGGTACTCCATCTCTCTGCATTGGAGGCCACCAAGCAAACCAACTCTGTTCCCAAGATAAACCAGCAGTACACTGAGCACAAAGGGATTTCTTCACTGCATAAAGAACACAGGTCTCTCTGTAAGAATACATCTCTATATATCTATAGACCTCTATATATGAATATATCAATATATAAGAATCTATATATTTATAGGAATACATCTCTATATATCTATTCACAAGAATCTATATATCCCTATATAATATTTCTACATATCTTCTTGGTTTATGACCACATCCCAATAGACCCATTGTTAAATTGAAAACATTGTAGTGGGAAGTCCATTTAGTACACTGGATCTACTGAACATCTTAGTTGAGCCTGCCCTCTCTTATCTGTGCAGAGAACACTTCCATTAGCTTATAGTTTGGACAAAATCATCTAATGCAGAGCCTGATTTGTAATACAGTGTTGAAGAACTCTGTAATTTACTGAACATTGTACCGAAAGTTCAGAGCAGAAAGGCTTATGCTTTTGCACCACTGCCAAGCTGAAAATCCTAAGATGGGTTACCCTAAGTTAGAGCTTGTCATATGTACTTAATAGTCCAGCACAGGAAGCATTTCCAAGAGTATCAGAAAGTAGCCAGGGATGCCCGCTCAATAGGCTGCTTTCTGCCATGGCTCTGAAAGGTATAGTATTGCTGAAGGTAAGAGGAAGAGGGCAATTTGTACCAGCAAGCAAATTACACAGGACACCATTTGTTACTTAGCATATCAGAAAGATTTTCTTATTTTCTTTTTTTGTTGGTAGTACTGGGGTTCGAACTCAGGGCTTCTCACTTGCTAGGCAGGCCTCAACCCCCCCCCTTTTTTTTTTAGGTAAACATTCCTGAGAGTGCAGTGGGAAGGGAAGGCCTCTTGTATGAGGTCAAGGAGACAAACTGATACACACTCTCTAGGAATCTGACGACAGTTGAAAGCCATTAACTATACTTAGACTCTTCTGCTCAGCAGGCTGATTACCAGGAATTTCCTCTACAGAAATGGACAAGGACACAGGGATGTAAAGGGAAGGACACTGGCTAGAGTTACTTAAACACTGAAAGAAGTCAAAGTAAATCTATTTTCCAAATGTCTATTTATGGGATATTGCTGAATCACTTAGGGTACATATGTACAATGGCGCATTCTACAACCACTAACGTGGTGTACACATGTATTTGCTGATATGAAAAGGTGCGTGTGACTTAGCACTCGTGGGTAAAGCAGGCTGCAGGCGTCTGTGTGCATGTGGAACCACCAAACTCAGGTGCATAGAAACAGATGGGAGAACTCAGTACCTCAAAACATTAACAAATGAGTTCTTTCTCGAGATGGCATGTAATTTGGGGAGTGATTTTTAATTTTCATTCAATAAGCATATTTTAACTGTTAGTCAAAATCTGCGATTTTAAAAAGTATTCTAAATTTAAAAAAATTAATTGCTGAAGACAGTGATATAATCTAATGACTAGCTATATACACTAATGTTTACATTTCTCCACCTCAAGCAAGGGTCGTGGAATACGTTGCTATGGAATGAAAATGAACACTCCAGCCGTAAGTTTCATCAAAGCATGTTCAAAGAACTGTAAACAAAATGTCTACCTTTTCTCCCAAGAATAAAATTAATAGTTTTTAATCTATCTTAAATAAATCATGGGCACAAATTTTATTAACACACAGAGAAGTTTGTCTTGCCTTATGAACTTTTATCTGATGATAAAACTGAGTCATGAATTGTGTTTTTTTTTTTTTTTTTTTTTAGTGGTACTGGGGTTTGAACTTAGGGCTTTGTGCTTAGTAGGCAGGCGCTCTACCACTTGAGCCACTCCACCAGCCCCATGAATTGTATTTAACTTCTTGTTTGTGTTCTCAGCTGTTCAGAGCTGAATCCTGGGTTCAGTGTAATTGCTTCTTTCATTTCAGGTTTGCATAGACAGTCCTTCTTCCTTTTCTCTTTTAATGTTTGCTTCTATCTTTCTATTCACATTTACAATTTTACTTCATTTGTGCCTTTCATTATAATTCTCTGTAAATCAGAAAGCTGGAGGTTGACCATTAGGGAGGGGAAGAGAGAGAAAGACATATGGTTTAATGGAGCCTGAGGGACAGTATTATTTATCTTATGACTGAGTAGGAGACCAGACACTACTTTGACTTCAAACAGAGGTGGAGGCCCAGCTGCCATTAGTCCCCATCCCTTCTCCCACCCCCCCCCCCGCCCCCAGCCCTCAGTGTCCGATTGAGGTCTGTACTCACATGTAGACTGGGATGATAGGTCAGCACGCCATTGTCGCACAGGGTGACGTATTTCTTCTTCCACTCTTTATTCAATGACTTGCCACTTCGCTTCAACAGCATGCCCTGCAAGGAAAAAGAAGCCAAATACAGTCTTGTGTAAATGGACAAAGAAGTAGTCACAAAGGCAATTTAAAAATGTTTAACCTTTCTTTGTACCTTTGCAATTACACTTTTTTTTATATACAACATATACCTGGTGCTTGACAAATTTCCTCATGTGATACTATGCACGTGAAGATCTCCCATTAGCTCAAAAAATGTACTCTAAACACCCTCACAGGTTGCACAGTACCTTTCATATAACTAAAAAGCAAATACCCAAATGAGAAATGTTTTAAAGAGGAAAACCTAAACTTTCTTTTCTAAAAACAACACATTAACAGTATTTTTCACCTTATGTTTATGAATAAGAGTATTGCATTTTACAGCTTTAATTTCAGATTCACAATTTATTAAAACTGAAATTCCATTTCCCAACTTTGGTAATGATATTTAATGGGGTAAACTGTGTGTAATTTATTTCATCCATTTTAAATGAAATCACGTTGGCGCTTCTGGAAAAGCATTCAGAATCGGATACCAACATGTATTTGAAGTCATGCCAACCCAGTCTTCCTTCAGTGGCTGACGTGGATGTACTCTTGCTTTAACTGCCATTTACAGGCTTCCATGGAAGAAGGAAACAGATGGCCAACCCTGAGCAGGGGCCAGGCCCAAGTCCTGGACCTCGGGCCCTCTCCTTCCCAGTCTGGCTTCTTGCTTGCTTTAGCTCAGTCCACTCCAACCTCAGCTTTCATGTCTCAACTCTGCCCACTCCCATATGGTCACTGAATTCCTACCCACACACAATAAGAAAGATCTCTTGCGTGCATTTGTAAATCATTGCAATCTCAGTAATGACTTGGAAAGCCTTTGTGGAATGTGGGTTAAGTATCCTGGACTCAGGAAGGAGTTACAAGATTTGAAATACATTTTGACCTCTTGGGAAAGCAGAGGTACCATGAAGCCCCTCTGGAGCTTTCTCCAGCCTCCATTGTCTTCCTGATTTTGCTCTCAAGAACCCCAACAAGAGTAAAACTTAGGAAAGCATTCTCAGGTGACACAACTTAGCCCAAGTTCCAATTTATTACAAATATTGTGACAATACTGTCTGTGTTTTATTTGCCGAAATCACAACCAAGTTTCACAAATATAACGGATTAAGGGCCAGTGTGGAACTCTGATCTCCATTACATAGTTGCTGGGGGATCTGAAACATCCACAGAATTCCTGGAAGACCATCTCTGCAAGTTCTCATTACGTAAGGAAAACATGGCAAAATGTGGCCTTTCTTGATTTTTTGGTATCTTAGCAATATGGTAAGCCTACTTTATTTGTGGATTTATCACAAGTGATTTTGACCAAGCATGGTCAAAAAATAATAAAAGAAATTGAAAACAAAACTTTAAATCCCCAAGCATGCGTTACGGGAGTTCAGTGGATGAGGACACACTCTCAGTCAGTCACATATTACTATCATCAGTTGTGTTGAAATGATCTGCTGAGTGTTTCCCTGCCCTTCACTTTGTGAAAATCTGACTCCCAAAAGGCAAATGGTGCTCAAAAAGCAAGGTAAAAGTGAATGTGCTTAACTGAAGGGGTAAGGTGAAAATCTGGAATTTGTTGAAGGTGGTGTGTCTTTAGTGGAAATTGGGCAGCACTATGGAAAAATGAATCAAGCATCTGCAGTACAGCACTTAACTCTGTGCATCCTGAGCAGGCATGGTTTCCCCAATGGTGGTCTTCTGGACCACGTATCTGCAGTACCAAGGGACTACTGTATAAACCAAATGTGGTGCTAAGACTGACCAGATGAACCAAGCCTATGGGAGAGAGGTAACAGAGACTTCATTGCATGGTACGACAGCAGGAGGGGCAGTCACCATAGGGACACAGTAATAAACCACTGAGTTTCCCTCCCCAGCAGGACTCTAAAAGTTTTTAAAATCTCACCCAAATGCTCCTATGGGTTCACATTTTTCCATCATTCATTTCAGATGGAATTTCAACAATACCAGAGGCCGGAGGATCACTGTGGTATCACTGGAAGATCAGAGTTGTCCCGGGCTTCAGAAGGCTCTGCCCTTCCCATTTGGACAAGGGAGGCTGCAGTGCATCCCTGGACTCTGTGCAGATGGAGTATGGCAACTCCTTTGGCTGGCTTGTGGGTACTTTCATGAGCAAATCCTACACTTGTAATTATCCTCCACCAGGGAGGACTACAAGGACTTACGAACTAAGGGAACTTGGCCAATTTGGAGACCTGTGAAGAGATGTCTTCATAGTTTTCTGGGAAACTAGATGAGGATGATTTATTTTGATGCTGGGACATCAAATAACATCTTGGTGAAGGAAAATCCAAATGTTAGCAACTGTAAATAAATTCCATGGCATGCCTTGGAGAACAGGCAGTCAGTGGGCCTGCAGAACAGCTGGGTCCCGGAGACATACTTCTCGGTCCAGCCTCTGTCCCACCGGCAGAGGAGACTGACACCCACCTGCCGTGCTTCTCCTTCTCTGGCCTGAGCACCTGGCATTCTCCTTGCTGAGCAGTCAGGTTCATTCTCTCGCTTGTTCCCCATAAGCATAGGCCAGGGCAACAAGAAAGTATCAGGTGGTCTCTCATTGTGGATGAGACTGAGTTACAGGCAAAGGAACTCAGCACCAACAGGAAGTGTCAGACCCGGCCATCACCCCCTCATGTTTCACGTTTCCCCAGCACTCCAGTTTTCTCATTTCTCCTCTAATTCCCAAGACATTCCAGTTTAGCCAAGGAACAGGACAGGGTAGGGCAGGTGGGATGACCTTCACCTCATCACCATGATTCTCTTCCAGCAAAAGCATCACCTCTCATGGGACACTACTGCTGTTTAACTTTATTCTTTTAAAAAATCATCACTTCCAGTCACCCATTTTCGGTTTTCTATTTAAGAGCAACCAACATAGGGAGCTGAAACTTAGCACTATGCTTGTAGACAATAGTGTATTGTTATCAAGATACCATTCCAGTAATTGCTGGTGTTAGAAATAAGACCCGTGAAGACCACCGGAGACACAATCGAAGACACAGAAATGGGAAATCGTCCCGGTAAGGCAAAATTAACTTCTGCAGAAGAGCCACTGGCACAGTTGGCTGCAGGTCCGCACTTTTATCCCCAAGGAGGTGGGCCCTGCCCCTCTACTCGGATTGGTCGAGCTCGGTGCACAATCTGCTTGTGATTGGCTAACGCTACACTTGGAATTTGGGGGTGGGGTAGGTAGTAATTTCAGCACAAAACACAGAGCTCAGTGAACAAGAACCCAGAACTGCAAGCAGCTAAGATGGCGACACACTTTGATAGAAAAGGCTGCTTTCCTCACACTGGGGTGTCCGTGAGATACTCCTTCAAAGGGTTCTATATGGCTCACAGGGCCTGGAATGGAAGTGATGAGGAACGTGCCTACCTAGGGGGAACAGAAGGGTAGGAGGGTGGGAAGGAGGTGGGCTTGAGAACTATTTAAGGGCGGTGAAACAGGGAGAAGGCACTTGATAAATTGGGGTGGCCAGGGAGATCAGGGGAAAAGACAGCACCAGTGACCATAGCCTGCTCTTGAGGGGCCTGGTGGGGTCATTGGCTTAGCAAGGCTATAGGAAATGGTGACCAGGCAGGGAGGGGAGAGCAAGACGCTGAAGGGGAAAAAAAAGGACCACACTTAAGGGCTGGGTTATAACCAAACTTGCCGAAAACATTTTTGAAGAACTTTGAGAATCACTGAGAGCATTCTAATAAACTAGGTTAAGTACTTTTCCTTGTTTAAAAATGCAATGTTTCACTATTTCTGAAATTACAAAAAGTGACAAATAAAAGCACCATATTCCCATAAGAAAGCAATAGGCAAAAATCTTTGTCATTTTGAGGTTGGGCATGGTGGCTCATGCCTGTAATCTTAGTGGCACACATCAACAGGATCCTGGTACTATGCCAGCCCAGGCAAAAATTTAGCAACACCCCATCTCAATGAATAAGCTGGGTGTGGTACAAGTGCCTGTGGTCCTAGCACATAGGGGTCATGGGTCAGATGGTTGGAGGACAGCCCCGGGCAAAAATGTGAGATCTTATCGGATAAAATAACTAAGGCTGGGGAAGAGCCTAGCAAGCACAAGGTCCTGAGTTCAAACCCTAGTGCTGCCCCCATGAAATGCTGCTTCAAAGAAGGACGTACGGAAATAAGCAGAAAACATTCCATCCCTGCACTGCGGCTGATGAAATTATCGTGTGTGAGGAGATTCCTACTCTGGAGACCACTGATCTAATTACTGTAATGAGGTCTTGGTTGCAGCTCTGACGTCTAACAATTACTTTCTGAGGAAATAAATATTTGTTCCATAATATGGTAGAAGTATTCTTGTTAAATGAATCACTGGTAAATATATACAAATAATATATCGAGTTTATAAAATGAAATAAAGACATTTACCAATCAAATACACATTTAGAAGTCCCTGGCACAATTTGAATGTTTTATAAGACATTTCGTCTGCTTACTCAGATAATCAGAAAGCTGTGAAAAACACCTATCACACACTGCATGGCAGTGGATGTGCGTCTTTATCTGTCCACACCTCACACATACAGACTGCCCTATGCCTTAGTTTGGAGCCCCATAAGCAATTATGGGAACATGAGACGCCAGGGGAGCTCAGGAGGACCGCTCAGTCTGAGGCCACGGGTTGCAAGAAGGAGTAGCAGTCAAGGCCCAGGGAATCATGCCCTTCAGCCTTAGACTCTGTAGCGAGGAATACAGTACACGCGGGCACACTGCTTAGACAGAGAGCCTGCCTCCAGGCTGTGCTCAGGCGGCATCATGACAACACCTAGGCCTCAGTGGGTGCTTAAAACCAGAATCTGTGAATGACGTCCTGGTGCTGAATGAACGTCCTGGTACTTTCTGAGCACCAAAAACTCTCACATTGTGAGAGGTGTTAGCACCAGGAATTCTAACGCACACAAACACAGCGAGGTGCTCTTTTGCTTGTACACCTAGAAGGGGGGCAAAACCATGGCACAAGGAGGCTGAAAGGTGACCTTGATTGTACACACCCTGAAAGCAAAGGGTGACTTCCTTCTTCGAAACCAGAGTGGCTGGAGGAGGGTGTGACCCCTCTATCTCGGGACCTCCGTGGTTCTCCTGCAAAGGTCCAGTCTTTCGCAGGTCCTCCTGGCTCTTTATCTGTAAAAGGTATTCCCAAGATTGCTTCTGCCTTATAAGGGTATTGCTCATCTCATAGAAAGGGGGCTATAACGTCATCATTTTCTCTGGTAAATGGGTATTTTAGTACCAATTTCATCTAAACTTTGCCTATTAGTCTTGATCTATGAACACACACACACACACACACACACAAAACCTTGGGTCTAAGAGCGATGCTATCTTTGTAATGAGCTCTGTGCTTGAGTTGCTTCATATTCATGCTTCCAGGTTCTTGCAAAGTTTCCAGTCGATGAAAACAGTCACATGACTCAAGTCAGTCCTGACCTGACCTCTGGGGGTAGGAGCAGGTGACCCAATGAAGTCCAGCTATAGGACTGCTGTGTGCCCTGTGTCCCCCCAGACCCAACTGCCATTTGGGGACTGCCTCAAGTTCTCTGATTCTTGCCAAGTACACTGCAATCCCTCTGTGTCAGAAGACACACCCAAGGTGACACACAGCACATGTACTCTCAGAAGGGCTGGGGGTATCTTGAGAAGCAGCTGAGCCTTCTTTCTACATCACCAGGCACCCCAACACTAAAGAAACCAGGGACCGAACAGAAGCCCTGACCTTCCCCTGGGAGCCACCTGGGCCTCCACCTTCTTCCAGACAACATGACACCATGGGTTTGCCCTTCCTTGAAGGGCCCCCATCCCGAGAAGGCCTGGGGTCCCTAGCTGGGGATTTAATGCCCACAAAGCTACTTCCACATTTACACAGGTAAACCTTTAGGAAAAAGTTAGCCCAAACACAAGGAGGAATGACAAATCTATACACTATCTCCTGACAAATAACCTTAAAGAAGTTTCCTCAAAAGCCCAATCAGATAGGAGCTCTGATGAGCTGGGCTGGTGGCTGAGGCCCATGGAGTAGTGAGCTGAGGTTTGCAGCCAGATCACTAATGAGGAGATGCAGGACAGCTTCTGTGACTAAAGATGTGTTTTCTTTTTCTTCCTTCTTTTGCTTAATTTTGAACATTGATTTTCAAAGAGTGTTATACCAAGTGAGAATCAGCTTCTGAGTCCAAAGAACCCCAGAAATTAAACCACTCAGCTCCGAGTCCACTGAAGGTTTTCTGCAGATTCCCTGCCTGGAGTCTCCCAAGTCTGCACCTCCCGGTGAGATGTGCTGCATCTCATCCTGGTGGCTACACAAGGCAGACTGCTGTATAGTCCAAGACGCTCTTCAAAGTCAAGGTTCCACTCTGCCACCATGGGACTCCTCAGCCTTCCCTAAGTCCGGCAGCTAAATGGAAAGTAATTAGGAAGAGGAGCCCTCACCTCCTTGGGGGGACAACCTTGTGCTGCATCTCCACGCTTCTGTCAACCTCACGTCTCACACTTCATCTCAAACTTTTAGAGGACACAAAGTCACAGTCCTGCCGGCTGGGAGATGACAGAGGCTGGAAGGCTCCTGTCTGACTAAAGCAGCATTCAGCTCCCGTCAGCATGTGTGAATGGCCCTTGTGATTCTAAGTCTCTTTGAGCCACTGCAACCCAGGGCAAAGCCACACAGCGGAATGTCAAAATGCATCCTCGGTACATCTTTCAGATGCCACTGTGGTACTCAGAAAAACAATCTCGGCTTAGGACCGCTGGTCTTGACTGGCTGTCACAGTGGGGACGACAATTATAGAGCATGCTTTATTTGACTCTCATGAGCCTTCAGCATTTAAGATATTTTTAAGTTCAGAACAATATGGGGCTCACTCCAAACCAGGTGTGCTCTCTCATCATACAATGATGACTAGCCTGCAGGAAGCTCATGATCACCTAGGGGTGGTCACTCTGATCATCTCCATTTTACAAACAAAGACACTGATGCACAGAGTTGTTGTGTGATTTGTCCAGTATGCACAGCTGGTGAGCAACTGTTCTCTAAAGATGGCTTCCACTTACCCACGCTTCATGGCAATCATGTCCTTGTGCAAATCAGTCACCTCTGAGCTGCTTGGGACTCACTTTAACCCACATTACCTGTAGAAGAGGCATTGTCCATGAAGGTTTAAGTCATAACAAAGCTGGCGGCCTCTGCTTTGCAGAACCCCACAGATCAGTGAGCTCTACCTACAGAGCTCTGTCTGCAATCCTCAACCACAATGCTATGAGAAATGGTAACTGAGTGTTCTCTAAAATCATTCTGTCTTGGGGTGAATCCTGGGCAGCAGAAGATAGGGGAAAAAAAGAGCACTGTTTTTTCCAGGCGCACTGGCTTGGGCCCTGGCAGTTGGCTGAGGCTGGCAAGACTTAAGAGATGTCAGTGAAGAGGCTATGAGGACAGTTAGGTACATGAAGTTGGAGAAAGGAGTGAGACATACCCTGGCAGAATCCTCAGCAAATCTGCAGCCCATGGGGGCTGTGCCATGCAGCTAGGGAGTCTCATGGGGCCCATACCTGGCTGCAGGATTTCTATGCAGATGCTTAAGGTGCTACCAGCTCTGCTAAGTTTGGGAGGAGGAGGTTGAGATTTCCCATGCAGAATTATGGAAGATATTTCTGACTCCACACCCTCCTGGGTGTGGATTGATCCTAAGAGGGGTCTTCGCTACCAGCTTCTCCTCCCAGCAGAACCTCTCAGAGTGGCCTGAGAAACAATGTCCAATGCAGAGGATGTAGGGAAACGGGATCTCAGAATGAGGAGGATGGCACACAGGGTATAGGAGTCAGACCCTGCTCAGGGTCTTGGGAACTCAGAAAAGTTTTCAGAACTGCTCAAGATCCTTTTAAGTAGAACAAATCTGTGGTTGGAGATAAGAGACCCGAGGATGGGCTTTTGTGTGATGGAATGGATTATAATTTGATACAAAGGACACCCACAGGTTTTTAAAGGAATTATACTGTGTTCTGCACAGAAAAGTTTCAAAGTAACAAGTTGTCTCTAGACCCTGACCCTTAAGGGAGCAGGAAGCAGGATAAAACAGCTATGCAGCAACAAACATAGCCCATTTCTTATGGAAGGGAAGAGAGCAGAGCCCAGGTCCCAGACCATGCTTCCTGGGCAGGACTCAATTTCCTATGTCCAGGGTAGGGTGAATTAGCAACATGTGCCTAGCTGGGTTTCAGCATCACTATGGACCAGTGACTGCCATGTACCTCTGTCCCTCTCCACCTTTTAGAATAAGGGTCTCTGCTGCAGTTCTCCTGTCCCCCAGTCACTGGCACATGGGGCAGGTGTGTAACTCCTCTTGAGTTCCCTGGTTTTCAGAGGGTGAGGACCAGATCCAAGGAGCCTCAACCCCAGGCATACCTAGTGTTGATGAAGAGACTGTGGACTTCAAGTCTAAGCCTGATGCCATGGCTTGAGACTTCGGGGGTCTGAGTTGGGCTGTGGGTCCCTAGCACATAGGAGGGTAGACTGAAATAACCAAATCTCCAAAAATGACCCAAAAAACCCGGTCTCTGATGTTCATACCTGTGTGGCCCCTGGTTCGACGTAATGAGTAGAATGTGGTGGAAACTAATGGTGCCAGTTCTAGCCTAAGCCTGAAGGCGCTTGGAAGCTCTGGCTTTTATGTCCCTGGAAACCCCAAGCTGACTGCAGGACAGTCAGCTTGTTCTGCTGGGGAGACATGTGAAAAGGGAGAGCTAGGCATCAGGCAGATGACTGCAAGTGGCCTTCTCATGCTGACCTCTAATCCCACCCACACCCTCAGGCACTTTCGCTGAGGCATCAGGTGTGTGGCCCTGGATGCTCTGGCCCTAGAAGGTGCTGTGTGGAGCGGATGAGCTGTCCCCAATACCCAGAGAACCATGATAAAGAATAACCTGGTGTTACTTTAAACCACTGCGATTTGGTTCAATTACCTAGAAATAAATAACCAAAATGGCCTTGGGGTAGAACTAGGGGCTTGGGTTTGTGCTCATGGCCCTGAGAGGCTGTACCACCTCCCCAGGAATCATCTGACCCATCAGAATAGTTATAAAGCTTTCACTTCTTTTACTCACTTGTGTGGGAAGAAAATTAAGGGCTTTTTGACACCTCAAATTATTCCTCTTGTCTTACTTGGAAATGGCTAATGTTGGTCTAATTGCCACCACCACCTAATTTACCAACTCACGGAAAAGACTGTGATTTCAGTGACCTATTGAAGTATGGGGATCCCACACAGACACTTCTTGTGCTTTTGCTGAAGGACCCTTTTTTGTGGGAGAGAATTGTCTGCTGCTGCAAACTCTTTATTCGCCATGTGTATTCTTTGTCTAGTCCCAAGAGGTCATTGAAAGCCAAAAGCAATGTTAAGTGTACAAGCTTTAAATAACTTACAAAGTTAATGTAATGAATGTAAGTGCGATCTGAAATCCATCACTCAGCGTTTGCTGCAGCCCCAAGCTGTGATAAAACACCACTCATAAATTTATATTAAAACTCTGCTCGATAGCAATTATTTACCAAAAAGATTTATTGACTGCATTAGAGACCGGGGGTCTTTCCCAGCAAATCAGTCTGTTTTGAGTCTGAGGGGCTGAACAGTGCTGGCGTCTGCTCACACGCGGATTGTCATGACACACAGGGAACACAGAATGGCTGTGTTCCTCGGTGGCAGTGAGGCACTGTCTGTGGTGTGGCTGCTCTGCCTGAAGGTCTGATGAGCAACAGGACTGTGAAGGCTTGGATCTTGCCTGTAGCAGTACTTCTTACCTTCTCAACAGACGCTGGAGGCCTTGTACACATCCCATAAAAGTCAAGGGCAAGGTGTGGTTTAGCAGTGATGGTCACTGAACCCCCCCACCTTCAAGAGGTGCCTTCCTAATTAACCAACTTTAAAAGATAATCATTCACCATGCTTAAAATCATCCACACGAGTTCAGAAATGAGTGATGTTTCTACTTATAAATAAAAGTGGTGTTTAGCTGAGCAACTGTTGCCTCAGCTCCTCAGGAAGCTGAAGTGGGGAGGATCTTTTGAGCCCACGAGTTTGTGGTTAGCTTGGGCAACATAGCAAGATTTCATCTTTTCAAAAACAAAAGCAAAAACCAAATATAAAAGTGCTGTAGTACTGACTGAGTTCTGTGGGGCTCCACAGTGATTTACATTCAAACTACTTTGGAAAAGATTTTCATTACAGCAGTGAAAGGTTTCTACAGATTTCTAAAATGTCTCAGAGTAAAGCCTGTACCTTCAACTGAGATCCAAAGAAAATGACAACTAGTCACTCAAATTCTGTATTTGCTTTGAATACTTTAATTCTAATTAAGATTTTTACTGAGCCAGGAGTGGTGGTACACACCTGTAATACCAACACTGAGGATTGCATAAAACTTAGAAGAGTGCACACTGGTGGGTAGAATTTCATTATTAGAAACCAGGGTCCTGAGAGGAGCTGGATCTTTTTCTCTGATGACCTCAGCCCCCTTGTATCCCACTCGGTCAGAATGGGAATGCATCCAGCCTATTCCTGACCTCTTATTGTGCAAGCTGCCCCTTGTGGATGACAAATACATGCTCTTCCAGGAATAGCCTGGAACCAAAGGCATGGAAACCTGTGGCTCTGCACCTCAGCAGTGGGGGAAGTCAGTGCAGGCCTCGCTCCTGGACACTGACATCAGTGCTGGTCCTAACCATCAGATATACATAGTTCCCACCCTTAAACACACACTCATCTTAACAGGAACTCGGGATGCCTTGCACTCTCATGTAGACTATTGATGGTTGAGACCCTACAGAACTGGGACTACACCCTCCAGTTTATGGGCCAAGTCTGACTGACCTAATGCTTGTAAATGAAGGGTGATCAGGACACGATCGAACTCCATCCTTTCACCCTGCACTGCAGAGACAAGCAGCTCAGGAATGACCACACGACCTATGGAGCCTGAAACACCTACTCTCTGGATTTTAACAGAGAAAGTTTAGGCCCTGCAGCAGGACAGGGGACAAAGGGAAGCAGTCAAGAGCCATGCTGTCCTAGGTTGGTAAATTTCACACTTTCTCCATAAAGTCCCCTTCTTGCTTCCCTCACTGCTCCTGGCATCCTGGTGAACAGCCCCATGGATGGCAACACTGAGCTGTAGGGTCACGTGCTCTGGGCTTCCACAGCCTCTACTTAAACAAGCGTCTTCATCCCTTAGAGATGGTTGTCACAGGTTGAGCCGTGCCCCACTTCCCAGTTCACATGTGGAAGTCCTGATCCCCAGTACCTCAGATACAACTGTTTGTGGAGAGAGGGCCTTTACACAAGTGATTACATTAGTGGGGGCTCTCGTTTATTAGGGCAGGAGTCCTCCCTTACAAGAGGAGGTGGCCAGGACACAAAGCCTCACACAGAGAGAAGATGCCCATCTACAAGCCAAGGGGAGAAACCAGCCTAACAACACCTCAATTGTGGACCTCTAGCCTCCAGAACTGTGCAGAACAACTGTTGGTTAAGCCCCAACCCGTGGAACTGTGGCCTCAGTGGCCACAGGTGACTGGCAAGCAGGTGTAGAAACAGGCTGTGAGTGGCTCTCAGACAGACAGAAGCTGTTGACTGTAGGGATACCCGTGGCGCCCAGCAGGCATGGGAAGTGGCATATCACGTGCTTGCCACACGTGCCCTGTGGGCCCCATGTACACTCGTATCTTCATGAGTCTGGATTCTCACTTCCTGCTGGATGCTCTCCTGGTGTGACTCAGGCACCCTGAACCCAGCACACCCCGACAGAAACATGGATTGCCCCTTTTGTAGACTGGATATCTAAGGTGACTCTGGCTCTCAGACTTTTTATCAGGAGCTGGTGCAGGGGGTTGTCCTGAAAGAATAGCCACGCCAATTTACAGACATTCTTTGCTCTCAAAAAAAAAAATAAATCAAAGCAATCCATCAAGAACCTGAAGCCAAGGCTAAAGAAGGAGTGGGTGCTGGGGCTCTACGCTGCACCTTCAAGTGGCACGGGGCAAATCTGGTGGGTGACCCCCACCTGGCAGGGTGTGTGGTTTAACAGCAAAAAGAAGTATGACAGAAATGCCAATTGTACAGATACACCATCCATCAAGACAGCTGTCATTCAAGGTACAGGAGATACTCTTACAGAATGAGGTCAATCAGCAACACAGAAATCGTTTGCTGTGTACAGAAAGATAATGCTAATGAGCTGGCTTTCCCGGAAAACGGGCCAATTCACACATGTGCCTGGATGTAAGTTTGGTGAAAGGAGACGATGGGCAGACACACGCCCCACCACGGCTACATCATTTTAACTTTCCATCTGGTTTAGAGTGTTTCCATAGAAACAGCAGGAATGCCCCCTTCCCTGCATTCCTTTTTAAAGCAGTGATGCCTGCCACCCTACCCCTCCTCTGCAGGACCCATTGCTGCACACACAGGGGTCGTCCCCTGGCCTGCTGTGTGGTGCAGGGAGTGGGGGAAGGGTAGGGATGCGGAGATGATTCTGGATCTTTAACCAGCCCCCTGGTGACCCCTCCCCTTTCTGGTTAGTAATATTTCTGTCATTCTGCCAGGTTGTCGGGTACAAAGGGTTACACTTTAATTGAGCTGTCAGCATCTCCAACAATCCTATAAAGCCCCGATTATGCACGGCGGGGTTAGTGACACACTGGTTATTGTGGATGCCCTATTTGCGAAACCCAAACCCGCGCCACACACAGGTCAACTCACCCGCGCGACCTTCCTGTCATTAGCCTCGTCTATTCCTACCTCACTGCTGAGAAAATCACACAGCGCGGGCTTCAAAGCGCCAGCCGGGACTGGATTCGACCAGGAGCTAATCACCCACAAATCCAGCTCAAATGGCAATAATTGGCTAAACTGCTCCCCTCTCCAGAGCTCAGCAGTAATTTGGGATAATAAAGAAAAGAATTATTCAGCTAACTGCCCCGAAATGTATGCTTTGTGACCGACACACTTCACATTTTAATAATGATGGACAGAGAGTCCAACTTAAGATAGTGTCAACTGAATAACAAGACCAGGAACAAGGATGGGGAAGGAAAACACAAAGTTTGTGCTTTCCCCACTTTTAGAAACCACACTTATGACAAGCAATGCTGACGAGTGCCTGGTGACACTGTAGAGTTCCCTCCAAACCCAAATGGTGACAGGCAGGAAAAAAAACAGAACAGTGAAACTATCATATATTGGGGCTCAAAAACACAACAAACAAACAAACAAAGCCCCTCAAATGGAGCTATCTCTTATTTAATGAAAAAGAAACTAAGAAAACCACAGTGTTCCCATCAGGCTTGACAGATCCTGTCTTGACTCTTCTAATTTGTGTGACCTCCTGGTCACTTTGTTTTTCTTTCTCTGCACTGTCTCTCCCCTGAGGATTTTCAACACCAGGGATGATGGCACCTGCACTGGCTGCTGGGGAACACCTCTGTGGGCCTCCTCTTGATGCTGTCAGAGTCCAGGGCCTATGTGGGCCAGGTGGCAGAGCTGAAACATTCCATCACCTTCTTCCAGCTGCAGTCACCCCTTTTCCTCTCACCCTGACTGCCCCAAAGGCAAGAACCACAAACACAACCAAAGGGCGCTTACCACAGTCTATGAATGGACTTGACTTCTCCTGTAGCTAAAGCAGATTAAACTGAGTGCCACCTCTGACCTCGGGAGTGTACCCAGGATCCAGGCTGCACCCCCCACCCCTACCGTATGAGGAGCCAAAGCCTCTCATGGGAGGGTGGGGGCTTGGGAAAAATGCTAATAATTCATGGACTGCACAGTAGCCACAGGCATGGCAGAGAGGAACCCTGCAAAACTGACAACAAAAACCTGCTGCTGCTTCATCAGGCAATGACCGCTGAATACATCGTCACTGCAGGTATCACAGGCGCACAGCACTGGTTATCGATTCCCGTGGGAACGGCAAGCGTGTGAGCTCAGCTCAGGTCTATTAAGAGTCAAAAGCAATGTGTCAGGTAGGCTATGAAGTAGAGTTTTATATCTGCATAAAACATTGAGAGTTTTCTGTATGGGAGATGTGTCCTTTGTCCTCAACCCACACTTTTAAATGTGTTCTTAGGATACAACCCAATCTTGCTTCCAGAGTTCCTCTTTTCCATTTCTGACAATTTTTTATCTGCCTAAGTCTTCTGCGCTGCCAATCATGAATCAGGGCTCACTTCTGTTTAAGTCATACTCTTCCCCTGGAAGGGCTCACCCGCCTCTGCCCCACAGGCAGCTCATCTTCACCTGCCTGATCCAGGCTCCCCGAGGATCCACTTCACACTGCCTCCCCTACCTCCTCAGCTTCAACAGCCCTTCAATGGGCCATCTCTGGGCCCGTTCTGTCCAACAGAGCCTCCATAAACCACCAGTGACAACCAAATCATCAGCGTGTTGTTAGTCGTGAGATGTCCTGCTGTCCGTATGAACTTGGTAGGAGAAAAGATGACTTTCCATACTGATACCATGCTGAAATGAATATATATGGGAGAGCCTGTGAAATGCCACATGTGGTCTGCATGTTTCTACTTGACAGTGTTGTCCAAACCATGCTGGGTCCTAGTGTCAAGGTTACTAGCTCATTTTGTATTCGTTTAATGTGGCAAATAGCAAGTGTCCTAAAAGTAGTTGAAGAACGAATAACTGAATAATTATAACTGTTACCATGAGGTTAAATATGACCAGTGAGCAGGCAAGGCTGAATCCATGCTGTCTGTGGGTTCCACCACACAACAGAGCTGATGAGAAAAAGCTGGCTCGTAGAGGTCTCAGCTGAGACCCCGTCTAGTCGGTGTCAATGCATACTTTGTAAACACATTTCACCATCTTGGCTACATGGTAGCACCCAGGGCCTGGCCCTCAAGATCCTCACATCTGCTGTGGAGGCTGAGATGTACACAGGTAGATGAAGGCAACTGAAACAAGGACTATGGCCGGATTCTACTAGAGAAGCCCAAGCATAGAAGGTGCAGTCCTCCTCCTGGCTAAGAAAGGAAAAAGGGCTGTGCAGACCAACTGCCACATGACAGTGTTAGCCTTAAAAACTTAAACTAGGAATGGCTAAAAAGTGCTCGGCACACTTAGTGAGCAGGCGACTGTGTCTCTACCTATGCTGAGGCAGATGGCACCAGCGGAGGCTGGGCCTCAGAAGCCTGTGCCACACAGCCCTCCAGGCAGCCCTTGCAATATGCTGGAGCCAGCACAGAGAAGGAACCCCGCAGCTGGCCCTGTGAGGCCAGGCCCTGGCAAACGAAACACTGCATGTGTCGCTGTAATGAGGAGCAAAGGTCACTTCCTGACGTTACCACCAGTACTTTGATTTGATGGCGGTGATGACACGACCAATACTTCCTAGTTTCTGGGATATGTGGATACCATCAGAACTGATCAGAAGTAAGAAGACAGACTAGAACTCTGACTCTGGAAAACACAATGAACCTGATTGGTGCTGTGCTTCTTTGCTGTGTGTACATGGGGCTGCCGATGGACGCCCAGGGCAGCAGTCCTCCTGAGCCATCTGAACCTTTTCTGCATTCTGGAGACTCCCAGGTGCTAAGTCACCAGGTGGTCTGAACTGTAGGAGGCTCTCAGTCTCTGATGAAGGACGCAGTGCAGGTGACTGGGACTCAAAGGAGCAGCAGGTCAGGGTCCTTGGTAGTTCATTTTCTCCAGGTTGGTTCTTTTAAAGTTGTGTTATGTCTAAAATGTGAGAGGGCTTTTCACTACAGATCCCAGTGTCTTCCCCACGGGGTTCATGTGAGAAGATGCAGGTTGCTGGAAATCAGGATCAAATGGATGTAAACAGGCTTAGAGTCATCCCACAATGGCACTTTTGGTAAGCCAGGAGTCAAAACTCCTCCCCATCGCCCACCTGCCCACCAGGGACACGAGTTCCCCAGCCAGGGGCACAAATGGATTTTCTTCTAGACTAGCAGTCAGTTTGAGTGCCCTACCCCACCTGAGGAAAGGGAAAAGAGCCAGGAACCACACCCTGCAGACCACAGGCAGTGGGCTCCCGAGTGGAGGAGACAAGAGGTGATGGTTAACATGGACACATGGATGGCTTGGATGAGCCTCAGTTCTACCCAACATTCCCTGCAAAAGCCCGCTCAGTTCCAGCTTGGCAGCTGTAAGAGAACTGCAGGCCACTGCTACCAGCACAAACATGTCTCCTGACTGTAGAGGAAATTTCAGTGGTGCCTGCAGCTCCATACCAATTTAAACACATCTGGATAGAATACCCAGTACCAGTGCAAGATATACACCTGGAGTGGACCACATCCAACGGCCCTCACTCCAGAGTCCTGAAACACCAACAACCATTATGAAAAGAGGATGACATGGCATTTGACAAATCCTCTGATTCATCACATTTAACAACACTGCTCGAATGGTCCCTCTAGAGAAGCTGATTGTTAATCAGGACAGTTTAATGACGAAACACCACAAATATCGTGTCAGCAAGTTAAAAATGGCCTTGTTGTTCGGATGTAAGAATCACTTAGTGCATAGTATATATAAAGTATTGTATTTCATGCCCCATTTCCTGTAACATATTAGTGGGTTCAATCATCAAGTACCAATCGCTTCCTTTCCTGGCTCAGATACTGTGAGGGGTGAGAGGGGCTCCATGGTGGGAGAAGAGCCCTTGGAGGTTCCATGGCCACGAACAAGTATGGGAATCAGTATTCTTTGCTTTATGGGCCTGACAATGACATTAAATAATTGGGCATCAACATTTCAGCATATACGCAGTCTTAGTAAAGAGTTATTTATATTATACGCTACCAGTTGAACCATCACTTGTTGTGTTCTTCCTTCTATATATTTCAGATTACTCAAAAGGTTGACTGGATAGCAGAGCCTTCCCGTGATGATTTGATTTCACCTCACTATGAAACAAATGTCAGGAACATTTATCAGAGCAAAGAAGAAATGGAATCTGTGTGGCCACAGGGTCTCTGCAGTTAGGAACTGTTTGGAATTACAATTTAAAAATTCCCAAGATGAGAACAAGACAGACAAGGAGGACATTTCACCTGTTGGATTCCCCTTTATTTGTCCTGGAAACTTAGAGTAAGCTATTTATCTGTGCTGTGAGACTAGCAGGTTTGGAGAAACAACAGGGACTGGAAACGTGTAGTTAGAGAAAGGCAATTCTTGGATACTGAATCCATCAACTATCTCCTCAAGGCAAAAAAGGAAAAACAAGTAGTAAATGGTTTCAAGTCATGCAGGACAAAGCTAAGGGACCCAGAGAAGAATGACTTTTGGTGGAGCTCACAATGTATTTGGGCATTTTTCTTTTTGCCATGACTGCCAGGATGCTCAGGTGAGTCATATGTTAAATTTCTGAGTGCACATTTTCTGGGAATATAGTATCCTTCCTTTTGCTGCTTGATACTTGGCTTTTTATTGTTCAAGTGAATATTTGGACTGTTTCAGTGTAAGATACAGATTGCAAAAAGGAGGAGGAGGAGAAGGTTAAGAAGATAGTTTAGCCCCTCAACTTAGCATTCCTAAGGACCCAAGTAAGTGGAAGAGATAGGTCTGGGTGGGGAGGAAACCCATGGGGTTTGGTGAGCCCAGTCCGGTGCCTTCATAGGAACTTTCCATCGCAGTCACACAAGGGCAGGCTAGGGACAAAGTTACACCCAGGAGGAACTCAGCTGTGCTAGAACTTGAGCCGGTAGCTGCCTCTTGCTCCCCACAGAGGTGACGCTGCAGCCGAGGCACTGGTCTTTTAAGTTGCTCATGGTGCTGTGAAGGGTGGGCAATGGCTTCTCACACAATACTTCAGAACTTATTCAGCAAAGCTCGATTTTTTTTTCTCCTTCAAAGGTTGGAATTTGTTCTACAGATAAAAGTAATGTCTTTGCGGAAATAACTGTAAGGCCTTCCTGACAAATGCAAGTGGCTCTGAGTATCAAGCCACCATTGTGCTCCGGTGCAGTCAGCCATGGGAGTAATGGCAAGGAATGGGGGCCAAACTTTTCAAGAAACTGCTCAGAAACAATAAGATCTGAGGGCCTGATGCCAATTACTTGTTCCTACCAAAAGTGGGGAGATCCAAAATAGTATATGGTTTTTAGAGGTGAGGTGTTCTGTTCTGACAGGAGGGAACAAAGCACAGGACTGCCAATGTTTGGATGTCCCTGTGACGGTCACTCAGAACCGTTTCCTCCAATGGCACAGAACGGTTCTGTGGCCTTAGCAAAAATTTCCTCCCACTTTGCTTCTTTTAAAACTTCTTATGGGTGGAGAGGGAGTTAATAAAAGAAACAACATGTATTTAAAAAAAAAAAAAACTGCAAGGTGCCCAGAGTAGGCTAATGGAATTTGATGCTGGCTTTAATTTTAATGAAGAAAGTCGCCAGTAGCAACAAAACTGTCAGCCGCCGCCGAGCACCATTAATAAAGACGGAGACAACATTAGCGCCCGGCTCCAGTACAAAAGGTTCCCTCGCTTCATGCTGTGCTAAATTGGCTGCCCAATTTTTCTTAAGTGTCCGTTCTATTTAGAAGACAATTTATTAATTTTTTGCCATTCATTGTCAGTTGACACGCCATCATTTTGTAGCCCGAATTTTAGATGAAAACTAATTGAAAAGACTGGCAGTATTGATGCGGGGTGTTATTTGTCAATTACGGCGGGAAATACTCCTTGCTTCTACCAAGTTTGATGCCCTGTTCTCTGGGTATGAGCGTGGTTACTGCCAGCATTGAAGTATGAGGTAGCCTCTCCCAGCTCATCGATTCCCAGGTGTGGAGGGAGCCACCTTTTCTGCTCTGGGGACCCTTGGTGCTGGCTCCATACGTTGTAACTTGTGGCATCAGTAATGATTACAGACAGTCCTGCACGGAACACAGTGCATCCTGAACTAATTCATATTCATTACTTTTATCACACTCCTTAGCAGCTAGAGTAACGACTTAAGAGATCTGTATCCCAAATTTTACAACTTTTAACACAATTTCCCCTCTAAATTACTGTATCTTAAATTCAAGTGGGGATATGCATATATGTGTGTATACATACTTATTTGCATGTATATATGTGTTCATATGTGCCTACATACATATCTATGCGTTCATACATTCCTATATGTATGTGTGTTCATGTATACATCTACATATGTATATGGCTCACACTACAAGCACATGTGTACATACGTGTATGTATGTACATGTAGACATGTTCCACACATCAATTTGCCAATGAAAGTTCAGCTAAGGTCTAGTTTTAAAAATGATAAACCTTGCCTTTGATAAGGAAAAATGCTTGTAAATCTGTAAAAAGCCCTTCAGAACTTGGCAACTACAGAGTTTGACAAACACATGTCTGCATTACCGTTCCATTTCTTTAACAAATTCTAGCAAAACCCTGATAAAGCACCTTGCAAGTGAATAGTAATCTGCTTATCAACTGCAGAAAAATTTAATGAATTACAATTTTCTATGCTCAGCTTAACTTCCCTTTCTGTGGTGATGTGGATGATGGCATCGGCAAAGATCGCCAGATAGCCTGGATTATGTTCAATTTGAATTTACACGAGTTAAAGGTTGCAACTATTAAGACTCACATTTTCCCGAAGGCAGAAGACTAAACGCAGTGCTGTGTAGTCGTGGTGTCACGTACGCTCTCCTGTCCTGTGGCAGAAGAATGAAAAGTCCCTGAGGTGCCATAGGCACCCACTGTATTCAGACGGTCCAGCACTAAATGAAAGGCCAATTTCAGCAGGCAATGGGTGCCTGCTGTGAACAGGAAAATCTTTCTTTCTAAGCAATCAATCCCCAAATTACCACTGTGCTGCTTCCAGTCCTTATCAGCATTGGACCTTGGATCCGCCACTGCCCAAAGGGACCTGGCAAACTGAGGAGGTGCTCTGTGGTCTCCCAAGGATGCTCAGGACCACCTGTGACCTAGTCCCCTGGCCCTGTAACACTACATCAGGATCTGGTGGGGTCCAAGAGGGTGCTGCCCAGGCTGAGGGGAGTCTGGCTCCTATGTAGGCGAGTCTGGGCCTGGTGATGAAGTCTGTGTACCTTCCTGGCCTTGGCAGCAGTGTGCCTTCAGGTACTGATCTTATAATGACCACATGGCCAGACCACATCACAGGGATCTGATGTGCTCTCAGGACCCCAGCCCAAGGTGGGGGTCAACATGAGCCCCACCTGCATGAGACCTTGCAGGTCTGCGAGGTTTAGCATCAAACAGACAGCACCATTTGATGTGTTGAAATTTAATGCAACTCTGGGCAGAGGGCATCTCTCACTAGCTGTCTTGTGCACAGTCCTGGTGTTTGTGGACACAGGTGTCTCATTCCCACCTCAGCCTCTGAACTCTAGGTCAGCATGTGACATAGGCAGGGCCATTTTGTCCCCAGTCACAGGGACTGCTCACAAGAAATAACAATTTCCAGGACTTCAGTTTTGGTCTTCTGCTGGCTGGGTGCGGGAAGGTCAGACTTTGAGTGCCCAGGGTTAAGCACATGGACTGTGAGAAAGTTTAGGACCTGACAGTCCAGAGATCAGAACCAAGAGATGGCTCCCACGGCTGCATGGGGCCTTCCTTCAGCTCCCCTGAATCACAGAGCTCCTTCTTGCTGACACAGGTGAGGCATGTTTTCTTGTAGGCAAAACCCCAGTAATTCTGGATGAACCAGTGGGCATCAGAATAAACCTAAGAGGAGGAAGGTCCGTCATGCTGAGCTACTATGGAAAGATTAACACATTTTTGGTACTTCTGAAACGAAGCTGCTACCTGGAAATGTGGCAGGCTGTATCTAGGGACCCCAAAGGGCAAAAACCACACTTCCTCTAAGGCCTGAAGGTCAAGGGCATCTCCTCCTTCACCCAAGCATTTTCTCATCTATTTACCAACACCTGGTTTGCAATCCCAGTGAGCATCCTCTGACCTGAATTAAGTGGAGACAAAGCAGGTGTGCATTTGCAATATAAAACTCAAAAGTTCAGGACACTGAACCTAAAGGAAAAAGACTGATTCTGTATTTAAGTACAGACCAAGAGCAACTCCCTCAATACAACTAATTCATCTTTTATGGCTTCAAAAACATTCCCAAATAAAACAGTCCTAAATCTGGTTTGAAAAGTGGTACACTGGTAACTGATTTAGTAACTATGTTTAAATAATTATGGTGATATTTAAGTACAGTGGAGCAAAGGGAGCTTAAAATTTTAGTTGATATTTAATTTTGAATAAATCTAACAATGACTGATTTTTTGAAATGCCTGCTATACTACTGGCTCCCTGAGAAATTGAACCAACCATTTTCCAGGTAGACTTTTGTCACCAGCACGATGCCCACACTCACTTTTCCATTTCCACAGGCCTCCCAGGTACAGCGAGTGGCTTGGACATCAGCAGAGTCAAGTCTCTATAGGGCCTGATGGTTTGTTAAGCATCACATATGAATATTTTCACCTTTGTTCCCTCTTAGGTCTTGTCTATTTTCCTTTTCCTTCACAAGATTGTCAACCAGTCATTTTTACTTTAAAATGATCAATGCCATACTTTTGGAGGTCACTGACATTGAAAGCAGACCTCCTCGGGTGCACTCTGAAGCACCCTACCACAGCAACTATAGTACAAAGTAAAAGCTGACCAAATGTCTCTCCTACAGTAGTGGACGTGCTCTAAACTTTGGAGGGTATTTTACAGGACAGGGTGCTCCAAAAGAAAGGACTCCTTCTTGCACCTTGCTCAACTAAGTCTGACATGAAAAATGCAGTGAAAAGAAAGTAAAACAAGGGGAAAACCAGACATTCTGAGAGCCCACCAATGAAATCCTGTAATTCCAACAATTCAGTGTGCTAACATAAATCAACCAAGCACATGAAGTGTAGAGAGGGAAAGTTCACAGCCAGTGAAGGGAAGGACTCGCAGGACCAGGCACCAGGCTGGCCTGGATTCAGGGTCTGCTGTCTCTCCACGTACCTCTTCCCCATTTCACCTGGATGGTCTGGAGTTGGATTCCCTTTGCAGCTATGATAGCCATGGAAGCTGGATAAGGAATCAATTTGCCCTGCTCTGTGGAGAAGGGCAAAATATCCAGTTGGGAAATGAACCTGGAGTGGCCCATGTGACACCACTTAGCATTAGACACCAGCCTTGCTTGTTTCTACTAAGGGGGAGGGGAAGGACAGAGGGACCCTGTGGTTGGCAGAGGGGACCATGGTATAGGCTTCAACTGGAAGCAGGGAAGGAACATGGTCTCCTCTGTGTAGTATTTTTGGTGTGACCTTGAACAAGGAACTGGGCCTAAATTTTCTCTGCTGTGCTTGATCACTGGGTTTCAAATTGGGTTTGCTGGAGGTGACTCCAAGGACCCTGTGAGAGAAGATGGAATGGCTGGAGCACTTGTCTTCACATCAGCCGTTTAGATTCCATTTCCAGTCTCAATCATTCTATGAGCCAATTCTTCTTTCTTCCACACACAAAGAAAGCCTAGGGTGGACATACTTCGTACTACCTGCTTCATTAAAAAAATTGGGGTCATTAGCTATGGCTCAGTTACAGCCATCTTGTATTTCTATACTGGAAGCTAAGGAAGAAAGTCTTGGTTTACTAGGACTTCTTGATAATCAAAACATCAAATTAATTCTGAGCACAGCCTACACTAACTTCCGACCAAAACCCAAACAAACTAGCAACCATCCTTTCCCCTCATCAGTCTGCTGGTCCCTCATCTCTCTCACTCCCTGAAAAAACGAACTACTTTGTTCTGTAAATTTCAGCATTAGTAAATGCACTTACCATCCTTCACTCCCTAAATGAGGCTGAATAATATACCTGTCTGATTAAATTTTCATTAGCATTCAAAATCATTATTCAGTCATATTGTCTGATAAAACGTTCTGGCTTTTGAGTCCCCAAATGATTACCATGGGGTCTCAAAAAGTGATACCTAGTCTCACTAACAAAGAGAAAATCATCTTTTAAGCCATCTAGATACACTGGAAAGAAGGGAGGGAAGTGACTCCCACCATGCCTGCCGCATCCCTGGATTACCCAGAGCTTTATCTGCACCTGCCCAGGGGCTAATTAGATAGCAAATACAAAAATCCCATGGAAGTTGACACTGCCAGCCTGGAATTCTGTTAATCATATTAAAAAAAAAAGTAAGAAGGTACACAGTGTTTTTCCTAATAAAACTCCTCACCTAACCTGCCCAATCAGGCTGCAAATCCTGAAAGACAGCAGTGGGGAGCTTTTCCTCTCATTCAATCTGCAAAAGGAGGGAAGGCAGATCCTCTCAAATAACCTTATTTTTAATGCCTGACTTTTGACCACTGCTTGTCTCCCAAACACGCAAAGCTCCTATAAACGGTTTTTTTTTTCTTAAAAAAATAAAAGATTCCTCAAAGAAAGAGTGTAAACTCTCATTGATTTCCTTCTTTGTAGAAGGAATTGCCCGCTATAGAAATTAAGGGGTCTTTTGTAAGTTGCCCAACTTTCTGGAGGAGCACCCCATTGCTCAGGCTCTCCCTCCTTTCACCTCTTTGTTGGAAGGTGTCAAAGGTCCATCAGAGATGAGCTCAAGTCAGGACAAACCACACAGCCTGCAAGCTATCAGCCTGCAGATCTGCAGTTCACCTCTGTGTTAACTCCCACCGCTAATTCATCATGGCCAGGACAGCTGGGCTGATTGTGGGCTTCCCAGCACAATGCGGGGCTCACTGACCACCCCTCAGCCCTGGCCAGGGGGAGGGCTGACGGGCATGGGCTCCGGCAGCCGGAGATAAGTGCTGGCTGTCAGTACAAGGACAAAGAAGGGCAGGCCCTGGGGAGAGAAAGGAGATAAAAAAAAAAATTCTCCACAACTGCTTTATCTGATGAGGGTTATGGCTAATTAATTATAAACTCAATTACCTAACCCTTACTTCAGCAGTCTCTATTCATTAAGAGATAAAACTTGACTGGCAGCTAACTTTCTCTTGCACACGCACGCAGCAGGCTGGCTTTAATTTACACTCGCCAACACCCCATTTCCTAAAGAGACCTCCAAAGGCACCCATACCTGTCAAGCACTTGTCAAAAGACGGCTTGTTTCAGGGGTTCCCCCGCCTCTCTACCCCAAGCCCTCTGCTTCACGCCAGGAGGCCCTGCTCCCATGCTGGGCCTGGCATTAAAAAGCAAACCCAGACACTAGAGACAATAGACATTAGGCACACACGTCCCCCTTCTCAGTACTGCTCCAGCCTTTGTTTCATTTTAAGTGAATCTTGTAATCTGGGTGCTGAAATTGGGTGATCAGCTACAAAATGTCTTCTCTTCCCAAAAGGAAAAGGGAAGAAAGGAGCGCTCTGGCATAGATTGTTTTTAAGTACAAAATTCCACCCCTCTCCCTAAATTCCGGACGGGGCTGACCTCCCTCATCAGTTCCCGCACCTGGTTTCAGAGGCGGCGCAGCCACGGGCCCGTTTCATCAGTAGGCTCTATTCAGTGGAGGCTGTTAATCTCTCTCACCCTCTCTCCGCTTTGCCCACTTTAATGTATTTTCATGTCTATAAGTTCTTTTAATAAGCTGGGAGGGTCTGGGAGAGAAATACTTCAGGTTTCCTTACTGCTCGTCGCCAAAATTACCTCTGGCGTACTGCAGATGACACAGGCTAGTTGTGCATCAAAACACTCCAGTTTATTTCTCTTGCTAACGGGAGGCTACCGAGACCCCCAGATTTAATGCCAGCTCAATTATCTTTACAGCGAGCACGGTGAGCACTGAGAGGCCTCCCCCAGCCTGTCTTCTTTCTGCTCGCAGGCTCCTCACCCTTCTGTTTCTGGGCAGTCTCCTGGCTTTGCTCTTGGCACTGTGACTCCAGGGCTGTCATCTGGGGTTCAGAGCCACACACATGGAGAGAGCCCAGGCTAGCTGGTTCTAACTGCAAACGCTCCAAGGTGGGGAGGTTGAAGGGTACAAGTGGCAAGGTGATTGCAAGAACATACAACGTATCTTTACTTGAAAAAAAAAAAAAATCCCTGAAAGCAGTGCTGTCTCCAGGCCCTGGCCCACACATGGTGCACCGGTGGGGATGATGATGGGGATACCCTAGCTGTGGGAGCTGGGGTCAGGCTGCTGCTATTCCCAGGAATTGGCCTTGCCTAGTGTGTTCATGGCTCCAGGATCTCCAGGTCAAGACATCCAGCCTCAGTGGAGCTGCTCCGCCTTCCTCGTTCTGGGACAGGGGAAAAGGGAGCAGCAGGAGCACCCACAGGTGTTCACAGCATATTGTCAACAATGACAACCCAGCTAGGGTGGTCATTCCTGAGGGCCACTGCCAGGTCTTCCGGTTCCCTCCTGACTCAGCATTCTTCTCATGGATCCCAACGCATGCTGACCAGTGAGCCAGCTCTGGAGGCTGTGCAGGAGGAAGACCCTGGGCCAGTGCCTGGCACTGTTCTTATCCTGCTAAAGCTCCAGGGTGGGTCATTTGACCCTTGACCCCAATGGGCCATGTCCACCAAATGGACTTGAATTGGAAAATCCACAGGATCCCTATATGGATTTCCACGAGTGGGCTGCGTCATGACCTCTCCAACTTTGCAGTACAGTCTTCCTCCTTTGGCATCTGAATGCCTGGGAAACTATCACCCCTGTCATGTCAGACAAGGGAGAGGAAGCGACCAGTATGTGGAACACTCCTTGCAAAGCAGCTATGTTACTGAGAATACACAGCAGCCATTCCCAACTGCCCCAAAATGTTCACCTGCAAGCCCCATCCGCAGGCAGACTCCAGTCACGCCACCCTTTTCCAGATGCAGCCTCTGAAACCAGAGCTGCTGAGATGACTTCCTGGCCAACATGTGTGGTCCTGGCACTCTGTGGGGCACAGCCCTCAGCTGATGTTCTGCATGGAGCCCATGATGCACAGGTGCTGGACACAGGTGCTAGAGCCCAAGGAAACCAGGTCAGGCCCTGCCCCTGGGAGATGACTATTTTTAGGACATGGGAGAGGTCATTCATTTGTAAAACCAGATTATGGAGAGAAGAAACAGTCACTTGCAGCTCTTGACATTTCTATTGGAGTTACATAAAATAAAGACCATTTCTGAGCGATTCAGTGGTTTTTCTGTGCAGAGAACATACCCTTCTTTTATGACTCCATGCCTTGCTTGTGTGCAGCAATCTGTATTTTTGTAATGTTACTATTGGCCCCCAGTTTGCTTGTTGTGATCTCCAGCACCAGGATCTGGGACATGGAGGTGGGGCAGGCAGGAATAGGGACGGATACAGCCATAGGTAAGCATTGGGCTGTGGTCTTCTCAGAGGGCACTGACACTTTTCTTGATTTCTCCCCTTCCCTGTCTTCCTCCAAAGAGGAAGAGGCAGCAAAGGAGCTAGGGGAGGGGGGCAGTGAGAGGCAGGACCAGGGTCACCTGAGAGGGAAGGAGAGAGGCACATCCATCCAGGGTACATGGGGCCTGGCAATGTGTACATGGGAGGTGAAGACAGGCGCACTGGGTGCCCAAATCATCGTCCGTCTCCCCCACTCCACCCCTTGAGGCAGGGATGGGGAGTAGAAGGTGAAGCAGAGATTGCCATGGAGAAGGTGGCTTTGCCTAGTAGCTGTGGAAAACAGAGAAGAGCCAGGTGAGGGGTCAGATGAGGCTTGAAATTCTAAGTCCACTAGGCAATGACCTGCAGTTGGGCAGTTTCCTCATAGGGAAAAGTGAGAGCCACAGAGGCCAAACATTGGGTGAATGAAAGAAGACTGGGGTCTGTTTACCCAGGAAACCTTCCAGGGCCACACATGTCAAAGCTGAGAGCAGACTCAAGCCTATGCTATGGCCACCATGGGAGTAAGGGCCAATGACACCAAACACCACGTTAGTCTGTGTGCATCATCAATATTCACTCTGACAGAAGAATCACTCTCTCAAATTTGATTTGAAACAACGGATACTTGGACAGACATCCAGAAACAAATCAGTTAATTATAGCCCTGTGAGCAGTCATAATCAGCCCTTGTCAGCCAATAGAGAGAAGACATTTGTAACTTTTCCCAGGAAATTATGTTCTGACTCCTTCATGAGGTGGACCTCGTCCTTTTCTGAGAAAACTTGATGGCGGTCTTTAGTATTCACTGGCATAATTAGGACTGCAGTTAATTTCATTAAATTCTCTTGCTGCTAAATGAAGCAGAGTATGAGCCATCTTTTATTGCAAGGCGTGAAATTACAGCCTGTCAGCTGCCAATGGTGGGGTGAAACTAATGAATTACAGGGTAAATAACACCAGAATTAACCAGCCAATTTAACATAGCGCATGGAACAAAGTCATTTTTACTTGGAGCTTTAAGGAACAACATGGCCGGTACACCTCTAAAGCAAATGGATGAGCAGGAAATCAGTCCAAGGATACTGAAGACCCCAAGCATTGGAGGAGAGGGGAGCAGGAAGAAGCAGCCATGGGTACAAGCCCTAAAACTCCTCCCAGTGTCCCAAAAGCATCCAGAGCCCAAATGAGAGAAAAGCTCCAAATTCCTACTTTAAGAAGCAAATGATGGAGGTGAAACTGTTCTTACCTGCTCTCCTGTTACGAGTGTGAGGAAAACCTCATCTGGGTGCTGTGTGTGACTATGCAGTTCCACAAACACCAGCATCAGCATGTGGAAAAGAGAAGCACTCTGAAAACTCAGTGATCAGCACTACTCTCAAGAGTAACAGTCTCAACAGGGGCCCCACAGGCAATGAACGTTTCAAGGTAAATTATTTTTATTTTTCCTAAATCCAAATTTTTGGCAGGATTAATAATCCCTCTTCTCGACCACATTCTGATATGGCATAAGCAGTTCATCTCCCAGTATTAGGAAGAAGTGATTTGCCTCTGAATATTGACCATGTGTGGCCCCAATGCAGGCACTATGTTGGGTAGGCCACACAGATATGATGACATGGCTATTCCCTAAAGTGGCTGAGGACGGAGGGCAATTCTGATAGGTATACACACACATGCGGTTTACTGGCGGCAAGGCCAAGGCAGAGGGGTGCACGGGGTGCTGGAGGGCCCAGGCAATAGCCCTTAACCCATCATGGGGACAGCTGAAGTGAGTCACAGTTGTGGACACACTCTGGAGGACACCCAAGAATCACCCACAGTGGAGGGAACAGATCCACCGGGGCAGCCTGGCACTCAGACATCAAGCAGTGCACGGAAGCCGTCCCCACTCAGGAGTCTGCACAGCATCTGCTCACAGGATTGACTGGAAGTTGTTCTACGCCAAAGGTTTTGACATTTTCCATTGCACTGAGCAAACTGTGACGATGAGAAAATGACAATCACGAAAGGGGAAGCGGTGTTACAGGCTGCCTTGTCAAGCCCATCATGTGCTGGGGTCAGGAGGACTTTGTGTCCTTGGCAGGACAGGCAGAGAACAGAGCTCTGTGGAACCCCGGCTCCGGTTGCGCCTTGACACGGGACACAACAGGTCAGTGTGGCCATGGGAGCCGCTGTCATGGCTAGCATGTACAAGAAGGGACAGGTTTCAGGATGTAGGAAAGAAATGGAAGCAGCAGACGGCATCTCTTCAGGAGGACCAGCAGCTATACTACTTGAGTGATAAGTATTCAAAATATTGAGAATTTTTCTTATTTCATAAAATGACACAGATTAAATTACTCTGGCTAGAACAGTTTTACAATAAACTTGATTCATTTTAACCCTGTCATATCTTTTCAAAGATGTAATTTTCTATACAAAATGAACTTCAAGCTAAATAATTTATGAAGTGCTTCTCATTACTTATGAATTTAACATAGAGTATGTACACTGTGCAACAATGTCATTTTCATTGTGAATCATTTTTCTTTTGGACAAAAGTGAGAGCAAGAGCCATGTGCACAGAAGAGCGTCCTGCAGATTGGGATGCTGAGAAAGGCAGAATGGCCATAGTCTGTTCTAAAGCTATGCTTTCTCTGAACACAGTCATCTTTCCTTCCTCAGTTTCCTGTTCTCTTCACAGAGTCACACACATCCCCCAAACCGAAAGGGTTCTGAGATGTTCCATCCTTAAACCTCCATGTTACAACAGTTGCTGTGTCCCACTCCACCTGCAGGGTCCCCACCTCTGCCCCTGCACCAGCCCCCTCGCACTTTACTTCAGAAATTCAGTCAGGGAAGTACAAAGCAATCCCTGTTCTCAGTCTTTCTGTGTGGGGCAGAGGGAAAGAACACAGGCCTCTCTCAAACCTGTGGAATGGGATACAAGGCCTACTGACAGTGGGCTTGGCTGGAGGCTGCTGGCAGTAACCCCATAGCTGTGAAAGGGGTGTCCTCAAGAAACCCAGGCTGAGGGTTTGCCCAGCTGACTGAGCTCCCTGAACTCCAGTGTTCCATCAGGGAACACACAGTTCAGAATGACTGCCAGTTCTCAGGTATGTGATCCCCTGCATTCCCAGGTGCTGGGAGGATACCTAACTGGCTCTGGTACCTCAGGGGCACACTACAAATGTGGCCTGAGCTGGAGTGGCTATAGAAGCAATCTCCTGACCCCCATGAGGGTCTGGTGTTCTCTCCTGCGCTCTCTGCTGGACCCCTCCTGAGATCCTGGGATGGCAGAGTTGTTGACCAAGTTGCCCTGATGACCATGGCTCTTGGGACTAAGCTTCAGCCAAGCGTGCACTTCTACGCCTACAATCTGCCTGGCCCGATGCAGGATTTGTGGCAGGAAGCTGCCTCATTGACTGTCTCAGTTGCATGGCACCCTGCTCCTGAGCTATAATGCACAGTGTAGGAATCACAGCACAGGAGAAGAGGGACAGGGACAGTCATCACACAGTGACAACGGCTACAGCAGGGATCTGCAGAAGGCTGTTTGGGGAACTAAGAGATAGGCACAGAACAGATGCACCTTGGTTGACCTGGGGAGGAGGGCCAGGAAGGCTTCCAAGGGTAGGCAGAGAGACCATACTTGGTGAGGTGGGCCAGCAGGCTCGGCCAGAGGGAACTGATGTACCAAGGATCACTGTGCAAAGGCACAGAGGTAAGGCCACACAGGTGCCTGGGGGTGTGAGTGCTGGTGGGGATGGGACAAAGAGGCCGGGTCAGAAGCTGAACAGGAGACAGACACAGGTCACACTGAACCTTAAACACTATGCTAAGCTGCATGGGCTGCCGGTGGGGGGTGGGGTGGAGGACAGATACAGAGTACCTACCCTAGGGACCTGGGAGCTATCTCCAGCCTTTAGAAATACTTGCATCAGCCCCCCCCCATGTGCTGAGCACTTTTCAAAATCACTTGTCAACATTTAAAGGTGGAGAAATTTTATATGCAAATCCAGATTCCTGCCTTAAAAAACAAAAAAATAGCCCCATCTGGGAATACAGTGGCCACTGAACATGGGGGTGAGAATGGCTGCCTCCATGGGTGGGGATTGTGGAGTGAGGATGGCTGCCTCCATGGATGGGGATTGTGGGGTAAGAATGGCTGCCTCCATGGGTGGGGCTGGTACCCTGTTAACTACAATGCTTATTCCCCCCATACTACTTATTAAAAGTCCCTGCATGGCCCCATTATGCATCTGTGCTGACAACCTCTGAGTTAAAATTAAATAGCGCTACGCATTCTTTAGAATATTCCAAAAGGACTGTGGGGGTGGAGGGGCAGAAGACTGGTCACAGTTAAAGCCTCAGCACAGACATAAGGCAGCTGACTTATGGAGCCACCAGCTAGAGCAGGGGAAGGCCTGTGTGCAGCCAGGGACTATCATGTACAGACAACTGAAAGACGCGGAAGAGTCTTCAGCAAGAAAGAGACCTCACAGTAGTGTAGATAATGGACTTGAGGGGCTGTGACTATGGCTGAGTTGTCATCTGGGGACCACTGTCAAATTCTAGGAGGAAAGTTTCCAACTCCCAGCCATAGCAGTGGGCAAAAGGGGTGTGCAGAGGTAGGGCCAGATCCTAAATGCCATTATTACCATCACAATATGAGGGTGTACCAGAAAGCAGGGCTCCATACTCTGCCAACTCCACACCACTGGTGGATTCAGAGCCAAGTGTAGCCACAAAAGAAAGAGGAAAGGTGGCAGTGATTCTCAACCAGACACAGCAGCCCAAGCCCATACTGTCCTCTGACAGGCTGGAGCCACAGGGAGCGGTACTCATAGACCGGTAAGGTCTTAAATGGCTACAGATCTAGGGAGAGGTGACAGGCTTGAGAACAGAGACCTCTGACTGAGGGCAGAGTGGAAGCTGGGGAGGGCAAGGTGAAGCTGGCAAGGCAGCAGCACGGGGTAGGGGTGGGGCACAAGTTGGGGAGCTCCAGGAAAGAAGAGCAAGGCCCAAGGCCAAGAGGATGGGAGAGGATCACAGAGAATGTGTGGGCATTCTCCACTCGAGTACCACCTTGCTGACGTGGGTAAACGTGGTGATCCAAGATCAAGGTGGGGTGTTGACTTTGAGATATCTTTTAAATTTGCAGACACTTCCTAAGTCAGTGCTCAAGGTTCCCTGGCTTCTTAACCTGTGTGGGAAGACTTGCTGGTGAGGAAGGAGGAGATCAGAGGGAACAAAGGTCAGGAAACTGGAAACCATGAGTAATGACATCAAGTGCGTCTATAAGGAGGGTAGTTACACTCAAGAGCATTAACTTTCAACAAAAACAGAAGACAACAGAAACTCAGAATTGTCAGGAAGGAACCAACGCTTGGTGAAAATTAAATCCAACCATCTACATAAAGCCATATCCCACCACTTAACATGTAGAATGTCCTCGATGAATATTGGTAGTTCTTTATAAATTGCTAAATGATAAGCAAGTTGCCAATTTTAAAATAATTGTGTGTTCTATTCCAGGATTTCCAATTGATTGAGATGGCTGGCCACTTCTTTTTGGAACAAGAACGCCCAAGAGCTCGTTACTGCATCATTTATATTGCATATGAACCAGCATCTTCTAGATCTGTTTCTCTTTTTTTTCCTCACAGCCGAGTGTCTCAGAACTGTTGTCCACTCTCGTATCCATATTCTTCTGCTCATCATTCCACAGCCTCTCATCTATTTTTTCCCCCATTAATTCGCTGATACAGCACCAGTGACCTTCGTCCCACAAACCAAAGGATGCTTTTAGTCCTTTTCTTATGTTACCACTCTTTAAAAAGGCAAATCCCATCTTTTTCCCTTCTGTGATAGCAGTCTGTCAGCTTTTCTCCTGCTCCCCTAGTCCCGGTGTTTCTGGAGTGAAGAATCACCCATTTTTACAGCTGTGGTGCTCTTCAGATGTCTCCCAGCCTCCTGCCCCACCTCTGTCCCTCCTGACGGGCACCTGCCCCTCTGTGCCAGCCTCCACTCTGCAGCCAGTAGAACAGTTCTGAAGCTCATCCTGTTTGCAAACCACTAGTAAGCATGGGCCCATGAATGCTGAGTTCTGACCCACTGCACTGCAGACCTCTAAAGGAAAAGTCAGAAAAGGAGCCTGAGAAAGGAAGGGTAGGAGTGGGGAAGTGGTTTCCACCTCATTCTGGACCTAAGCAAAAATATAGGTGGAACTGCAGAGTGGCCCCTCCCCTTATCTCAATGCCTCTTAGTCACTTCTTCTCCTAAATGGTCATCACGATGGCTGAAGTCATCAGAGTGGCTGTCACTGGGTAGCAGCTTACTGTCAGGACAGGGTGACTGGTCACAGGTGTGTCCCTGCTGTGAGGGACCATGCCTAGTGTATGCACAACTCTAAGTCCAGGAGGGAAAACACTGAACCCTTGGGCTGTATGGAGAACATGCAATCTCGCAAATCACAATATGACCTGATTGTAAACATTCCTCTCAAATGTTTTGAATACAAGGCTAATATACTCTTAGCTGGAAAATTATTTTGCCCATAAATTATTTCAGATTTTAATTTTCCCCTTTTCTGGTTATGCTGCCTCCCTTCATTGACTTTCTCATTTTAGAAGAAATTCATAATTCTTTCTAAGTTTCTCTCACCCTGTGTTGGTGACATCTATTTCTGAGTGGAAATCAAGCTACAAAAATGTCTTTCAATGATAATAATCTGCAAATAAGGAATCATTTCATGTATGAAAAGACAAATGCTCCTCTTTTCCTTAAGACTCCCAAATGAGAGGCACAGCGGCCCCTGTGCAAACATTTGCCTAGAGTACAGAGAGGCTCCTACCTGGTGGAGCTGGACTCAATGGGAAACTAGATTCTAGCCCCCCTTACCCCAGACCCATTCACAAAGCCTGGGTCCAGCTTCTAGCCTTATGTTTTGTTTTTTAAAAACTCTCCAGGTGGTTCCATGAGTATCTCTAAGAAACACCCAGCCCACAACTCAGGCCAAATGATCTCCACCTCTGTGGATGGAGGGTGTGGGTATCCTTATGTGTACACACACATGGGCACCCAGAGGCTGAAAACCAATGGTCCAAAGGCTTTTGAGTGCCCCTGTGTAATACATGGATAGAAGCACAGCTTGTGTTCTCAGACACTTTATTTCAAACTTATCCTGTGGTTTATAAGCCTTTTCTGTCAAAGACTGTGTCCAACTAGATGCAAACTAGGGTCCCCAGAACAGTCACCACAGGCATGTCTTCTGACTTTTAGACTTCTGTTACGTTAAACTTCCAACATGGCTACTCTGCCAAATAATGAGATAGCCTACATTCATCTAAGCTAGTTTAAAGAATAGCTTTATGTTTCAGGCTTAAATTCTTAAGTGTTGAAATTTAAACCAGAAAAGTCTCAAATCAGATCATTACTTGAATCTAAAAAACTGTATTTGTTTCTAATTTATACTTTGTTAGAGAAGGCTTAATCAATTAGTTCCAAGAGAAAGGCTTTCTGTTCATTAAATGCTTTCTTCAGAAAACACCCAAATGCTGGGATGGGGGGTATTTGTGCAGAAATGGAATGAATTCTCCTTTCTGTGAACCCTGGCACTCCTTGTTGCATTGCTACTGGGGGCAGACCCAGGCTACAGCTCCTGAGACAAGGCCTTGACTTTCTTCACAGCTGGTAGGTTCCTGAAGGGCAGGCAGTATCTCTTCCAAATCAGTTTCCTATGCATACCTAGTAATGGTGGCCAAACAGATATGGTCAGCAAACATCGCTGAAATGACTTCTCATTAATTCAATTATTTCATAATACTTTGAAGCAAACTATTTTGAATTCACCAAATTTTCTCAACACTTACTCCTGGGAAATATTCTGTGGAAGCATAAATACTTTACAAAGCCTGGCCCCTGCCCCTCCTCCATGAAGCATTACAGGTCATTTTCTTTTTGGTTTTCTTGAAGGCAAATATTCACCAACGCCAGCCTGTTTCCCTTCAGTAGCACTGCTAATTACATTCATCAGATGACTGCTGCCAATCAGATGTGTTCAACAAACACTACAGCTTTGTAAAATAACTTTGACATTCCCTTGAAACATTTTATTTATACTTGTCCTCTCTGTCTATACCATTTTATGTGTGCTTAATTGTTGTACATTTATTTGGAATTAAGAGTAATAAATTTACTGATGAGAAAATAGACTTGTTTCCCAAATTACTATGATCTAATAAAGTTAAAATATAGTAGTCTACATATAGTTACTTCAGTATAAATACAGGGATCAGGATGACAGTAACTGCTGTCTACTGAGCTGTTGTTATGTGTCACCTGCTTTACCGATGTTATCTCGGATCTTCTTTATCCATGGGTCAGCCCTGAAGATGGGCCTTGATCCATCGTTCTAATCCTCCAGATGAGCTAACTTGAGTAGAGAGGTATGGAGCCTGCCCTAGCTTCTTAGCTGGGAAGCGGGGGCTCATGCTGGTGGTCAGGTCTTTGCACCTAGCACTGTCTCCACCTCCCCAATAGTCCTGAGCCTCAACTCCAGTGCCAAGGCTGCTGTCAACATTGTGTATTTTGACCCTTTACAGTAAACACGATGGGACTTAGTGTAATGCAACCACTCTTTTTCATATTTGGCCTGGGCCATTCTCAAGACCCTGGCACTGTCTGCCTGCCTGGCTGGCTGGCTGAGGACCTGCAGCTTTACAGATGCTTTTGGAGGAGTCTTTAGGTACAGGGTTCACCAGTTCTGCTTATCTCTCTTTCCTTGGTTATATTCTCTGACCCTATGCTGTGGCCAAGAAAGCAACTCTAGAAAATACCCCAGGGACTTAGTTTTGGGGGCTGCTGAATGCAAACAGGCCACGTGCACTGAGGGCAGTGGGGGCTGCCTTGGTCTTCTCCCTGCTGTCTTGGGAAGCAATGGACAGGAGAGATCAGAAGTTTTGGAACTACCCATGTGAACTGGTTCCTCCCAAAGGCCTGTCCTTAAAAGCAGGATCCACAGCAGCAGAGTTGAAATCTGAGAGGACTAGAGGAGGAACAAGTGTGATGGCCGACACAGGATTTCCCACTTCTGGCCAAGCCCTCACAGCATGCTGACTGTAACATGTAGACCAGTATTTCAGTGATAGAGCTCAAAATCAATCCCAGGCACTACTGCAAGGATCACTCTCAAGAGTTAGTTTAAAAACAAAACAAACTTAGCAGCATTCTAGAAGGGACTGGGCACATTTCCCATGGGACTGTGTCTTTGGGGTTCTCCCCTACAAAAACTCCTGAAGGATCCCAAGGGCTGCCCCTGCCAGTGCTTGGGTCCACCTGCTGCATATCTCTAATTTGACTACTGCTCATTCCATACTGCTTTTGATCACTGCACCTTTACCAAAGAATTAAGGTAAGGGAAAATTTATAACAGTATTTATAGCATCAAAAGTTTGCTTCATTCAAAAACTGGCTAAAGGGCTTTAGAAGCTTGCTGTTCAGTTTACTCTTTTGATTGCTTTGCCGCTATGTAAATCAATTTGTTAATGTTCCTTACAAAATGCATGAGCCAGTTATACTGACAAACACACAAAGCTCATTCGTAATTAGCAGTTAATTAGTAAGAAGGAACAGATGCTGTTAGAGTTTCAGCAGGCGAACAGGTTCTGTAAACAATGCTTATAAATCTAAATGAATTTATTAACCACAATACAACTGTCAACATTTTGTTGGCAACCATACAAAATATGGCGGAATCCCCAAAATGTCTTCAGAACATATTAATAATCACTGTGACAGTGCGAGCCTCTCCAGCCAGCGGCTGGCTGTTCCCAGCCGCCTCCCTCATCTCACTGAGAAGCAGCGTCAAAGTCATTACTTGCTATCTTCTTCATCTGCTACACACACAGATTAGTAAACAGCATAAACAACACTGAATGGGATGCAAACTTCCACAATAGAGACGGGATCTTGTTTTGCTGTGCCCAGCACAGGGTTAGACCTCAAGGACCCTGGGTTCTCCAGAAAGCCATTCTACCTCAGGAAGAGTCAGATTGAGCCCTCCTGACACACTGAAAAATTAACACAAGTTAACAAAAGAACAAACAAGGTGCTAAGAGGACCTCATGGGGAGGAGGGAGGTAGCTCATGCTTGAGATAAACCTGGAAGGGCTCCAGGGGCAGCTTTCTTGAGTATCTCAAGAATGAGACACTCACAGACAGACAGATGATGAAGGAAGGGAAGCGTTGCCAGCTAAGAAGCCTCCCCATGGAAGCCATCAGACTCAGTGTCTGGAAACTGCAAAACCTCCTGAGATGGCTGGGAGCCGTGTGGAGGCTGTCTGAGCCTCAGGGTGGCTTGTGGAAGCTCTGATGCCTGCCAAGCGCTAGGGACACTTTCATGCAGGCAGGGCCACACTTTCATGGGAGCCACTGATGAGTCTTGGCTCCTTGTGACAGAGTCCAGTTGGCATTCACTGAAAGCTAGCTTTGGTCTCAGCGTGGGAACACACCAGAGGGTGGACTATCCATCGGGGAGGCTGCTGTGCCGTCTGGGAGAGATGGCAGAAGTGAGCAGAAAGGAGTCCTCCTCCAGGTCACAGGTAAGACTTCCTGAAAGTCATTATTATGCACTGCAATTTATGAATCAAACCCCCTCATGGTGTTACACATATGATTCAGAAACCTTCCTGGACAAAGTCCATCCCGCTTGCTTACAGAGGGAAGATGGTTATCCCCAAAGGTAGGAGCTGCCTCCTTCAGCCCTCTTACCAGAGGCTTGGGGAAGCAAGGTCTCCTTTCACATTGGTTCCTCTCCAGCTGCCAGACTGATTTCAGGGCCTCTCCTTCCTGGGTGACCTTTTATTTAAATGGCATTTTCCTATCCTCTCCCGGGGACTTCTTCATAATAGACTGCTAAATGAATAATTGGTGAAAATGAATGCGAACTCTAGCAGAAAGTGCCAAAAAAATTGACACTCCAGATAAAATATTTTCTCAAGGCAGGCCCCAAATACGTGTGTGAAGAGTTGTAATTATGGGTTAGGCTGCAGAGAATGTGGGAACTCTGCCCTCTGACTTGGCGTACTCAGCAAGGTTAACCAGCTTTGCAACTTCAGCACACACTGCCTAGCTCCTGAATGCAACCCAGGGAAAGGAGGCAGAAGGGGGAGGCAGGTGCTCCAGTGGGTGGAGTGGTGCATGGACCAGGATAGTGGAGAGAGAAGAGCAGGGGAAAGCAGAGGTGGTATCTTGTCTCCTTTGTGGGTCTGATACTGCTTTGTACCTTCGAAATATGAGCCTGGACTACATCCGAGGTGGAAGGGCACAAAGAAATGTGCCTACAAGCAGCATGTCTTTCTGCACCCATGTTTGTGAGTAAAGCGGTGCTGGGATGTTTCTTAATTCAACCAGCATTGTATGGGGTATCCACCTGGTCACAGTGGTCCCAGTCAGCAGCCCCAAGTGAGTTAAGCAGCAAGTCCACCACCAAGATGCCTCACTGCCCTGACCCACACCATTTCACACCGGGAGGGTGGCTCAACTGGGAGGAGAGCCATGGGGCTTTCAAAAATGGAAGCCATGGCCACCGAGTGGGTCATGTCCTCACTGCAGTGGCTGCAAGTGGCACTTTTTAAAAAGCGGGACAGAAAGAGGAGGTTGGATGCACTGCACTCAATCATTCCCTGGAACTTTTGCTATCACATGTGTTAGACTACAGAAATGTGCACAGGATATAACTGGTGTACCTGCGCCAGGTGGCTCTGGAAAATGAGGAAGCCACTAAGAAGAGAATGGCAGCATGGGTGACTTACAGCTCCCCTTTTGTCCCTGGATATTTTCCTAACTTTGCCACAAGGTACCTGCATTGCTTGCTCAGAGTTTATGAAGCAATTGCACCCAGTCATTTCTTTTCCCTTTCCCCCATCCACCCCTGTATGGTGACCCTGTTTGTGAAGATGCCCTGGTTAGCTTCAGCCTGGCTCCTCTGCCATCTCACCCTGGCTGCAAGCTGAGGGGGCTTCCACAGTGCTGCTGCAGTGAGGATCCCTGCCCCCAGCAGCCTGCTTGCAGGCTACACTCATGATCTGCCAGCGACCCCCTCAAGAGCCAGCTGCAATCTAGCTTCTCTGTCTCTCTCACCACCCTCCTGGCCCATCAGTCCCTCCAGGTCTTCCCTCCTCACGATGTAGCCTCAGAGGCACTCACTGCTGTGGGGTTGGCACTGTCTGTCGTATGCCCAGCAAGGAGGGAGGAGCTGGCCTGCTGGCAACCACACTTTCTCTCCCTCTCACACACAGTACTGACTCAGTGTATCTGAGTGCTGGCTGCCCAGCCGCCTTCCTATCTGAGACTCAGCAGGATCTGGTTTGCATGTGGTCACTCTGGTTAGTCAGCACAGAAGGTGGAAACTCCCTCGGCTCGGGGGATGATTACTCATAAGAATGTCACACATTCCTGAATGCTTATTAACTGAAATTAAGTTCAGAATGTCCACAATACATAACATACTCTAAGCTCCTGAGCAATTATTTCATCAACAGTTAAGGATGTATTCACCCAAAAGATTTTTAGAAGTGTAGAAATGGCTGACACTGACTCTACTCAGCAGTAGAGAAAATGCTAATGACGTATTACAGACAGAGTCAAATAAGCCCAAGATACACCTAAAATGGTACAACAGCAGGCCTGATGGAGAATGGTGACGGAGGAAAATGGCCAGAAGTGAAGAAGACTGATCAAGAGACTAGACAAGTCAGACTGGAAGAAAATGTTTGCAAAAGACACACCTTTGAAAGGACCATCACCTTCGACATGTGAAGATAATTCCTAAAATCAATGAGCTGAAAATGACCAACCCCATTACCAAACGAGCAGGAGCCCTGAACAGAAATCTCAAAGACATGCAGATGGGAAGTTAAGTGTATGAAAAGACACTCACCATTATACGCCATAAGGAAGTGCAAGTTAAAAAGAGGAAATCCCACTACCCACCTATTATCATGGCCAAAATCTACCGCTGACAAGGATTGGAGCGACAGGAGCTCAGTCACAGATGGGTGTGCACAGTGGAACAGCTGCTTAGGATGTCAAGTATGCCAGTTTCTTGTAAAAACTTGTGTAGTTGGGATCCCCACAAAGGAAAACTCAGGTCTGCATAAAAGTCTGAAGCAGCTTTACTTATAGCCCAAACCTAGAAGTACCCGTGGTGCCCTCTCATAGGTGAATGCATGAAAACCAGTGGTATGTCCCTTCAACAGAGTATTACTCAGTGCTAGGAAGAAAAAGAAAGGAAGTCTAACCAGAGAAAGACACGAAAGAAACTGAAATGCAGAGTTTGGAAGACATCAATTTGAAAAGGCTACATATTGTATGATTCCAATATTCTGGAGAAGGCAAATCTACAAAGATGGTAAAAAAAAAAAAATCAGTGGTTGCCAGGAGTCTGGGGAGGAGGGATGAACAGGCGGAGTAGAGGACATTTAGGGCAGTGAATTTACTCTTCCTAACAGTGGGTCCATGCCATTATATGTTTGCCCAAACCTACATCATGCATGACACCAAGAGGGAACCCTCTTATACACTGTGGAGTCTGAGTGACACCGATGTGTCATGTCAAAGCATCGACTTTAACAAACATACCCTCTGGTGGGGGCCAATGACTATGGGGAGATATTCAGAAGCTGTATGGGAAATGTCTGCACCTTCTACCTAATTTCACTATTAGCCTGTGGCTGCTCTTTTCCAACCCTGTAAGACACACCTGGGAGATCTTGCCATGTACTGACCTGCTGGGGTCAGAACTTCCTGGATTTGCCTGGAAATCTAGGAGATGCTCTGTCTCATCCTCCACCATCACTTCATGCAAAACAGGCATTCCAAGCCTCAGATCCCCCAGGGTATTCCACACGGTGCTCTCAGCATGAAATAGCTTCTGCACTGCCAAGTGCCTGACATGGTAAACCCAAGGACACACTTCACCAGTGGCTACCCACTATTGGATATTTTGTGAAATGATCTTCCAAAGAAAAACAGTGACCTGAACTGACAGCCTCAAAATGCCCCAACCCAGAACTGCTGGGCTTGCTTGGGTTTGAGGAAGGAATGTCACTGGCTGCTGACAGCACGTTTCATCATGGAGACTGCCAAAGTGCAAAGAAGAATGCAGTCTGGTGAATATCTATTAAATACAATAAAATGTGCTAAGCAACCTTGCCTACACAGGCACTCAGTGGTGACTCCAGTCCAGCCCACCTGGTGTTTTGGAGAATCCTACTCAGGCACGCTCTTCCTCCTCACCCACACCTTTCGTGGGCTTTCCTGCTTTGTGTTCATGGGTACTTCCCTGCTTGAATCCCAAGAGTCTTTCACTGAGAACTACAGATGGCCCCCAAATTACGATGGCTCATCTTAAATTTTTCTGACTATGATGGTGGAAAAGTGATTTGCATTCAGTAGAAACTACTTTGAATTTGGACCTTTTCCTGGCTGGCAGTGAGTGGGCCAACTCTCTCTTAAAGGCTGGGCAGCAGCAGCAGCAAGCATGGTTCCCACCGGCACAGTGATCACGAGGACAACCAGACTCTACAGACTACTGTGTGGCTGAGCTAGAATGTCCCATAGGTTGGGGGTATTAAATGCATTTGTGATTTGTTTTCAATGTGTGATAGGTTTACGGGGTCATGACCCCACTTTAAATGGAGAACTGTACTTCTGTGCCACCCCCCTCCATACTACATCCCCAAACAACTCTGCCTGCATTACACTGCACTCACCTTTTACCCCCCAGCCTTTCTTCCTGATGCTCAAGTTCAGATAAACCTGTCATTTCAATCTGTTCCTTTCCTGGAGCTCCTTCTACACTGCCCAGTCAACTCACTCTCCAGGGCGAGATCTTCATGCTGCCCTCTCTGATCTCACAGAAAACTGAAATCATGGTCACCTCTGCCCACAGAATGGTGAGTCTCCTGTTTTCCCTCTGCCCTTTTGTAGCCACCCACCACACTGTGAACTCTTCAGGGGCTGAGGGAGCCGCCTGTCCATCTGTGTCTACCACACAGCCAGCAAGAGGTCAGATGTTGTCTTCATGTGAAGCGGTCAAACCATCACATAGTGTGAAGGATTCCCACAAAGAAAATGATGCCCAACTAGTGTCCAAAAAGTTAAAAAGCATGTGTCATCACCATTCAGTGTCTTCACAACATGTAAGAAGTTATTGTCACTGCGAAACCTCTTAGAAGTATAGGAAAACTACCCAAGTGGCCTCACCTGGATGCTCAGGAATTCCCCTGGGGCAATCAAGTACACACCGCACCCCCATGGCCCTGAATGCCAGAAACTGTGCTATCTCTCGCTCACCAGGTCTCAGAGTACTTACTAAAAGCAAGCACTTGGTTAATATGCCCCAGGGTCTCATCCCGAAGACACTCCTGCCTTGGGAAATCAAGGTGACAGTCAGCCAATGCTGCTCCACCACACACTGGACAGAAGAAGAGAAATCCTGGTCACTCGAATGGACTCTGACAAAGGCCATGGAGCTCCAGTTCTCAATGCAGACAGCAGGTGGTCATAGAATGTGGACTTCTGTGTGTCCTGTGAACACCAGTAACCACGGATGGCCCAGACCCTGCTTCCAGCCTATGGCAGGATGAGAAAGGATTCAGGAGACAGAATGCCACCCTGGTTGCCCATCACCCAGGGTGCAGCTGTGGGAAGACTATAGGAAGGCAACAAAACTGGCTTTCGATGGGTCTCTACACCAGGCCATGAAACTGCAGCTTAAGAAAATGTAACTTGATTTCAAACACTGGGGACTAGGACATACTAAGAACAGCATCCAAAAGATGTGTCATGAGAGACAGGACACATTCTCTGTCCTTTCTTGGATACTGATCCAAATACTCTGATAGAAAAGGATGTATGATTCCTGCAGGATGATACCTATCATCTTTGTGTGGATGAGGGACACAGGTGTCACCCAAATAACATGTCAGCCTACCAGCCTTGGAATGTAGTTTGAGAGGTGCTGGGTGAATGGGAACTTTCAGAATTCTCTCCCGGACCTGCAGCTCCTAGAACAACATGCCTAGCTCCTTCCCTGGGCTGCAGAAGTTCATCATTTAAGTCACACACTCCGTGGGCCAACTCCTCCCTGGACCTCCTTCCCCCACCCAGGCATTGCCTGCAATTCTTCCAGAACAAACGTGACTCCCGGGCAGTCCCTCAAAAAGCAGTCACCATTCCCGTTTCCAAGCTGTGTGATGCCGAGAGGCTAACCTCTCAGCACTCTCTAGCTCAAGAAGGGGAGTTTACCATGACGCCTTGCGAGAACTGAGATATTTTTCATACAACAATTATTTACTAAGAGCTGCCCTAGGGACTTTGTAGGCACTAGTGACCCCCCAAAACAGCAGTAATAACAGTGATATAAACTCCTGGTCTCACGATGTATACATTCCAGGGAGCTGACCTGTGGAGGTCAGCCCAGGACCTGGCACAGAAACAACACAGCTGTTTACTCTGCTCTTCTTGTTTGTTTTGGTGGCACTGGGATTTGAACTCAAGGCTTCACCACTTGAACCACAGCCCTGGTTCTAGTTCTCTGTTCGTAACTCTACATCTCCTCTCAGTTCCTTTACCCAGGAAAGATCCACTATTTCCCACAAACCCCAGAACAGCCAGAAAGCAACTGTCCCCAGGAATCCAAAATTCAGGATCAGGTTCGCACTCATCTTTGTGGAAGTGCACACCTTCCTGTGTCAACATGCGCCATCATCATGACCATCACAGCCGGGGCAAGCCTGGGTCCTGGGAGGCCACTTGCTCCAGCACGGACCCTGGCAAGTCTGCTCGCTCCAGACCACCAGCACTTCCAATCAATGAAGCCGCTTCTCATTGCCTGCACTGTCCTGCTGGATCTCTGTGTTTTGGGGTATAGTGCTCTTCCACTGAGAAACTTACACTTCTCAAACATTTGGCTAACCTTTTCTCTTCTCTCCCTCTCTCTTTCTTTTCTTATTTTTTTTTTTTTTGGCAGTAATGGGCTTTGAAGTCTGGGTCTTGCACTTACTAGGCAAGGGCTCTACCACTTGAACCACACCCCAGGCCTTTTTTGTTTTAATTATTTTTCAGGTAGGGTTTTTTTCACATTTTTTGCAGAGGTTGGTTTGAACCAAGATTCATCTGCTTAGCTGGGATGACAGGTGAACTACCATGCTTGGCTTTTAAAATGACTGAGTTGAGGCCTTGCTAACTTTTTGCCAGGCTGGCCTCAAACCACCAATCTCCCAGTCTCTACCTCCTGAGTAGCTGGAATTACAGGGATGAACCATAGCATCAGGCTTGGCAGAACTTTTGGAATAGGCAAACCGTCCCAAAGGACATTTCTCTGGGACAAACCATAGATGGGTAACCCAATGCCTCTGATGTGATTCAGATGGATCCTGTCCTCCCACGTGACACCCATGACATATATCTCAGAGAGCACTGGGCAGAGAAGCCAGGGACACAACCTCTCCCCGTTTCCTTTGGGAGTTATGGAAAAGTATCTTGGAACACTAAAGAACTTTTAAAAGCCATTGATAAGGTACATCAATGTGTCAAAATGTCACCTACTTGATATGAGCCATTAAAAATTATTAGTACAAGTATTAGTAGAAACAGTCATTAAAGAACAGAAATATCAAGTGAAAATATTCATCACCTTGGAGCTGCACCCCCAATCCTCAGTCATGGGTGGCAGGTGTAGCCTCTGATCCTAACTTTTAGCTCAAAATATCTAAGCCACAGCAAATGAACAGTGGGTCTTGGAGAAAAAGAAGAGCATCTGATAACAGAAATTACAGTCAAGTATAAGGGATGCCACGGAGAAGGTAAAAGTCCTACCTATTTGTAAAATGGAATGTTAGCAGCAATGTTCTTCTAACCTTGAAAGCTAATGGATCCCCTCCCCTCTGCCTCGATTATAAAATAGCCCAGGGTTGTAAGAGTCCCCTCCTCTCAGCCCCCATCAGAGCCCATGGTGAGAATCCCCCCCAAGGGGAGCCCCATCCATGCCACATGGCAGCTGAAGGTGGACTGTGAAATTAGGGGTGAGGGAGGGCAGAGGCAATAAAACCACTGCCTTTGGGGTTACTTGGCTAAATTTTGACCTTTCACAGTCAAGGGCTGAGCACAGGTACCATACAGTAACTTTGGGAAGTAGCTTTCAGGGTAGCTGGTTCTGTGATAAGTGTGGGCAAGCAGGGCAACGGAAATGGAATTAGGAGTGAGGAAACCAAATGTATGCTGAGGAGCTGGCAGCAAACACAGTGGGGTGGGAGGGAGGGGCAGTGCACCGAAGCTCGCCAGGCAGTGAGCAAGCTCCCCCTTCCACTGGAGCCACATCCAGCCAAGAGTCTCTCACCAGAGGGCCTGGTGCTGTGCTAGTCTCACTCAGCAGGTCACTTCTGTCCCGGGGCCTACTGAAAACTGATATACCATTCAGGTAAACATTACATTCCACTGTATACTGACTAACATGCAAAGGTATCTACTTAAAAAATAAGTGAGTGATGGTGTCAACTGAAAAAAGCATTAACACTAATCACAGCCTTATACTTTTTAAAGAAATTGCTAAATACGAACATTTCTGCTTTTCCTATCTAAAAATATTATCATCACTTTTAAAAAGTAGACATTGATACTAGGCATGGTGGCTCATGCCTGTAAGCTGAGCTATTCAGGAGGCAGAGACTGGGAGGATTTCAGATGGAGGCTAGACTCAACAAAAGTTCATAAGATCCCATCTCAACCAATCACTGGGCATGGTCATGGGCTCCTGTCACCCCAGTGATGCTGGGAAGCACAAATAGGATAGAGGTCCAGCCTGGCCCGAGAGATAGAGCACATGCCTAGCAAGTGTAGAGCCCAGGGTTGTACCATTGAAAACAGGGGGAGGAGGGCTTGGGATAAAGTACACCTGGCACCCTAATTGAGCAAATGCAAATGCAGAGTGACATTTGTATGTGCAAGTGATGGTGGGGAGGGAGAGTTTTTGGGTACAGTCCACAAGATATTAAGAATATTTCCTCAAAGTGAATCCAAGGCTGGAACCTGTCCCACAGGTAGTGGACTCTTCCTTCAAAAATTCAAAAGGATGACCGATTCTGTCTCTTTCACAAAAGCAGAACCAACACAGAGTCAATTTCAGTCCTTTCTGCTGTCTCCAAGCAGGAAGGGGCAGGGGTGTCCTGTGCATGGGAAGCCAGGTCTGAGCAGCTCAAGGTTCTCTGGGTACTTCTTTTATGCACATTTAAGTTCAATGAGGGTAAACAGGTTTTCTTCAGATGGCATTTTCAGCAGCAATCTGAGATCTACAAATGGTTTTTTGTATAGTTATTCTTCTTGCTGAATTGTAAATAATAATAAAAGACTTCCATAAATCAATTCTGAGTCTCCTCTTCCAATGATGAAAAGGAGGGCTCCGTTAAGAGGCAAAAAAAAAAAAAAAGCGGGGGGGGGGGGGTAGAGCCTGTAAACATGAGACATAAAAACATGCTTTGGCTTTGCTGAAATTATTCAATCCCAGGAATGCACCATGAATGTACCTTGATGGGAACACATAAAACAATAATATGCCTTGGAAAAACACAGTTGTGTTTAAAGCAGGTGTGTGTGTGTATGTGTGTGCACTGGAAATATGAATGTGGGCAGTCTGATGCAAGGGGATATCTAATCTAAGTGTGAAAAATATTTTTATTGCTCTGGGAATAGTCACTGTTAACTGAATGCAACAACAAAAAGGGGGGAAAAGGAGCATGCAGACCCGAGGGAATTACCAAATCAATTAACGAGTAATTCAGGAACTAATTTCTATATTGCCTCTTAGCACAAAATTGTATCTTTAATTTCTCCTGCAATAAGCATCTCTGTGATGGTCCTAGCACACACTGACGCGGTAATGAGTTTACAAGTATCTCTTTTTGATTGGCTATACAACATTTTTTCTTCACAGTTCAATGCTACTGTAGCCAAGTGCTCTGAAATATTTAATTATACTGGTAGCTACCAGTTACCAATTTGCAAGACCCACAGTGAGTACAGTACATTTTAAAGAACTAGTAATCAACTAATTAAAACCACAGTGAATTCCAGCTACTTCAATTACAAACAACTGCTGTTGAATACACTTAGAGGATTTCTGTATTAGGGGAAGGAGATCTTGCAGAAGGTCTCGATACACCCTGGAGCACGGATGCCACCAATCCAAGAGCCCTCTGCACTGGCGCTATTTAGAAAATGTTTTTGCAGCTGTCCTGGGTGCTGTTCTGTGCCTGAATTTTCAACACAGGAAGTTCAGCACAGATCTGGCCATTTAATGTGAAGATTGCAGATTTGGGGATAAGCAGACCTCGGTTTGAATCTTGCGTTTCTCTCTCTGGCTTTTTGAAATCATGCCTGGCGAGACTCAGCTTTCTTCTCTGTGAAATGTAGACAATAATGCCACCTCACCTTACAGGGCTGCAGGGGACCAAAGAGCCTGCTGCATAAACGTGCACACAAAAGCTGGCTGTGCTCACCCTAAAGAACTGGATCCTGATGCAGACTGAATGGGGAAGAAATGTGGCAATTAAAACACAGTGCAGAGTCATTAAAATTTGTGGGTTTAACATTTAAAAAATCCTTCTATTACTGGGTGTGGTGGCCTGTGCCTGTCATCCCAGCTACACAGGGAAGAACAAGATGGAAAGATGGAGGTCCAAGCCCACCTGTGCACAAAGCAAGATCCTATCTCAAAAGTAACCAACACAAAAAAGGTTGGTAGAATGGCTCAAGTGGTAGAGTGCCTCCTTAGCAAGATCAAGGTCCTGACTTCGACCACAATGCTGTGGGGAAAAAAAAAAAAATCCCTGTAAGCAAAATTTTATTTGGATGGCATTTCTTTCAGATGAATACTGAGAAGCAGAGAAGTTTTAAACCAGTTTTCTGAAGTGATTTTGGGTCGCTGACAAAAATTTTACTCTACAAAGGTTAAAATAAAGTGATACTTTTGTGTAACCTAATCATAGTACTTATATACCTGAATTAATTACAGAGAATAATGAATAAACATATTATTTCTTCAAGTGTAACAATGTACAATGCAACTTTTCCAATATAACATTATTAGACAAAGTTTGTTTTAGGAAAAGAGAAAGGTTTATACTGTCAACGTACCATGCTATCTCCTCCCGCCCCCTCTCCCTCTCCCTGCAGACCCCTGGAGGGAGACCCCATCCCAAGTGTGTACCATGAGGAATCCACAGGAGAGAGGACACGTGAGGAACAAGTGTCTATGCAACAGAAAGCAGCAAGACCCAAAGACCCGACAAGGGGTGTGGGGGTAGTAGTTAAGCTATCATATCTTATCAGACACAAGGTAATGCTTTCCAGAACAGAAGGACTTTGATACGAGTCTCAAGGATGGGAAGATCAGGATGAGCACCAACTAAAGGTACCATTACCAACCAAAGCAAGGTGTGAGGCAGGAAAGCCAGCAAGTCCCAGGTAACCCCATCTGCCTAGGCAGGGGATCTCAAAGTATGGACCCCAGCATCAGCCTCACTTGGGAACATGGCCATGTAATCTGTGGGGACTCATCCCTGACCTACCCCAAACCTCAGGGCCCACAGGGACTATGATGCTTGAAGACCTTGTTTGGGCTCAGTGCCAGACAGCTCCCCATAATACACTAAGTTCCATGTCCCACTGGTACCTGAGGAGAGTACATGGTGCACTTGATGTCTGTCTGTCTGGTAGAAGACAGAAGGTCATGAGATCAGAGTGCTCACAAGGGTCAGTACAGACTGAAGGGGGCACACAACAGGAAGACTTCCCCAGAACACATCACCACAGGGACCACCTGCTGGAACCCTGGCTCCTTCACTTCCTGACTCTGCAAGCGTGGCTTCCATGAACTTCAGACCCCTCATCTGTAGCAGGCAGCAATCTGTACCTGAGTCGGTGGGGAATTAAAAGAAAGCCTCTCACATAGGTGCAGGGAGTGCAATGGCGGCCAGACACTGCCAGCTTCCTTTCACTCAGTAACTGCAGAATTCTCACGGGGCTCTGAGCACAAGGAGAAGGGAGCAAGTACAGCAGGTGTAGTCCGACTGATGCGGGACGGGCCTAAGATGTTAACAGTACTTTTTAATATTTCCGTCTCACCAGTCTACAAATGTAACTATAATGCTAGGCACTCTACAGAAAATGCAGGAATCTGCAAATATCGCTCCCAAACTAACAAACTCTTTCATGTCTACTTTATAATCTTTCACCAAACTTCTACATGTTTAATTATAGCTGTCAGCTTTGGTACCAGGGGAAAATTGTGTCTTGGTTTCAAAACCTGGCCATTAGCGAGTCGGTTAAAAATAAATTCCCTTCTAGAGAGAGAGGAAAAGAAAATGTGTTTTTGTTATGACCTGATAAAAATGTTGCCTGACACCATTCCTGAAAAGCTTAGGAAGGGGACTGTGAAGACTCTTAAGATCCACCTTCTTTGGGAATTCTGGAGAAAAAAAGGCTGGAGCAGGCCATGGTGGTGGTGTTGGCAGTGGGGGGAGAACTTGCTGCCGAGAGCGAGCAAGGGGAGGGAGAATGAGCTTGGTCAGGCCTAAAAGCAGGTGGGGAGCACAGGCTCTGAACAGTTTGAGTGCAGTCTGGACCTCCACCCCCATCATCTTTTGGGGAAGGTGGTCAGTTGGCCACGCCGAATGCTCTAGGGATCCATCCTTGCTGTTTCCCAATAAAAAAAAAAAAGGTTTTGAGACAGATCAGAAGCCCGCCACCACCCCCCCCCCCACCCCGGTCAGCAATTACCTGTTATTAAATACTAGGAAACATTGACAAATGTTACTGCAGTTGTTAGTCCTGTGCTGAGATTTTGCTAAGTCTTTGTTAGAAACACTGTTTCAATGCTTTCTGTGAATAATTAAGACTGTCTACAGAAGATCATTCACAGGCCCTTCCTTTATGCCTGGCACACTTAAGCAGGAAACCATCAGCCAATCAGCCCCTTTTTTACAGGCCATAGGTGGGAATGCCCTCAAGGTGGCCTGGCAATTTTGTGTATTTTACAGTCACTCTGAGGACACTCCAACAGCAGTAGAGGACCACCACAACCATGGCTGAAGACGTGCTCCAAACAGCCTGCACCAGTCCTGGAAAGCAGCACTCTAAGCAAGACACGAGCCTTGGGGAACTCCAGGCTACCCTGGTTACCCTGCAGTGATTTGCATTCATGCCAGAAGGGGAGCACTTCCCTGGAGGCCCAGAAAAGGTCTGTGATTGGCACAAACATAGTCCTTCATTTGCATGAAGGGCTGTCCTGCAATTGGTGCAAATATCCTTGCCACACTTCCCCCTCCTGGCTATATAAGCAAGCTGTTCAGCTCAATCTGCCAGTGAGCCTGGAGACACCCTCCTGTGCTGCCCCCTCGTGTTGTGACATCAGGCCCAACAAAAGGCTTTTCTCAAGTGGTCTTTATGAAAGGGGTAGAGGGGGCTGAGCTGATATCCTAAAGAGAAACTGTAGCAGTGATAGCAACAGTAACAGTGGGGTGGCTGAAAAGTTGCAGAAAGTGACCCAGGGCAGAGCCAGTGTGGAGCAGAGGCCGCAAAGAAGACAGATGATGACAAAGGACAGTGGAAGTATCCAGAGAAAGTAGTGAAGAGCTGAAGACAAGGGGCTGCAGGCCCTAGCTGCTGAAGAGTTCTAGGAAGTTGCCAAGCTCTAAGGCCTGATGCTCCTGATGCCTAAGGCCCAAAGCCTGTAACATTAGCTACTTTAAAGGTTGCAGGTCCAGACACCTGAGGCTCAAGAGCTGTGACACTAGCTGGTGCTAACTACTGCTAGTTATAGCTGTTGCAAAAAGTTGAGCAATACATTAGCTCAAGTGCTGGATCTCTGGCCTCCAGAGCCTCTAGTTCTCGGGGATTGGGGCTAAAAGCCTTCGGCACCCAAGGGCCCAGGCCTGCCAACACTAGAAGAGACACGTCTCACCTACTCATGATCTCCATCTGAGCACAGCAAAAGGATGCTAGCTCTGACAGCCGGTGTGATCCTTCCTGCCAGGAGGGGTGGGTGCACTTTGGTTTCTACTTGTATTCACAAGGAACCCAGCTTGGGAGAAGTCCTTTTCTGCAGTCTGTGTTCTTTTTCTCTTCTTTTTTTTTTTTTAACCAGGGGAGAGCACGAACACACTCCTGAGGAGATGCCAGGTGTTCTACCAGCAACTGGCAGTGGTGCAAACATGAAGATTTTCATGACTTTCTCAGGAGTACCAAGAAAGAAGCTGCAATGTACAGACCTTGGTAAGTGCTCACACGTGGCAGGGTTCCAACATGGGGTCTCTGTCCTGTTGCCCAGCTTGCCTTCACTAATGAGGTGGTATCTGCCTGGGCATCAGCTTTTACACTGGGGCAAATTAATCAAAGCACATGGAACTATGGCCATTATCCTAGGAACCTGCCACGCAGTTGAAATTTCTTGGAAGGCCAGAGGAAAATTATGTTTACGATAAACCCCAGAACTAGGGGCAATGCTGAATGAATGTCCTTGTCCTGGATACCCTCAGCTACAGGCCTGACAGATACCCACAGTCCTCAGCATGGGGAAGTTTTTTCTTTTCCAAGCCCAGTCTAGTATGTGTGTGAAGGGGTGTATCTTGTGAACAGGAATAAAATGTGTGAAAAGTGACACTGCCCTACATTCAGTGGAACCTGTGTGCTGCACAGAAGGATTTGGTCTGCCAGCAGTCTCATTTCAAATGACAGTATCCTATGTTGCTTAAAAATGGGACATGTTCTGAGAAACACTAGGCAATTTGTGTCATTGTGTGAATGTCACAGAGCATACTTACACACTACTGTCTAAAGCAGGTATATCACTAGGCAATATAAGCTTATGGTAGCCACTGTACACATGGCCACGGCTGATCAAAACAGTGCTCCACAGTGCACAGTTGTAGGTCATTAGCTTTGGAAGGTTTCAGTAGAAAGCCTCAAGTCAGAGTGGTTTGAATCTTGTGTTTTCTGCCCAGTACATGAAGCCTTCTACAATAGTTCTTTGGCTTCTCGTATGTGTTGTCGGGAATGAGGTGGCCTTAACCTCCCTGCCCCAGCTCTGCACTAACTAGCTGCATTCTACATGCTGACTGCATTCCCTCAGGTGCGTGCATGGAAGCACTTAGTGTGACTCCATCTGGAGGTAGGGTCTTTAAGGTTAAACAAGGTCATAGGGTGGTACCCTAACCCACCAGGACAGATGTCCTTATGAAAAGAGGAAGAGGTGCCAAGACAGCATGCACAAAAAAAGCCCTGGGAGGACACAGTGAGAGGTGAAATCTCCAGCCAGGAAGAGAGGTCTCACCGGGAAACAACCTGGCCAGCACCTTGACCTTGGGCTCCCTGCATCTAGAACAGTGAGGAACAAATGTGCTTAAGACGTGCATTTTAGTATGGCAGCCCTCACATACATGCTGGGCAGATTATAGCATCTCTTAAGCCTTACTTTTCTCACCTGTGAAATGGGCACCACTTACCTTCATAGGTAAGAAGGATGCAGTTGGCACTCAGGAGGGGGTCAATAAACCTGGTTATCATCAATACTCTGCAGATTACACTCAATAATCACTGAAGCCCACAGGGAAAGAGTAAGGAAAGGGAGGGGACACTCTTATTAAGAGGACTGGGACAACAGCTGCTCTGAGAGGAAAAGGCTGTCCTGGGCAAAGTGTGAGACCCTATATGAAAAACAAACTAAAGTATAAAGGGCCGAGGGCATGGCTCAAGTGGTACAGGGCTTGTCTAGCAAGTGTGACACCTTGCATTCTTTAAAACCCCAGTACAGGAGACAGGGAGCGGGAAAGAGAAAGAGAGAAGAAAAAATGCCAGAAACAAATATCCTACTGATTCATCAAGACAAAAGTAAATTGTTAGAACAGATGACAATGTTAACTTTAAGAAACTCTGCCCTATTTGTCTGTGAGTTTTATTTCTGAGCTCATAGTCAGATTTCACCATCATTGCTGAACTTCAAGGAAAAGAAACAACATTTTGCTGGAACAAATCACTTACTTATTACTGCAGCCCCTGGATTATGGATGAATAAAGGACACACTGGACCTTAACATTTACTCTCAGAAATACCATTACACTTGCATGGCAGTTTATATTAGGTAAGGCATCTCAGCATATTTTATTTCGTATGACCCTTGCACAGCCCGGGTGGCAAAGACAAGTATTGCTTGAAATAGTTTCAAATGGGCAGAGTGTGGTGGTGCATACCTAGAATTCCAGCTACTTGGAAGGGAGAGAAAGGAAGATCCAGGTCCAAAGCTGGCCCTGGGGGAAAAAGCCAGAGACTTATCTGAAATATAACTAAAGCAAAACAGGGCTGGGTGTCACTCAAGTGGTGAGTGCCTGCCCAATGAACTTGAGGAAGGAAAGAAAAGAAATTACTTCAAAGCTGTGTGTTTAAAGTATGATTTTTGTATCCTGGTTAAAGTTATTTCATTAAGCACTTGTGCTGTCAACAGGGTGGGGTAAGAGAAGCACATACGCCATCTACTCAAACGTGAGTGAGTATAAATGCAAGGAGTGTGTTCCCAGTGACGTCAAGGTATTTGAGGAGTCCTCGTGGAAACAAGACATGCCCACCTGACGCGTTAAGTTCATAACCATAATTGGGCCCAGGCTGTTGTGAACCAGGCTGAAAGAAGCCATCTGAGGGAGCTGCTTACCCAAGTGAGGTGAATGAGCTTTCGGGGCTATGTCAGTACATTACCAGCTTCTGGGGATTTAGATGGCCCCCATGCCCAAGCAGAGCTGACTGGCCACGTGGGCACACGTGGCACTCTCGGCAAGCCTTTTGCTTGCCCTGGCTCCTGCATGGTCAGGCTCAATCGACATGAACCATCGTCAGAATGCCCCTGCAGGGGCAGGGAGAGAACTCAGGAGGGCACAGCCAGAGGGCATGGTCTTAAGTTAAGGTCTCTGCATTGCTGGAAGGAGGCCACCATGCAACTTATTTTCTCTTCTGATTGCAATAAAATTCCAGTTCTCTCTTCCAGGTTGCTTCCTCCGTGATGCAGCACTGGGCAGCTAAGCAGTGGGCCCATGCCCTGTGCCAGGCTTTCGGGGGATGCTAATAATGCCAACGTCATTAACAGGTGATCTTTGTTCTTCCCATGCCATATGACACACCCCCGTGTGGTGATGCCAGGTACCAGACAACACAGGTCAGTGCTTACACAGGCTGGGCAAGGAGTTAACTCCTGGGGCATCTTTCACATAATTAACAGTGACCTCCGCCACAGGTCTGAAGAAAGGGTCCCCCATGGTTTCCAGTGGATACTGAGAAATAATGGCAACTGCCAGATGACTCTGCTCTAGAGATGGTCACAACATCTGGGTTCAAGGTAAAAATTAAGACTGTTAAAATTTCTCACCATGTGTCACAAGAGCAAGCAGGCCTGGCCAAATGGCTCAAGCAGGACCTTGTGGCCCCCAAGGAGGGGAAATGGCATCACAGGAGGTTGGGAGGATGAGAACCACATGGAAGGGGCGGCTCTCAGCAAATTCTCTCTGCAGTGTCTTCAGGCTCCCTTCACACACCTCTTAACCTAAGATTCTTCAGTGCAAACAGGTATCACCTTCTCACAGTACCAATGATGGGTCCAAAAACAAGTATGAGGCTTCCTAAAACAGCAGGCACCCAGGAATCTCTAAGAGCTTGCTGCAGGTCCTCCTAGCACCTAAGTCCCCCAAACCTCACAGGCAGGCCCCAGCACTGACAACACAGGGTCTCTGCATAGCTCAATCTCCACAGTCAGTCCTGTGTTTCTCACTGCAAACTAACCCTAGGAATGCCAATCCCTCATGGTCCAACTCTGAGCCCAGCTAGACACAGCTGGCCTGTCTGAAGAGGGAAGGAAAAACCCTCAAATGGAAGCCCTAAAAAACAAACAGTATCTTTGCTCTTTTAAGCCTCCAAGATAACATGCAATCTCAAAAGATTTAGTAAGGAGAGATTTTCATTTGTCCCACCAACTGAAGTACACTTTCAATGGTGGAAGCACGACAAGGTAAACTGATCATTTTTGTAAACTCAGATCTACTGTCACATGCCCTCCCCTAAGTATGAAGTGAGGTCCTGCATTCTGTTTCGAGGTGTGCGCCATCAGGAAGAGGAGGACATGGCCAGGCCCTGGCTGGGAATCTGCAGAGGGGGAGGAGGCCAAGGCTTATGACTGTGTATCTGTTCTCAAATATAGAGATTAAAAAACGGTAAAGAGAAAGAAAGAAAGGAAGGCACACAGCTGCCGGCCTCCAAACAGACCTCCCATCTGCCACCCACGATTTGCATGTCACCTTCTCTGGGCTCATTTGTACTTCATTAACTGCCATTGACTTAACAAGATTTATGCAAATGACACCACAGGAGCTCCCTAACTCCCACTGCAATCAAGTGATTATGTATGTACAACTCTCCACAGCAATGAAAAATTAATACGTGACAAGCCCACTCGCTGCTCAGCCGGGCCTCTGGCTTTTATTTTTCTTGCTTTGCTTTCCAATCTTTATTTGAATAGACCTTATCTTATGAGTAAGAAAGGAAACAGAACTCTCTCAACCAGCCTCCTCCGGGATCCCAGAAAAAACAAAAAAAGATGAGGTGGGCCCAGGTCCAAGAAAAACGATGCTATGTTCCTGAAAACAAGTTCCATTCTTGATGAGGAATCATTTATTGCGGAGAAAAAAAGACAGAAGTGAAGTAATTGACGATGTGATTTGGCTGGCTCCTGGTACCAGGGAAAAGCCATAAGATTCTCACAATGAACAAGGGTTAAAATCTCCCCCTGGCACATGTACCATCTGCACAGACACAAGTGAGGTTTGAGCGGAGAGCACCTCACCTTATCCTATATAGCCATACGATATTCCTGGGGAGAGGGCTGGTAGAAGAGTCTGCGAAGATCAGAGCAGCGGTCAGTCCAAAAGCCGTGGCCATCACCGGCTGCAGGAAGGCCACAGAACTTCTAAAGCTTTCCTCTGCTATTGGGCAAAGAAGCCATCAGCTGATGTGGAGGCTCCAACTATGTGAACCAAATCTTGACCATGGATTGAGTTAAGACAAAGTACTCTGCTGCTGGTGAGAAGGCAGTGACAGTGCAGGGGGGACACAAAAGAGGACAGGACCGAACGAGCCCCCACCCGAGAACAGGCGCATGTGTCAGGGCTATCCCTGGAGAACACTTGCCATAGGCACAGTATTAGAAGTTCCACACAGGTTCGAGATGCTCTTGTCTGAGGTCAGGGTTCATGTACTGAATTTAAAACACGTAACTTTTGTTTCCAAAGCTATCCATAGGCTTTTTGTCACTCAGTAGAAAGAGCACAGATATGTGGCAGAGTGGCCTGATTGGAGGTGGGCCCCAGCCCTCCCAGCAGGCTGGTCTCCAATACTCACCTTCTTAGGGTTTGGCTTACGATAAGGCTAACAAGACTGCCCCAACTGTGCAAGGCTAGGGCTTAAATGGGACAGTGTATGAAAAGCACTCATTTAATTGTTCACTTAGTCAACAAATCAATCCATAGAGTTTCTAGACCATGCAGGGCAGGTACTGTAATCCTCCTGCTTCATTTTCATATTGAAGTTATCACACGGGGTGGGGGTGTGATTCAGATGCTTTCAAATGATCCAGGCCCCTCCTAAACACGGGTACCCCTAGGCATGCAGAGTAAGTTGGTATGACCCCACTACAGCTCCACCTCAATCTGTAGCATGTGCAGGAAGGCTGTGACGAGGGGCCTAGAGCATCACAAATTCAAATCCCCAGTCTTGCTGGGATGGAAATATTTCTTGTGAGGTCCAGGTCACCACATTATAGATGAGGAGCCCAAGGTCTGGAGCAGCCACCAGAGTAGGACCATGCTAACTCCAGGAGGGTGCTCACGGGGCACAGAGAGTTCCCTATTTCCAGGAGTTTCAGGGAAACCAGGCCATGATCTGAATTTCAAGGAGATTATTTTAAACATTTGAAAGCTGAAGGTTTCCCAGGACAAGACAGCACTCATTTACACTCGATGGTCAGCTTCAATCTACACACGTGTCAAAGTCCAGACCCCATCCACAGACAAGCAGAGTACGAAATAAGCAAAGGCTCCAGTTACACTGTGACCTGCCAGTGCCACTCCCACCCATGCCTACAGTGCACACACATCAGGGAAACTGTCTGGTAAGTTTCTCATCTTCCTCAAAGTCTATGTCCCAGTTCCAGTTCTTTAGATGAGAAAAATATAGTAAAATGCTTTTTATAATTGTAGGTTAAACAACATATATAGCATAAAAATTATACATCAAAATTGCCTGATGTAGACAAGTTATTAACTACATGAGCAAAATGGAAGAACTACTTTATAGTGAAAACACCACCCGCCATGAGCAAGGCAGGAAGCTGCTTTTTGTTTTGTTTCTAAATATAAGGACATAGCACTGTCTCTTAACAGTTGTGTGTGCTGACCCACACATGTTACTAGTAATGGCATGCTTGTTCTCTGCAGAGGCATGAGGGCCTTGGTTGTTACTTCTAGGCTTCCTCCTTCCTGCTGGCAAAGCCATGGCACACCTGTGGGCAGGGAGCAGCAGGAACTCAGGCCTGCTTGAGTCTGCAGCTAGAGATGGGATTGCCATAGCCCTGGGCTTCTCAGCAAGCCCTGTGGACTCCCTCCTCAGACACTTTGGCCCCATGTAGTCATTTCCTCTCCCACATCTTCACACTGCTGTATTGCTGAGCTGATCCAGCTGTATCTGCGGAAAGACTCTGCATCCTTATAAAGGTATCCAGCACTCACCTGCGCTCCTGGAGGCTGAGGAAAGCTGGGGGGGTAACCGCAGACAAGGAGGGCAAAGGAGTAAAATGGACGAGAGGAGCACATGGGCTGCCAGCACCAACCATGGGGGACAGAGCAATTCTGCCCACAGGTCTCCCACCCCCAGGGCAGAACACATTCTAAATCAATTGGCTTTCTCTAACAAACTAAAAGGTGTCATTTCTAGAAGCCACTGTGTGGGGATAAACTCTTTATTCTTATTCCTCGGAAATAAAGCAGTGAAATACGTCACACGTGAGTTCCAGTGTTTCTTGCGTAAGACATGAAGTAATTTAGTGCTAATGAAAACCTGTTTCAGGCCAAAACAAAGGCTTGAATTCTAGTCCTGTTGTGTAATGAGGAAGTTTAATTAAGGCCCCACATTACAGCTGTAAGTGTTCCTTTATATAATAAGGTCTAAATGAAACTGAACCTAATCAAAGTTACGATTCCTTCATTAGCAGATTACAAACAAGAGCGCACAGCTGACACGCCGGCTATGATTATCACAACTAATTGCCTCGTTGTTACCGACCAGCCTGAAACAGTGTTCAGATGTCCGTCTGCGAGAGCAAATTAGGGCCACATCGGGCTATTCCTGTGATCACAAGGGGCTCTTGTACCTCGATCTGATTTACCCCTGTCGCCTGGCGGCCAGCGGCCCAATCAAAGCCGTGCTACAAAGGCAGCCTTTGAAGCCAGCGCAGCCTGGAAACACACTCCATATGCAGGCGGGCAGACTGCACTTCATTAGATCTGTTGTCACATTTTGCTCTTCTTATTCTAATGATCCTATTTAATACTCACAGGAACCCCTTCTAATTGATGTCAAGTGAGTGACTTCTACATTCATCAACAGAACACATCAAACAAACCCTGGCGCCTGGGCCAGCGTCATCTCGCGCCAACCTGAGGTGTGTCTCCAGCGACCGGCAGGGAGGGGGGCACCGCATACCTGTTTAATTGGGATGGCTCGGCCGCTCCCGATGCTGTCTGCGCGGCTCTCCAGGCCTTTCTTCTCTTTGTCTGGGTCGCTCCCTTTCCGAGACTGCAAAGCAAAGGAAAGTTAGCTTTTGGGTAAGGGGCACAGCCAGACTTTTCCCCTATCTGCACACTTCCTGCCAACACAGATTTAGAAACCGTGTCTGGCACGTGTACAAGCACGCATATGTGTCCGAGAAGCGGACCTGCCAGAAGTTACTTTGCACTGACTCATCATTCTAAAGAGAATTTTCTCAACTTCCCCCCGACTTTCCACTGCAAAATTGTCTTTTAATTCTTTTTTTAAAGAGTTCAAAATTCAATTACAAGAAACCAATGGACCATCTAGGAAAGTAACTCCCAGCAAGAAAACAAACTCTAAAGCTGCAGTTAATACAGCTGAGGAGAAAGGAGCTCCTGGCTGCTTATTTGGAAAACCAACCACATAAATGTGTATATATATTTAATTAATGTCTGAATGATTTAAAGAATTCTTTTAACTGCTCAGCTGTGTGATGTAACCACACACCCTTGATTAGTATCAAGGTACAGATAATGTTTTCTTTTATTGCTTCTGGATGGTTAGCAAACAGCAATTTCCAAGTTAAATTTGTATGTGATACAACAAAAATAAATAAAGAGGCAAAAACGGAAAAGCTCCTTTTGACAAAATGTCAGTATTCGGAGAACAAGGAGCAGCTGTGTTTGCCATGTTCTTGAGCCAATTACCTTGAACAGATTGTTCAACTAAGCCATGGCTGGCATTCCTGAGGAGGTGGCGGTGTGTGACCCAGGACACCAGGACCCCAGGCACACCCTCGCTTGGGGAAAGCCACAGGAGCAGTACAGTCCAAGTCCTCATCTCCTGATGGCATGAGAAACTGTGAGCACAATGATTTTCTGACACATTTACTTTATTATGAGAGAAAGATCTGAGACTCGTCCTCTTTAATAACGGTGCTGACAAGTGACAACTTCACTCCATTACTTTTCAATGGGAACATTACTCACGCAATATTGAAAATGGAGAAACATTTTCATGTGCTTTTCAAATCTGAGATGATATATGAAATGGATAGACTTGTTGGTGTCCAGGGCTGCACTGAACCACTAATGAAATCCAATTTCCAAGGGCTGTGGGACAGAGCAGCTGGTTCTTAAAAACAGTGTTAAAAAGGCAATGTCATAGGACATAATAAAAACAAGGGCTTATCAGATAGGATCCCAAGACAGGGAGAATGGTGGCTCTGACGCCACTTCCAGCACTCCAGCGGCTGTGATTCTCCTGGGCAGTGACGCCAGGGGAAAACACACTGCTTAGATGACGACAGAAGTGCATGTTTGTCCAACAACTATATGTGCCCGTACTGTGTACCTTTTTCTTTAGGATGGCAGAAGCCTGGAATGAGATGACAAAACAATGGAAAGTTGCAAAAGAGTGAAAAACATAAAGTTTACTCCTAGGAGGGAAACAGAGGTATTTATCAATCCCTCATCTTGAATTTTAGCTACGGTTCGAGGGCTTACTTTTCTCTTCACTTAATTCTTAAATGAATAAGAGCCATATAACAGTCTTTAAGGTCACTTTCCCCTGCTTCTCAGTTCAGGGGACAGCTGGCATAGGTTTGTAGGTGTAAAATAAATTTCAAAGCTCACAGTGGAAACACTAAAAAAAAATTTTTTTTTAAATTTTTTTAAATCAACAAAGAATATTAACAGTACTTTGGGAATTTTATCAATTCTAAATCTCTACATTTGGAAATCTATCTTCATTATTCTCTATTAACCAGAATAATTAACAAAACAAACATTTAAAAAAAAATTAACATCTTCCTCAAGGCAGCACATCTGGTCCCAGTCACTCTGTTCTCGAGCAGAATTTCGGATTCCACAGGAAGCAGGGCAAAATGGTCCACTGTATACTGCAAGGCTCGGAACAGAAACTATGAACAGCTAAACTCAGTATGTGATCACACACTTCAAGATGAGTGAGACAGAAACCCAGGGAAGACTTCATTGCAAAAATAAAAATTTCCCAACATCTCTAGCAGTTTGGTGGAAGAAGGCATAAAGCTAAAAATTTCAAGGAAAGAGCAGAGCAAGCTTTTAGGCAGAGGGTTTGTTATACCTTGGCCATACAATGCTCTGGCTGCACAGGCTGTATAAAAAACTGAAATTCAACAGCAAATTCCCAGCAAGGCCTCCTTTTTTCCCTGCCCTCTTTGGAGACTGCAACAGTAAAGCACATCGTTCTGTCACTGCTGAGACAGCTCCGGGCAGTCGTCAGATGCAGGCAGCCATCAGTACCCACTGCATGTAGCAGGTAGCAGGGAGCGGATGGCATATGCAGACTGCTGCACGGTACCAAAAACAGAACCAGAGTGTATCACACCTGTCACAGACGGTCTGGAGACTTAAGGTCACAAGAGTGACCACTTACCCTCACAAACACTGAGTACAGAGAAAAAAAGGCTGAGGTAATCTAATGACTACCTGCTTCATTTTAAAAATGTTTACCTTCCTCCGACACAAGAAAAGAAGACATAGACACTCACGGCTCCCTGCACATGTGGCCAGAGCATCACAGCCAGGAGTCTGTCTTATAACAGAAACTATGCTTTCCTTTACCCGTCAGGCTGCTACACCACGCTGACAGGTACCTGGCTCTCCTCCCCTACAAAACACCATTCAAACAATTCTATTTACAGTACAAATTTCATTGTATGGTCAGCTTCTATGAGTGATTCAATGTGTTGTGCAAACTTTTTTAATGGTATAGCATCATGCAGAAAGCTTTTTAAAACACCATGTAAATGACACCACTGTGAAAATGCTTGAAAATAGGCCAAGCAGTGCAGCGCAGAAGGTAAGGAACAGGAATTTAGATACTATGCACCAAGCTCAGGAGAGTGGACCTCTACGATAAGAGGCAGGAGAATGGATCTGGAGGGGTGTGTGGAGGGTTTCGACTTTCACCTAGGATGCATGTATTTCTGAGAGTAGAAGTAGAAAAACACTGTATTTGATGAGTTGCACAGAGAATATGCATTTTTTATTTCTGTATATTTGAAAATATTTTACAATAAAACATTTTATCAACATGTAAATTGGGACTATTAAACTAAACTAATTGTCCTATGAACCCACACAAACATAACCAGGAGTTAAATGGCTAGCCTTGGAATGTTCGTGATCCCAAAGTAACAACTTTTCAAAGAAATAAAATAAGATGTAACTTAACCTCCAATCAGTAAAAGATAATTTCTGTTGTAAAGATAATACAATGGGCTAAGAGTAATTCTAAGCTCATACCTTTTCATGTAAAGAGCATGTGAATTACTAGTTTAAAAATGTGTATATATACCAACAAAAATACCTGAGAATAGAAAATGCTAGCCCAGAGCAAAACAGTACCAGTACACTTTATAGAAGATGTAAGAATGGTGTGTGGAAGGTGATACGTGTACTACCTAATTACCTGAGATCTGTTCATGAGGTGCTGAGGAATCCCTGCGCCCCTTCCCTCCCACAGAACCATCTCAGCTGCACGAATCGTTACTGAGTGTTCCCATGTGGCACAGCTGTCCCTTACTAACCAACCACTTCTCCATAAACACACACGTTGACAATTTCCAACCATCACCACATTTTCATGTATTTAAGAAAAGGAGGAAATTGGTAACAATAAAAATTTAGTCTCTTAATTGCTCAGATTTCAAAATTAATTTGCTCCTTTTCATTCCTTGGAGGACGCTGACATCTAGTGGAGTCAGTATTTTCAGGATCTTTAACTTAAAATGCTCACACCACCACCACTACCATTCTAATGTCAACACAGGAACCACCAACACGCGAGTCCCTGCCTGGGACTCTGGCTGACTTGTCCTTAAATGCTGCAATTCAAACCCACTTGCGGCACTAGCTTCCTTCACAACCCCAAGTTTCTGTTGCCCTTAATGATGGTGGGCAGCTCCATTCAATTTCTAAAATGGTTTACTCTCAAGTTGTCTTCTGAGATTAAAGAGGAAGAGAACAAACCATGGTGATGCAGAGTCACAGGCAGGCCACTGCAAGAGACATTCACTATGGTGACTACGACGTTCAGTCACCAAACAGTGAGTTTTTGTCAACTTCCCACACCTGCCCTGCCAAGTCTGTACCTGGCCAGTTCTTGGATGCCTGTGAGGAGGTACATGTGTGTGCATGAGTGTTTGTGTGTGCACACACGTGCAGCTTGAATCAGCCAGATTCTTTGCCTCTCGGTTCTCACCTGCACTTATGATGCAGAGTAAGTGCATCTGTCATACCAAACCACTTTCTCTCGAACAGGGCCAACTCTGGAAACAAGCATTCCTCCTACACAACTGAGCAAAACCCTGGCTCTGCAGGCAGCAGATGTTAAGTAAATATTTAGTAACTGATTTGTTATTTTGATTCTTCCTACCTGAAAGCACTCTCCTCTGCAGTTCACCCTGCAAGCAGGGTCCTGGATACCCTGTTAGAGGGTGGGGGCAGAGAGATGCTGCTAGTCTCTTCATAAATATCTCTATTTGAAAAGATATTTCCCATTTTTATTTCATTTTTTAAAATTTCTTTCATAAATAGAAATTAAAGTCAAGGAGCAGCAAAAGTGGTGCCTAGCAGGTGCTAAATGCTGGGCGCTCTCTCTTCTGCCACTCCTAACAGGGTGACCATGATAGATACAGAGACTGCTCTTGTCTACCACATTAACACATCCTCCCGCCAACCCACTGTGCTAGTGCCTGTTCAGGGTCCTTGGCCTCTGAACCCAGCTGCAGCTGTGGCAATTGGCTTCTCAGGCCCACCAAGTCACCTGTAGGTGAGCAGCCTCTTCTGTGTCATGGCACCTTCTCACCCACCAACCTGGACCTGGTTGTAGAACAGGATTACGGGTGTTTTTTACGGCCAGGAAGCAGCCATTTAGGTGATGGCAGTTATTCCAGGCATCTAAGAAGTTTCCAAAAAGCATATTATTTGGGTACAATTAAAGCGTATCAGCTACTCACCTGTATTATGCAGAAAACCCCACACACCCTTCCAACCTATCCAGTACTCCTACAACTACTTTTGCTAAACACTATCAGTCATGCTCCTAACATTAGTGGTAATGAGACAGAAACAAAAGCAATGACACCCAGGCTCTTCTGCAGAAGTGCTAAAATTCCCAGCATTTGCTTAAGGCCAAACAGCCACCAGCAGGGCAGCCAAGGGTCTGGGCCTGGTCTGTATGATTTGTCTACACTGTGGCCCTACAGCAACACTGGCCAGAGCTGCATGGTACAGGACTATCAGCAAAGGAAAGGGGAGGGTGGTCAGGAGGGGATATGCTGTTGATAGCAGACCTCAGACCTTAGCAGTTATGACTATCCCACGGACACTGCTGCAGACATGGCAGGAACGGGATGGGGAACCTCCCAGGCTTGGCAGGCATCATATGGCCATCTTCGAGTAAGGGTGGAAGGTCAGATAATGGACTCCCAGCTACCCCAGGGAGTCTTCTCTTAGTTCAAGAAAGGTTATAGTAAACTGTTTTGTGTCTTAGTCATCAGTAACTAACCAAAAAGAGTTGAATGGTTTGAATAGGGCATCACTGACACTGGGCTGGCATGTCTTTATGGTCAGGGCTGGTCTGTGGTTGCTGCCCACGACAAGGTGCCTGCAGTACCCACTACCTCCTGGTGCGACAACCTCAAATGTTCCTAGAAGTTGCCAAATGTCCTTGGGAAGTGAAACTACCCTGGCTGAGGAGCACTGTGGTGCAGTGTGAGCTAGGCCAGGGAGGAAAAAATAGGATAGCAGCTCTGCCTGCGTTCTGTGCTTGACCACAAAGCCTTCCATGATTGACTGGTGACGTCTGCTGGACATAAGGGAGGAGGCAGGCGGCAGTGCTTTGGCTTCTTCTATAATTCAGAGATTTTCTGCATCTCAGTCACCCAAGAAGCTCGTGAAAAGCACACGTTGCAGGAGTCCTATCTACAGATTCTGAGTTTCTAAGTATGAGCCTGGATACCTGATGCTCTTGATGACTCTGCAGATAGCCCAAGGGAGGCATCTGCACCAATGAGTGTCCCTAGGAAGACCTGGGGCTTGTGGTGCTGAAAGCCACATTCCCAACCCCTTCCTCTACCAGACAGAAGTCAGTCCTCAGGCCCAAGGAGAAAGCTGGGCTCACACCTCCATCTGGAGGGGCAGATGCACAGCTTGGGAATGCTAGCAGTCTGTCTGCCTGATCTGTCCGCAATGTCCCCACCACCACTGTGTGGCACAGGGCAGTCTCTTTGTGCCTAATGGAAGAAGTCTTTACTCAAGACCACTGAGACCACAGGATAATAAAGATTTCACATAAACCTCCCCCCACCTTCACCTTTGACACAAGTCACTCCCTCCCCATACTGAGAGATTTCCATTCAGCTCGTGCAAGTCTCACAACTTTCCTACACTTGCCCAGGGATCACTGTGACTCTTAGTGTGAATGCTGCAAATGTTCCTGAACCCTGTGGCAGCCGTGCCACCATGACCAAAGCCCCGGTGTCACTCAGACCTGTCCCAGCACCGACACTCACAGTGAACAGATTGGACCGGCGCTTGGACTGCTTGCGGACGGGCGTTGGGGTGTTGGCAGTGGGAGGAGCGTCAATCCGAAGTTCCTTCTGGCTGGTGCTTGGGGTCGATGGGACGGAAGAGGAATAGTCACTTAAACTGCCACCTCCGTTACTCGTCTGCAAGGATCAAGACCAAGGCTTTATCACTGACCCACTCGAGGGACCCACCACCCCAGCTGGGTCACAGCTGGCAGATGAGTGAGTCACAAGTGACACAGGCAGACTGCTTCTCTAACTCGGTCAGGTGTGACGGTACCAGGTACACATTCTTATTCTAGAATGCACCATCGTCTCATAGAGCTACTTCGTCTGAGAAAAGTGGTCTAGGAAAAAGAAGTCTCTATCACTGAACTTGAAACTCTCTGAAAGTAAAAATATAATTTTCTTTTTCCTCTGACAAACGAAGAGGCTGAATAAACGGAATGCTTCTCTGGTTCATCCACTGCTCTGCGATGGATGTAGAAGAAACAGTTCGCCCAGTAGCACTACAACTAGCATTCTGAAATGACACTTTGGAAATCTGAGTGCTGTCCAGAAATGTTTCCAGACTCACAGAGAGTTAAAGACGTGAATGTGTATGGCTGTGCTTTCTAGGCCTCGATGTGCTGCTGTCCCAGGCAAACCTGCTCACTGCATCCTTCGAAAAAAGTGCCAGGAGAACCTGGGCCCGATAAATGGTAATCACAAAACAAGTACAGGAAAAACAAAGCCTACAGCTTCCTTAATAGGCTTCTGGTTGGGTTCTTCAAAATGACGATTATTTCATTTGCTTCCAAGTAAATAATTTAGCAAAATGCTGTTATGGAAAGATCGCAGTTTCTATAGGGCCTAAGGGAAATGGTAATTGTAATTGGATGCTGCTACCAAATTTAAGCAGAGAGTGGGGTTCACCATTAAGATTTACTCACAACTGTTCAACCTACAAGGAGACAAGGACCGAGACCAGAGCGGAGTGACTTAAATCAAGAGCAGAGTCGGCGGCACACACCTGGCACCGCCCCCTGTCAGCAATGCCTCATCACACAGGCAGCGTGAAGACAGAAAACATTAAAGAATGATTCCCATAAAAACCACTTGGCCACAGCAGTTTCTCAAGGAAATAGTAAGTCAATTACAAACATGCTGTTATTTATAAAGTTGAAAAAAATAAAATCAACGGTAGCACTATCTGGGCCCTCTGTTCTCTGGTTACAGCACGCTGTCCAACCTCCAGTACTGCTTCACATACCTGGCTTATGTGCACGGCAGACACCTGTGCGGAGCAGACAGATGAGTGGCTGGGAGAGTTGGGCAAGGACTTGCAGGGGCCTATGGACAGCTGCTGCTTCTTCCTTGTGGCAACGATCTTCTGGGCAACTAGTGGACAGAGACAAAAGACGGTGATGTGAGGCCAGTTTCCAAATTCAAGGAACACAGCAGAGACCTCTTGTGACCTGAGACCTGCTATTCCCACCTGCACAGGGAGTTTTAGCTGGGCACCTGACTTCCAGAATAAATGTATTTCCCAGTACTTCTTCCTGCTCCCCCAGCTAAGTGTTGCCTACAGCCAGCTCTGCCCAATGGGACGAGAGCAGGAGGGCCATGTGGCAGATCTCAGGAATATTCGAGTGAGAGTGGCCCTTTGCCTGTCTCTTGTCTTCTTCCTGCATGTGCCTGAAATGCAGATGTGTCTCTGGCCCCAGCAGCAATCCAAAACCATTATGTGATATGGTGAATGGAAACCACACCTTCAAAGTGGGCGTAGGAGCTGGTGCTGTCTCCATAGAGATTCTAGCAGCCCTCCTTGGACCACCTCAGAGGACTCAGAGGTGCCACAAAAAGTACCCCTTCCCCATGTAGGTTATCCTAATAAAATCATAAGTAATACTAAATAAGACGAGAACTTAACTAAATCCCTTTGACAGCCAAAAATATTTTCATGCATTGCCTGAAGAATTACTCTTAACTTTACAGGCTATAGGATAGTATTATACTCAGGCACAAGTAATTACATCAAACATGGTTTATCTTTAAACATATTATCACACATAGGAAGTTTATCTTAATCAATACAAATCTAAATTCAACCAGCCATAACCTCTCTTGGAAAGGAGGCTCGCAAATAAGCATATTGAATTTAACTGGAAAGGAGTCAACGATTAGAAAACTGTTCCTGCACCAATAGATGTCACTACAGAATAACTAGATTTTATTTGAACGAACGTGTCTTTGGGGCATGGCTGTAACTAAGTTCAATGCCACCCAATCCTGGTCTGTGCCCAGGTTGTTGCTGTTTTCAAAGATGCCCAGGAGAAAAGGGACGCCCCATCTCTCCCAGGCTTAGGTTGTAATGCAGACAGAGTCCAAACGGTGCTCACAGATAATTTCTTTTCCAAATGAACACAATTTTAATAAGGAACTGGTTTGTCCACAGCTCATGGTTTTCATGTAAATGAATGATGGTGTAAATATGATTGAGTGAGAATGAAATATGTAAAAAATGGCTCACAGAGACGAAGCAGCAGCTTCATTAGTTACACCCACCTCCGATAGGCTTCTTATCATCCTGAAAGGATGATATCAATTAATTTATCTTCCCATAGTGTATTGATCATAACCTTCATCAGCTAATCACGTTTAAATTACAGAGGAATATCGCAGCACTCTGTCATTTCAAAGCCATCGGCATATCGATCAGGGTCTTTGAAGGCGTATATTAGAATATTTTAAAAAATCGTTACATGAACTCAAAAGTAAAATCTAAGGTCAAACTCCAACAGCTGCAAAATATGTGTTTTATGTGTACTAAAATTCCAAAGACTAAAACTAAATTAAGCTGGGTGACTTCTAATTCCTTCCTTTCTTGTTTGAAAAAAAGATTAAAAAAGGAGTTTTGCTGACCAATTGTACTGCATTTTGATTCTACCCCAGCCTCAGAGCTACCATTCAGCTGGATGAGCACACTGACTTCAGTCATTAAATATCAAATTCAAACATGTGTGCTGTGAGAGCTGTGCAGACATTTCTATAACTGTTTTTCTGCTAACAGAAAACTTGAGAGCCTTTCTAAGACAAGACAGATAGGTTATGAAGCTCCAAATACAGACCAATGTTCTGTCCTTCCTACCTGGAAGTGAGAAGGAATGAGTGAGCTCTGAGTAAAAGGTCCATTTTATAACGAAGATCCTTGACAACTAAGGACTGAATATCTTCTGTCCTTGGAATGACTGCTCTGCCACATTAACTACAAAAAGTGAAGTCACGACGCCTAATAACTGATAGTAGTTAAGAAAATGATATACAAACATTTTGTATTGAGGTGGCAAGACTGCTTTGGAACTACGGGTTAACACATAAGGATAGGAGAAAACTCACTTAATGGAGGCCAAGAAGTATTAGACTTGAGAATGATGAGGAGCAGGACAGGGAAAAGGTGAAAGGTAGTACACGAGGCTTGGTGTCTTCTCTGCCAGGAAAATGGAAATCTGCTTTCCAGTCAGTTGCTCACTTGTTAACTGCTGCTACTGTGAGCAACCTGTCTGGGTGGACAAAAACTAAAGCAACAACTACCATCCAAGATGGTGCCATGGTCTACAACTCACATGACCATACAAAAGTCTGAGTGAATCCTCAAGAGACTGGAGAGGAAAGTGGGGTGGTCAGGGCAAGGGCGTGAGATGCTCCCTAAATTCTCCTCTAAGGAATCGGATGAGGAGTGCTATTCTTTTGTAACTATAACCACTAGTTACTCATGCTACTTAGAACATGTCAATGCTAGTAAGTTTGAAACAGGAATATTCTTCATACTATGCTGGCTGGGCAACTCATAGCCATTGAGCTTTTGTCTGTATTTTGGTCACTCAACAAATGAATGTCACTTATTTCACATCAATACATACATAACGCTTGTAAACGTGTACACTTATCAAAAGTAAGTCACCTGAACTTAAGACAGTGTGAGTCCTTAGCACTGAGATTTTACTGTCGTCTCAAACTTGGTGATGTGCTAGACTTTGAATCTGCCACATGCACCAGGCCACATCCAAAAACGCAGCATCAGAAGGTGTGGAAGGTGACTGCCCTTCCATCACCAAGACCACCACTTCCATTGCCCACCTCAATGGATGCTCAGCGTTGTTTAAAAGCCACTTCCTCTACAGTTTTAAACCTTTGTTTGGACTTGGATAAAGGTAAGAGAGACCCTTTATAGAACAACCCCCTGCACTCCTACCTACATAAGCATGCAGCGGGTGAGCCCAGTCAATGCAGTAAGTCAGAATCGTGCCCAGGAGGCAGTGCGCTGGTACCAGACAGCGGGACAAGGAGCTTCATAGAACAGGACACACCGTTCTAACCTGGGGATGACTTTGTGATACTGTTATGTCTAAGTACACTTGCATGCACACAGTTCACTTCTTCAATTAAAAGGAGGTATAAGACCCCAACAACATTACATATTTACTTTCTCCAGAAGTTTTACAATTTCTTCTGAACAGAAGGTGAACAGCACCACTAGTGGTGAAATACAAGCTCTCGATTGCTCCACTCCAATCTGACCAATGACCAGTGTCTACTGCCACGCAGTTTCGGAGTCATCTGCACTCAAAGAGGACAACAGTCACTTTGGTCTCACTAGGAAAACAGGCCAGCTTCTCCTAGTCACCCTGACCCCATCAAACCCAAGACCCTCCCCACCTCTGCTATTCTAATTACCTCACTTCATCCTCGCAGCTCTAGTTTGCACATCTGGAAGGTAAAGCAGTAAGGACAGCAGTGCAGACAGTGTTTTGGTGGCCACCAACATGGTCACATGACTGACTGTTCACAACCCTGTGCTACAGCAACAAAACATCCCAGTTCCCCCACCAACCTTCCCACCATTTTACTCAACTTCCAGGACAGGAACTGCAGACTCCTTCACCTGTGCCTCACCTTCTCCTCCTCTTGCATAGCAGAAGTAAGCCGCGGAACATGACAGACATAGGAGCCAAGTGCCAAGCCCATTCCAGGGCAGCCTTTTCCAAAGTCCGTGCTCTTGACCTGAGGCCTCCTCCTCCCCTTCCCCCCTCGCACCTTGGTGTCCCTGCTGTAGTCTGTCCTTGGGCCTGGGGTCACCAATAACCACATGGAGGCCAGACTGCACGTTTACTGCCTGACCCCTAGGCAGCTTCTGGTGCTGCTGACCGCTCCCTCTCCTTTCTTTTCCCTGCTTAGCTCCCAACACATCAACTTCCTCATCTCTCCCTCCTCCTGGAGCTTTTCTTCTCCATTTTCCTTCACTGGCTCCCTCTCCACACCCTCTCAGTTCCAGGCCCTCCCCTGGGGAAGCTTCTCTAGTTAAGGCATCAGTCCCCATCTCAATGCCGAAGACTACCACATGGGCTCCCGTTACTTCTCTACATTATCACTACCTTGTAAGTACCCGTCCCTCCAGAACACAGAGATCTCGGTACATCTCACGTACCACAGGCTTCATGAGGGAGTAGGTGACACACGAGGAGTGGGACCTGTGGGGCAGTGAGCTCAGGATGACACAGCTGTGTCACTGATGGAAGTGCACAGATCTGACACTGAGAGCCACAGGCAGATCTAAGGGGGATGTGGCCAAGCCAAAAGAGATGTGTGATTCTACTGTTGGGAAAAGTTGTAGCAACAATTCTGAGAACTGTTAGATAAGAATTAAATAAGCATAATAAAATCCTATGCTAAATGTTTGTGGCAGACACACCTGTAAAGTCAACAGGCATGAGGATGAACACTGATTGTTTTCCACACACGCATACTACACACACACACATATACTGACAAACACATGTAAACATATATAAATACAAATATACGTGAAATAGGGTCTCCCTGTGTAGCCCCAGCTAGCCTTGAACTTATGATCCTCCTGCCTCAGTCCCTGGGATGCTGGAGTTACAGGCGTGCACCACAATGCCTGGGCCCAAAGATATTTTAAAAGCACAACTGATGCTGGGAGTCACTGCATGTTTTGTCTCTACCTCTGGCACTACTACCACCCACAGGTAATGTTTACTGCACTTTTTTGCTGAAAGGTTCTTCCTAAGAACCACTGGGGGGCAGACTCCCCCCAGAGAACTCCCATAAATAACGACAACCACTGTGGACTGTAAATCTTTCCAGAACAAATAGGAGATCCCCTAATGTCTCCATTCAGTTTTAAATCACAGAAGAGTGATCATTAAAGTAGCTTATTTAATTAAGAAGAAATTAATTACTAAATTATATATGTAGCTCTGAATGTGTGACTTAGGAATGAAAAGAAACCTGAAGTGGCATTTTATTTTTAACTCACCATCAAAAGTCACAAAGTCAATAAATGTTAGGGGACGTCTTGGTATTGCCGGCAAACCTCTCTGCGTGGTGTGTCTTTTGTACTGTGTGAGTTTGTCAGAAAAACGAAGTGAAATCAATGGGAGGGTGGGGCATGAAGCAAAGAGGCAGAGGGCACAGGTATTCCTGAGGGTTGCCAACATATCATGTTTCTTAATGGTGGTTAGTGTCCCAGGGGACCCACAGCCCTGAACACCTGTGGAGTTCCTGCCAAACTATGTGGCCAACTGGAAAACACGGGCAGCTCACGATCCAGGACAATACCCCAGCCCCAGGAACTTGAGCTGGTGTGGAAGCAGAAGGTGCCATGCTGTAGATGCGTGCCTAACCACAGGCAAAACCATCGGGGAAAACACATGGACGGGTGGATCAGCGATGGTGGTGAACAGATGGGACAGGAAAGCGACAAAGGCCAGCCAGTGGACACCCATGTTTCAGGACCTTGTATGCAAGGAGAGTGGCAAGTGTGGTCATTATTTTTAAGGCAATAGCAGACATCAAAACCGTTAAGGACAAGTGACACAATCCAGGCTTGGGAGGAAACCTCGTGTGGGTTGGAAGGCCAATTCCACCTGTGCTCTTGAGAAAGAGAGAGGCTGTGACTGAGCTGTCAGGGCTGGGGGTTGGAGCATGGCTCCAACTGGGTGTTTCAGGACTCCCATATCCCTGACTACCATGAATCTGCCCTTCCGCTTGGTGACTCCTTGGAAGGATACAGAATTCAAAGCTGATTACACATCTTTTGACAATTCAAAGCTTCCAAAAGGAGTGCTTAGAAGGGAACACAGACTTATTGATACCGTTTTAGCTACAACCCAATAGTTTTTCACATTCATGGGATCTTCCCCTGGGCATGGTGACCCTGCAAGGAGGAACATTACCCTTGTTCTAGAACAGGCTTTCATCTTTTGTAGCCACCACCTTTAAAATCAGCTCTTGGCATTTCTTGAGGAAGAGTCTCGCCCCTCCTACCCACCTTCACATGGGTACCACTCTGGTGATTCTTGAAACAGGTCTGGCCCTACCACGTCTACATTTCCACAAAATAAGCTTTAAATCATAAGAATCATTTCCCAGGTAGAACAAATGCTAATGCAGTAGGTAAGGTATCCTGCAGCTGAACAGAAAGAGGCAATTTGGGAGCATAAAAAGAAACACTCTTGCTTTTGCTTGTCAGTAAAACCTACCAAGAGGAGTTGGCCACAAACCAATTGTCCAGTCCCTGGGCCCCAGCAAGTCATTAGAAGAATGGCTTTGCAATCCAGCAGAATAGAACAAACAGAAGACAGAATCTCAGAACTTGAAGATGAAATGGTAATTAAAGGAAAAACCGAAGAACTATTAATTAAACAACTCAAGACCTGTGAAAAGAAAATGCAAGAACTCACCGACTCCATCAAAAGACCAAACTTGAGAATCATGGGCATCGAAGAAGGAGAAGAGGTGCAAGCGAAGGGAATGCGTAATATATTCAACAAAATAATAATGGAAAATTTCCCAAATCTAGAGAAAGATATTCCCATACAAATGCAAGAGGCCTCCAGGACACCAAACAGACCAGATCAAACTAGAACTACTCCACGACATATCATCATTAAAACAACAAGTTCAGAAACTAAGGAAAGAATATTGAAGGCTGCAAGAGAGAAAAAACAAGTAACATACAAAGGTAAACCCATCAAAATCACAGCAGACTTCTCAACAGAAACATTAAAAGCAAGAAGAGCGTGGGGTGAGATCTTCCGGGCACTGAATGAAAATAACTTCAACCCCAGGATACTCTACCCAGCAAAGCTATCATTCAAAATAGATGGAGCAATAAAAGTCTTCCATGATAAGCAGAAACTAAAACAATATGTGACCACAAAGCCACCATTACAAAAGATTCTGCAAGGGATCCTGCACACAGAAAGTGACACCCAACTTAACCATGAAAAGGCAGGCAGCACCAAACCACAGGATTAGAAAAAGCAAGACAGTAGAGAGTAACATCAAGTTAGGTACACACAATCAAACCTTCAAACAACTAAGATAACTAAATGGCAGGAATCACCACATACCTATCAGTACTAACACTTAATGTCAATGGACTTAATTCACCCATCAAAAGACACCGTTTGACAAAATGGATTAAAAAAGAAGATCCAACAATTTGTTGCTTACAGGAGACTCATCTCACCGACAGAAATAAGCATATGCTTAGGATGAAAGGCTGGAAGAAGATTTACCAAGCTAATGGCCCCCGAAAACAAGCAGGAGTAGCAATACTTATCTCTGACAAAGTAGACTTCAAACCTACATTGATCAAACGAGACAAAGAAGGACATTCCATACTAATAAAAGGGGAAATAGACCAAAAGGAAATAATAATCATCAATCTGTACGCACCCAATGTCAACGCACCCAATTTCATCAAACATACCCTAAAAGACCTAAAAGCATATATAAACGCCAACACTGTGGTTGTGGGAGACTTTAACACTCCATTATCATCAATAGATAGGTCATCCAAACAAAAACTCAATAAAGAAATCCAAGATCTAAAATATGCAATAGATCAAGTGGACCTAGTAGATGTCTATAGAACATTTCATCCAACCTCTACACAATATACATTCTTCTCAGCAGCCCATGGAACCTTCTCCAAAATAGATCATATCCTAGGGCACAAAGCAAGCCTCAGCAAATATAAGAAAATAGAAATAATACCGTGCATACTATCTGACCACAATGCAGTAAAAGTAGAACTCAACAACAAAAGTAAAGACAAAAAACATGCAAACAGCTGGAAACTAAATAACTCATTATTAATGAAGAATGGATCATTGATGCAATAAAAGAGGAAATTAAAAAGTTCCTAGAAGTCAATGAAAATGAAAACACAACCTACCGGAACCTATGGGACACAGCTAAGGCAGTCTTGAGAGGAAAGTTTATAGCCATGAGTGCATATATTAAAAAGATTGAAAGATCCCAAATCAATGACCTAATGATACATCTCAAACTCCTAGAAAAACAAGAACAAGCAAATCCCAAAACAAATAGAAGGAGAGAAATAATAAAAATAAGAGCTGAAATCAACGAAATAGAAACCAAAAAAACCATACAAAGAATTAATGAAACAAAAAGTTGGTTCTTTGAAAAAATAAACAAGATCGATAGACCCCTGGCAAACCTGACTAAAATGAGGAGAGAAAAAACCCAAATTAGTAGAATCAGGAATGCAAAAGGGGAGATAACAACAAACACCATGGAAATCCAGGAAATCATCAGAGACCACTTTGAGAACCTATATTCAAATAAATTTGAAAATCTAAAAGAAATGGACAGATTTCTAGATACATATGATCATCCAAAACTGAACCAAGAGGAAATTAATCACCTGAATAGACCTATAACACAAAATGAAATTGAAGCAGCAATCAAGAGTCTCCCCAAAAAGAAAAGTCCAGGACCTGATGGATTCTCTGCTGAATTCTATCAGACCTTTAAAGAAGAACTGATACCAACCCTCCTTAAACTGTTCCATGAAATAGAAAGGGAAGGAAAACTGCCAAACACATTTTATGAAGCCACTATTACACTTATCCCAAAACCAGGCAAAGACACCTCCAAAAAGGAGAACTATAGGCCAATCTCCTTAATGAACATTGATGCAAAAATCCTCAACAAAATAATGGCAAATCGAATTCAGCAACACATCAAAAAGATTATCCACCACGACCAGGTAGGCTTCATCCCAGGGATGCAGGGGTGGTTCAACATACGAAAATCAATAAACGTAATAAACCACATTAACAGAAGCAAAGACAAAAACCACTTGATCATCTCAATAGATGCAGAAAAAGCCTTTGATAAGATCCAACATCATTTCATGATAAAAGCTCTAAGAAAACTAGGAATAGAAGGAAAGTTCCTCAACATTATAAAAGCTATATATGACAAACCTACAGCCAGCATTATACTTAGCGGAGAAAAATTAAAACCGTTCCCTCTAAAATCAGGAACCAGACAAGGATGCCCACTATCTCCACTCCTATTCAACATAGTACTGGAATTCCTAGCCAGAGCAATTAGGCAAGAAGAAGGAATAAAAGGAATACAAATAGGTAAAGAAACTGTCAAAATATCCCTATTTGCAGACGACATGATCCTATACCTTAAAGACCCAAAAAACTCTACTCAGAAGCTTCTAGACATCATCAATAGCTATAGCAAAGTAGCAGGATATAAAATCAACATAGAAAAATCATTAGCATTTCTATACACTAACAATGAGCAAACTGAAAAAGAATGTATGAAAACAATTCCATTTACAATAGCCTCAAAAAAAATCAAATACCTAGGTGTAAACCTAACAAAAGATGTGAAAGACCTCTACAAGGAAAACTATACACTTCTGAAGAAAGAGATTGAGGAAGACTATAGAAAGTGGAGAGATCTCCCATGCTCATGGATTGGTAGAATCAACATAGTAAAAATGTCGATACTCCCCAAAGTAATCTACATGTTTAATGCAATTCCCATCAAAATTCCAATGACATTCATTAAAGAGATTGAAAAATCTACTGTGAAATTTATATGGAAACACAAGAGGCCACGAATAGCCAAGGCAATACTCAGTCAAAAGAACAATGCAGGAGGTATCACAATACCTGACTTCAAACTATATTACAAAGCAATAACAATAAAAACAGCATGGTACTGGCACAAAAACAGACATGAAGACCAGTGGAACAGAATAGAGGATCCAGATATGAAGCCACACAACTATGAGCAACTTATCTTTGACAAAGGAGCTAAAAATATACGATGGAGAAATAGCAGCCTCTTCAACAAAAACTGCTGGGAAAACTGGTTAGCAGTCTGCAAAAAACTGAAACTAGATCCATGTATATCACCCTATACCAAGATTAACTCAAAATGGATCAAGGATCTTAATATCAGACCCCAAACTCTTAAGTTGATACAAGAAAGAGTAGGAAATACTCTGGAGTTAGTAGGTATAGGTAAAAACTTTCTCAATGAAACCCCAGCAGCACAGCAACTAAGAGATAGCATAGATAAATGGGACCTCATAAAACTAAAAAGCTTCTGTTCATCAAAAGAAATGGTCTCTAAACTGAAGAGAACACCCACAGAGTGGGAGAAAATATTTGCCAATTATACATCAGACAAAGGACTGATAACCAGAATATACAGGGAACTTAAAAAACTAAATTCTCCCAAAACTAATGAACCAATAAAGAAATGGGCATGTGAACTAAACAGAACTTTCTCAAAAGAAGAAATTCAAATGGCCAGAAAACACATGAAAAAATGCTCACCATCTCTAGCAATAAAGGAAATGCAAATTAAAACCACACTAAGATTCCACCTCACCCCTGTTAGAATAGCCATCATCAGCAACACCACCAACAACAGGTGTTGGCGAGGATGTGGGGAAAAAGGAACCCTTTTACACTGTTGGTGGGAATGTAGACTAGTACAACCACTCTGGAAAAAAATTTGGAGGCTACTTAAAAAGATGGACATCGATCTACCATTTGATCCAGCAATACCACTCTTGGGGATATACCCAAAAGACTGTTACTCCAGAGGCACCTGCACATCCATGTTTATTGCGGCACTATTCACAATAGCCAAGTTATGGAAACAGCCAAGATGTCCCAGCACTGACGAATGGATTAAGAAAATGTGGTATCTATACACAATGGAATTTTATGCAGCCATGAAGAAGAATGAAATGTTATCATTCGCTGGTAAATGGATGGAATTGGAGAACATCATTCTGAGTGAGGTTAGCCTGGCTCAAAAGACCAAAAATCGTATGTTCTCCCTCATATGTGGACATTAGATCAAGGGCAAACACAACAAGGGGATTGGACTATGAGCACATGATAAAAGCGAGAACACACAAGGGAGGGGTGAGGATAGGTAAGACACCTAAAAAACTAGCTAGCATTTGTTGCCCTTAACGCAGAGAAACTAAAACAGATACCTTAAAGCAACTGAGGCCAATAGGAAAAGGGGACCAGGAACTAGAGAAAAGGTTAGATCAAAAAGAATTAACCTAGAAGGTAACACCCACACACAGGAAATCAATGTGAGTCAATGCCCTGTATAGCTATCCTTATCTCAACCAGCAAAACCCCTTGTTCCTTCCTATTATTGCTTATACTCTCTCTACAACAAAATTAGAGATAAGGGCAAAATAGTTTCTGCTGGGTATTGAGGGGGGGAGCGGGAGGGGGTGGATTGGGTGGTAAGGGAGGGGGTGGGGCAGGGGGGAGAAATGAACCAAGCCTTGTATGCACATATGAATAATAAAAGAAAAATGAAAAAAAAAAAAAAAAAAAGAAGAATGGCTTTGGTGGGTGGCAATCTTTTAATGACTTACACTCCATTCACTGGAAGCACAAAATATGATTGTGTGTGTGTGTGTGTGTGTGTGTGTGTGTGTGTGTGTGTCTGGCAATGGAACCCAGAGCCTTGCACACGCTATGTTAGTACTCTATCATCGAGCTGATCTCCAGCCCCTCAAATGTTTATATATATGTACACACTTTTTAAAAATAATCCTCTGCTCCAAGACGGGCCATGGTTAAAAAGCCATGGTTTACCGTCTTCCAGTGAAGCTTTCAAGTTCTTCCTGAAGTAATCAAGTCTGAATTCTTAATCTGAAATTCAGTTCTTGTCTGTATTCTTTTTATCTCATTGTATTAAAACAAATTTATCTTCATTTATGTCACAATTACCTATTAGGGTTGTTAATTTGCTGGAAATGAAGCTATTGTTTAATTGCTCCTATTAATCGGGGGATTTAAATGCCGACTGTAATAAACAGTTACCTTCAGGACGGAGCAAAGTCAAGGCTGCTGATATTAATTTCAGAATTTTAGAATGAAGGGAAATTTCTACCACGTGCAAGACAGTTGGGTTTCCCTTTTCATTTCTGAGAAAAGGTGAAAGAATGCAAAATATTTTTAAAATTAAAAAAAAAAACCCTCACACTAAAACAAGTATGGTCTGTTCAACACTTTTTCTGTGTATCCAATTCTGACAGAAAGTTATTCATACCAAGGGAACATCAAACAATGCACAGGAAGCTAACATCCTTCCCCTTTCACATGTCTTCACAGCACAACAGTTTCTTAAAATTTAATCCCAAAACTGGGCTGCCAAAGTTGAGAATGTTTGATCACACAGTCAACCCAGGCACAGGGCCAGTGAGCAGTAGGGAACCCAGTCCTGCCAGCCGGAGGGGCTGCAGGAAGGACACCGGATCCCACATCCTGCGGAGACACTCAGGCTAGCCTCCCTGGGGATGGACCTTCAGCCAACCCTGCCCATGGTGCTGCTCTTTTCCCTGTAACACTGGGGAAAGAAAGAGGGTGTTCACTCCAAGTGACAACTCCAGGGTCCCCTTTCAGATTGCATGTCACACTCCAGTCTGCCCCCGTGCCACAGGATGACTACCAGTGAGTCGATTCTGGACTTTCTGATGTGCGCTGAAGACACTGAGGTACCCTTCAACAACTCCCCTCCTCACCTGCCCTGCCTCCCCTTCCCTCAGAGTCATACTCACATCCATGTCTGCTATTTTCTGAAACGACCACCATCCTCATCCATGACCCTCACCATGCCATCCCTTACTATGCCATTGGTCTCCTAACTGGTTTTCTTGTCAGCATACTTCCTTAGCTGAAAATCTCCAAATCTTCCAGCTCTCTCACTGTCGTCAGGGATAGGAGTTTACTCATCCCAGCAGAACTCAGCCCAAAGCAGGTATCCTATGAAACCCTGTGTCTCTCTGGCTTGCTGTCTGGAAGGTCCCAGGAAGGTACCCTGCTTCTCTGGGCATTTAGTGGCCACGTCCTCAGTCTGAGCATGTCCTTTTAAATTTCTCATCCCAGTGGAACAAGCCCCACCCTGTAGGTACAGGTTGAGTCTGACGGATGATATCTAGGAGGCATGCAGGGCCCAGAGGGACAGTACTAATGCCAATGAGCCAGGAAGGTCTCGGAATGCTCTTGGTCTCACAAGAACAGTCTTGGTGTCACAATCTCTCAGTTATGCTCTTGGACAGTACTCAATAGAGTTAAGCAAGGCCCCAAGCCAGCGTCTATCCATTTGTGCTCAATATCCATGGAGGTGGCTGCTCTTCCCTTTCATGTGTCAAGAGAGACATCTTTCATTGCTTTAGTACATCCTTCACCCACTCGCTAGTGAATTCTTACATTGTCTCATTGGGTAGCAAGCTTGTGCTGGCAACTTGCTAGACAGAGATCACAGAACTCAGACAAATATGCCAGTAGCACCACTGAGAAATGTCTGCTGGCCACAAGAAGGCTAAAGACATACAACTTTCCAGGACTTACTTCACTAAAACCTAGGGAAGCAGTCTTCACCAATCTCAGCTTAGCACTCCAGACCTTCTGTTTCTCTTCAGTTGTCTTAGAATTTAGCACCTCATTCTAGCACTGGCTTGGCCCCTGACCCATGCATCAGAGGGGAACAAACAGAGCTGTTGTGAAAGACACTAGAGACAAGGCAGACTAATGGGCAAGAAGAGAACCTTGAGAAGTTATAAATACTGCAAAGACATGGAAGAATCCCCTAAAGCAGGAAGCATTCAGTGAGTAAATGAAATATGGGAAAAGGCTTACCTGAAGAGCAGGCAAGAATTAGTGCACAAGGAAGAAAAGTTTTAATGGTGCAGAAACTCTGTGTGTGTGGTACAGCCTCCACAGCACGGCCAGGACAGTCCCTGAGCACCCAACTCTGATTCAGGGTCAGGGAGGAACCCAAGAACTCAAAGGCAAGGGCCATGTGTCCCTGGCCACACTTCACCCAGCATCACCAAGGCATGTGCACAAGTGACAACAGTTGGGCCACGCTTTACCACATCACTAAGGTGTGTGTACACGTGACAACAGTTCCATCAGACAGGTGCCAAGACCGTGAAAGGGGACAAAAGCTCCCTCAAAAGATGCTTGTTGTAAATGAAAACTAGTATATGGTAGCACGTGGGAAAAGCAGTCCCAGAGAACCAGAAAGAGACAGTAAGTGTGGAAGCACGAGGCATGTTCCAAATTAAGCCCAGAAGGCCAACAGGGCACTGTGAAGACAGACATGCTCTCCTCCAGTGGACTGGGCTTCAGGTGGTCTCCTGTGTCCTGCGGACAGGTGGGTTTCTCCTTCAGGCCCTCACCTGCTCAGGAGTAAGAGGCCTTTTTTCTCTATCTGGTACAACAAGGTTAGAAAGCTAAGGACCATTTCATTCAATGACAGGAAGCATTATTATTCACCACTAAAACAAGTAGGCAGAGCTTAAAAGCAGCTAACATAGCTTATATTCATCTGAAACATAGAAAGACATGTATAAACGCCTTTCAAAGAGGAAAGCTTTGCCCCCAGACCCTGCTACAGGTTTAATAGGGAGTTGAATACATGTAGACACCCAACAGAAAACATGCAACATTTCAAATGCTACAATTAAACCCAGTACAAATCTGCTCAAAAGGCCAGGCAATGATTAACTTTCTTTCTTACTTATTCTCAGGTTGGATGCAAATCAGTGCCTTGGAGCGCAGGCAAGTGAATATCCCAGTAAGCTAGCAATACAGTTTAGATGGCAGACAAGGATCTGAAAGATAAATGGTTTAAACAAAGAGGGGAAAAATGAACCTGTCACTTCTCCTCAACTCATCAAGCTGTCTCACAGAGGGCGCTGAGGATGCTGGAGCAGAGCTGTTTCTGACACTCCCGGAAGCTGAAGGCTCCCCGGTAACTCTCCCGTCTGCATGGCAACACTGCTCAGGCTGTTCCTGTACCAGGGAGCACTACAGGACTCACATTTCCCATCCACTGTTTTATAAAAGGCCAAATTACAGGTTGCAAACACACTTTATCAGTGAAACCAAAGTCCAAAGATAAATGCAAAGAAACAACAGACAATCAAGACAGAATACAGCAAAAGTAGCTAGAATAAGGGTTTTAAAACATGGAAAGAAAAAAAAACATGCAAAAAAGAGATTTATTAAACTGATTATGCTAAACTGTTCAAGCTAAAGAAATTGCTCAAAAATTTAAGGAAAACTAGATGAGCAAATCAAGGCCAGTGAAATCAGGAGACAGTCAGGGTCCTAAACCAGAGACTACACAGGACACAAAGACCGCACGGAGACATCTGCCTGGGGATTCTTGATAAAGACACAGTTAAGTACAATAGCTGGTTTCTTTTTACTGAATTGATACATTTTGATGAATTCAGCTCAGCCACAGTATCATGTCTAATTTGCCTCCCACTTTAAGATATATATGCTAAGGAAAAAAGGTATCTAAGAAACTTCTCCAACCTCTCCATTTTCAGGGGCACATTCTCCCTCAGGTATCTTTTAACTTTCAAGAAAAATGGATTTATCTACCACAACTGAATCTGTTTTCCGACTCCCAGAAATAATTATCCTTACAACAATCTCCATAAAAAAAGACATTTTCTTCTTAAAGTGGGGCGAAGATGTCTTGGTTGAAACCTGAGGAAATTATTGCTCTCCTTCCTGGCTCTGGTAATGAGCCAGCAGCAGTGGCCCCTTGCACAGGAGGCCTGGGGAAGAAGTGACAGTGACACACAGGTTGAATTATACAATGTATTGTGATGCAATTAGGAAGAAGGATGAGATGACAAAACAGATTTCCACTTGGTCTTCAGCGGGGCTTTGTGCACGAACTCACTGTGATACTCCCCCCACCATCAATTATCATTATTTAACCAGGATTGCCACCCAGAAACTGGCCTTTTCTCATACGCTGCACTTCTTTGGGGGAAGTTTTGCCGTTTGTGGTACGATAGTAATATTAAGTTATGATGAACTTGACGACTCAATAAAATAAATGCTATTAAGATTCTATATGATTAAGTGAAAGGCTAGATAATTCTTTAGCATAGACTGTGGCTACTGAAGAGTTAAATATGTAGTAGAGAGAAACTATTTGTAAGTTTTTCTCTCCTTTAATAAGAAATTAAGTTTATCAATTGCCATTGTAATTACTCACAGCACCTCAGGTAATTAAAAGGGATCTAAATCTAATTTTATTTACATTTACAATACCTGAGGTCACCTCTGATCAAGATGTCACACTTGTGACTAATAGTGCTTCAGTGTTAACTGGAGTTCTGCAGAGAACACTGATTGATTTTGAATCTGTATCCGCAGTGATTTAGCAACAGTGAAGAAGTCAAAGTATCTCTCTAGAATGCAGCAATTTCTACAAATTACTAAAATTCTTCAAAGAAGCAATGTTTGCCTTTTAATTCTGGAAAGTCTCTCTTTTAAAAAAAAAAGTGGCTCGTAGCTATACTGCCCACTTCTATCTGTGAATGAAAAAGTTCTTCACATTAAATTAATCTGGATCCATGGATACAGTGACAATTGTTTTGAATGCTCCCTAAGGTATAGCAAACCTTAACCATGAATGAAAAGTTGACAGTGGGCACTCACTTCCTCTCCATCCAGACTCTGTGCTCAAAACATGCTGTGACACTGCTTTATGACACATCCATCCCTCCGCCTTGGCCTTGTTTCTGACATAGCTCATCGATTTACCTTGCTCCTACACTACTCTAGTTAATGTGCAGTGCTAACTGGAGTTTGAAGTCTTTAAGGTTCCTTTTCTGAGATTAAATGTACAGTCGATTAAATACAAAAACTCTGAGGTTACTATCCTGTGAGTTTTGACAAATGCCCTATCACCTAAACCCCTCTAAGTATGAACTCATCCGTTCCCAGTCCCTAGAGTTCCCTATGCCACCCCCATCAGTCAAGTCCTCGAACACCTTCCACACCTTCCTGATAGCCACTCTTCCACATTTTTGCTGTGGGTTAGCTTGCCTGTTACTGGACTTCATATAAACAGAACAACCTTTTCATGTGTCTTCTTTTAATGCAGGACAAAGTTTTCAAACTAACTTCATCACTGGCTTACCAAGATACTGGAACCATGGGAGAGAGGGGTATGACAAAGTCTTTGCAATTCTCCCAGTGGAACATGGCAGCCCTTTGCCTCACTCCTTACAGAATCCAGAGAACTGGTGATCTCCCACCACAAAGACAGTCATGTTCCTATTGTCAGGAACTTCTCTGGTCTTGCCAAGGCTGAGAAAGGAACCAAGTGTTCATAGCTTCAGAACATTAAGCCTACTTCTAAACTGGTTTCACACAGGGTATATAAGTGCTAGCTGTAGATAAAAGTTCATAAAGACTCGTCAGACCACAAATTCAAAACCTGTTCTTCTCTGCCTTCAAAAGGCTTGTTTAATCCATCCAAAGAAAATATCCTTCATTAACAAAGAAAAAGAGAAATACCATCCTTGGTGACATCAGGGCTTAAACTCAAAGGAAAGAAAGTGGTTTTTAAGAAGTCCACGGGTGCACATTTTGATAATTAAGTCACAAATCACAGAATAAACCTTCATGTTGCAATGCACACACATACACAAACACACGCCAGGAGGTCACAAAAAATATCACTTGTCTCCTATTAGTTTAAAAAAAGCTAAAAACTTAAAGAAAAAAAAAGACAACCTCACGATTCACTGTGCTTAAGCTGAAGACAGTTGCCTTCCTGTACCGCTACTCAAAAACCCCAGCAAGGGCTCACCTGGACCTTGACACACCTCCAGGCCAACCCGAACACTGGACCTGGAAAAGGAGTAATGTGACACTCTCACAGTGGTGTTTACAGGGGGAAGAAGGAATAACAAAGTATGACTTTTACAAAGTTACTCAAAGAAGGCAGATGTTTTTCCTTTGGGGTTTGGAGTTCTTCCACATGTACAGATGCACATCATACTTCACCTAGTCACAAAAAACATGTGAGTATTTATTTCCTTCCTCAAAAAACCCCCGTTAATTAAAAAAGATGATAAAAGCATTGCATTCTGTTTTTAAAACATATCTTCTGATCAAAAATGTATAAAAATGGAAGAGGATATAAGTCTGGTATAGTCCCTAAAATTTATCCTTCAAATATATTAAGAATCTACTCAGCCATGGTTTGAGTCAAGTTACATGAAGTCGAAGATGAGCCTGTGCGTTCTGTCTTCCTGTGTTCTCTGGAGGCAGGTGCACTGCCCAGCTCCATCCAGGCCTCCCCCAATGAAAAGCTGGCCCCGCTGCCAGGGACAGGCCTTGAAGCCCCAAATTCATAATCAATATGGCCAAACCGTGGCCAATCGAAGGATCCATCCACATCACAGCATCTTACTGAGCAAGTGGTGGATGTGGCTTCATGCCTCCTCATCCTGTAAAAGCAATGGCAGACTCCTGGGTAACTGGAAGCATTAGATGACAGATGAGAAGATGGCTCACACCCCCCCGAAATGAGCTGCTGATGGACTGTTTTCTAAACAGCATCCCCTGGCCATGCAGCAAGTAGCAAGGACCTTGGCCTTCCCAGGCCCACTATGTCAAAGCAGAGGCACTCTGTATGTCCTGGCTTATTAAAGCTTCTTGCTTCCTACGTGGTGGTGAACTAAGAATGAACAGGGGTCCCGTGAAAACCCAGCAGCATTCAGGAAGCGCAAGGTAGTCTCCAAGAGAGACGCGGGCTTCCCTTATGCCTCTCTGGCCCTTTATAAGCATTTAACTGTCATAACATCTATAATTTGGCATAGAAAAGGCATCATAGAGCATTTATTATAAATCTTACAAAACATATAAGGGCCCTTTGCACTTTAATCATTTGCTAACAGTTACAATAAGATTGTATTAAAAATTTAAACTGCCCTACTTAAGCAATTTACCTTCAAACGTCCATTTCCAGGGAATGAATTCAAGGAATATGAATGTGAGCCCTTGGTCAGATTTATTGCACCAAAGAATATTTCTCCTGATATAACTCTGATGAGTGAAGTCTAATGACTTTAGTTTTATTACTTTTTAAGCACTTAATGGGAAAATTTAGACATTTTCACAAGACTGAGCTTCAACAAGAATGGGACATTTAAAAAATGACAGGTAGAAAAGGTCTGTGAGACTGCTTTAGACATACCCACATTAAATACAACCAGTGGAAACTTGAAGGCAATGACTAATAGCACAGGCTTGCCTCTGTCGTTCGTAGCTTTTTAAAAAAACTGTCTTAAGTAACAGTCCAAAGAATATTTAGCAAAGAGTGCCGTGAGAATTTTATTATCATGTATGTAAAATTTTAAAGCCATTTTTTAAAAAAACCCACAGCCTTTAATTTTTTTTTTTCACACTTACACACCACCTACCATGGGGAAGTTACAGGGCAAATCCTGTAATTATCTCAGTGTAATTGCCCAACCCCTATAAGGATCAACAGTTTCTACCACCCACCACACTGTCAGCAGGAGAACTACCTTTAAAATGTTGAGAAGCAAATCTAAAAGTTTTCCATGACTTAAAGTAATTTTTCCCCCCAACTTAAGCCCACAGCTGTGATCTCTCAGATTTCAATTAAAGCTGAGGCAGTAAGCCTATCAATCACCAAGGACTATAAATTTCTTATCCTTCTCATTAGCTACACCATTGCACAGCTCAAATATAAACATACCTTGCCACAGGACTGTAAATTACTCGGCCCGAGCATCCGCCAGAGCAGGAATGAGTTCAGCAAATCCGGGGTGCGCTCACTACACTAAAGCTGATTTACACATCTCAAAGAAATAAAAAACCACCAAGAATCATACTGACAGCAGATCTCTTTGAGTTTGTTTATTTGGCTTAAAACTGGTAATGACCTGTCTTTATTAGGATTACTAAGTTTTATGTGCAAAATCCAATTTTCTGTGGAAATATATTTTTGCTGCATCTACCAATACTACCTTTCACAAGTTACCTATAGCTATTAATTTTTTAAAACCTAAATTCCTCAACTTATTTTCTAAAGCTGTTTAAAAAAAAAGAAGAAAACCAACAAAGCATTTTCTTCTGAAAATAAAACTGAATTGAACTGGATCAAGAGATGACAGAGACGGGGTTGGAGGGACAACGGCAGTGTACAGCTTTAGTGAGCCTCATCTGAGTGGCTTTATCACATTTTCCTAAGATTGGCAGTGCCATTCCTTCATGAAATGCAGACTGCGGTGCACTCGTCCTAAGTACAAACTTTACACTGCACACTCCAGGCATAATGAGGAGCACTTCGCTGGATGCTGCAAAGCAGCTACCAGAAGTCAGAGCTGCTGGCTGAGTATGAAAGTTGATCATGACTCGGTCATGAAGCTCCCAGTTTTCTCCCACATCCACAAATTAATTATAGCTTTCAAATTAAAATGGATACAGCACATTAACCTGCTACCACCTTCCTTCAGCTCGCAAAGCCAGCTTACTACCACACCTGAAGGAAACCATTGACCAAGGCTTCTCTAGCTGTGATCACACTGCCACCTAGTGGCCCACTCTGGATTTACCTGGCTTTTCAGAGTCCAGCTTGGGCTGTGGTCTGGCTTTCCACATAATCTAGACAGCTCAACAGGACACACTAAGAGATTCAAGGGAATAAGCTCTGATCATAAATATTTACCTCATATGCTATGAAATGCACAGGATATTAATCATACATTATTTCCAGATTAATAAACAACCCAAGAAATAGAGGGAAAAAAAAAGTCGATAAACCAAACCTCAAAAACAAATGTTACCAACTAGCTAAATTTGACGGTAAGGGAATTATATTTCAGGAAAGCTGACATTTAAAAAATAAAAAACCAAAACCCACTAATGTTCTTCTTCAAGTCCTCTACTGACTGCTTCTCAAGCTACGGAGGATTCTTTACCACCAAGTTCACTTGGGTTTATGGTGAATACAGCAGGATTTACAGCATTTGTATTCTGGTGACCAGTGCCAGTGCTGTGGGGAATCAAGGATCCAGAGTCTACTTGCTTGGGTTGGTGCTGAAACTAACATCTGCTAGATCTTTGGCCTTCCTGTGCCTCAGTTTCCTTATCTGCAAAAATGTACACACAGTATATGCCTCACTGGACAGGGGCAGGGACTACATTGTGATGGGCAGAGAACATGGCTGCCTCCCAAGGTGAGGACCATGCACCCTGGTGCTGGTGATGACAAGGCACTGGGGGCTGGTGTTGCTGTTCTCAGAGTCCAGATGTGGTCCCCACACAGACACCAGGAAGGTCATCACCATTATGCTCACCCTGTGCCAGCAGCACCTGTCCCAAGACTTGCCAGGTGTTCTCCTAAACACATTTATTCTCCCTCCCCCTTTCCTAGAGAAAGAGCTGGACTCCTTACCCCCAGGCCACAGAGCAGCTCAGCAGCCTGAGGTCCAGTTCTGAGAGCTGAGCTAGGGAGCACAGCAGGAAGGCACTTTCCTCATAAACTGGCACTCAGCTCTGACCTGCTGGGCTGAAGAGAAAACAAGAAGGCCAGGAAAAGAGGGCAGAGCACAGCCCAGGAAGGGCCTCTCAGAACTGAGAGTGGCTGGACAGTGGGGCTTATGGAGTCAGAATGCAGAGTCTCAGGCCCACAGGGCAGACCTCTGCCCTGCACAAGTGGACAGTCGAGGAGTTACATCAGCAGGTGCTCTCTTGATTGGACCTTTGTTAAAAAGTCCTTGGGCTGACTGAGAGAAGAAATTGAGGAGAAATGGGTGAATATGCATGGTGCAGACCAAGAGGATTCAGGAAGGAAGGGGAAGAATGGAGTGAGAACAATCCCACTGTCTAACACTAGCTTCAGGGACCAGGTGTGCATGGTGTCTCAGAGACACCCAAGTGCAGATGTCAAGTAGACAGCTGATACTCAAGTCACAGTTTTGTGCAGGGATCTCAGCTGACGGAAATCAGAGAGCCCCGGTGAGCGCACTGCTGAGGACACCTAGGTCAGAGAGAAGAGCAAGGAGTCATCCAGGAAGACCCATCCCCAGTCATCTCACCATAAACATTTTCAAGCCTACAGGAAAGTGTAACAAGCAGTACAGAGAACACGTACACTCACCACCTAGATCCAACAAATGCAAAACCTGAGCAGAGAGCGTTTTAGCTACCTTTGCTCGCAATCAGTAAGTACAGCCGTCATTTCTTTTCATCCCTAGACACTTGAATGTGTGCCTTTACACAGTATTTCCTGCATGCCCACCAAGGCACTGCTGATGCTCAGGACAGGTGCATGAGTTGGGGCTTGCATGGCAAAAGCCTGAGCATGTTCACGGGAGACCCCAGAGCACCAATGGGCGGTGTCAAGGGGCTGCAAGTGGCAGCAGGTGTGGTCTGGGATGCGCCCTCTCCTATAACAGGGCAGAGTGAACACCAGCACAGGGCACCGCAGGCGTCTGCTGGTGGGATGCTGGGCACACCTTCCATCTGAACAATGTCTTCTGTCATTTCCAAAGCGGGTGGCAAGGTTGCCTATGGATGACGAGGGAGGTGAGGCAGCCAGACATGTGGGACCCTCACAACTGTGCTTTTCTTCCCTCTGTGCTGCTCCCACCAGCTCAGACAGCTCAGGGAACCACTCTTGTCTGCTGTTTCCCCATTTCTCCTCATTTCCCTGCAGGACTCAGACTCTCCTGAGATCAGCCGCTCATATAACCAAATGTGATTAGAGCCCCAACTTTTCTCTGAAGCTGCTTCTAGCAGCAGAGAGAGCAGAAAGGTCTGGGCTGAGAGAACCCTGAGGTTCTGGAAAAGGGCTCTGAGCTACTGCTGACATGAGAGGCAGACAGGACTTTGCCAGCCACGTGGGCCTTCTAGGCTAAGGAAAGGCATGACAACTCCACATGCCCAGAGCAGGGACAGGAGTCAGGTGGCTGTCTTGGTGGGGAGGGGCTCTCAGCCTTGATACCCTGCACAAGGGAGACCCTCCCTGAAGAGCTGCACAGAGTGTGCATAAGACCCATCAGAGGTCAGGAATCGGGGCCTCCTCATAGCTGCTGGCCTCACGCACTGGCCTCCAACTGTGGAAAACCTGGTGAGAGTGGCTCAGGCCAAAATCAAGTTGAGAAACCACTGTGGTAGGTGCTAGGGAGCCACCAAAGGCTCTTGAGCAGGAGATGGGCACAGCTGAGCTCTGTGGCAGGAAAGCATAAGGCCAGACAACAGAGAGTCCGAGCTGGCTACCATGTGGATAGAGAAGATAGGAAGACAAATGACCCTGTGAGAAACAGGAGGCCTGGGCTTCTGAAAGGGAGCTGGGGAAAGGGTGATGGACCAGCAGTGGGACCACCTGCTCAGGAAATCACAGGGCCTCAGTCACTTATTAAACCAACCATCTTTGTGGAGAATTCACTACAAACTGTGATGGAAACTGTGAAACAGAAACAGACCCACTTTCAACGCCTCTAAGTCTTACCAAAGTACAATCACTTCTTAAGGCAAAGTAAAAACGCCTCCATCCATCAAAGTGCGATCGCACCAAGGTGGAAAGCAGCCAGGAACATACCAAGCTTGGCACTGGACTCGGGGCAGGGCAGGGGAAGGACGGTGACCCTTCTCAGTGGCCATGAATTATTGAGCATTTATCTCCTGACAGAGAAATCTAGGGTATCACAGAAGAACACACGCTTGCACTAGGCTGTCTGTGGTGTGCACCATGTTCTGTGGTAAGACTCTGGAGAAGATGTTGCTCTTCCCTTATTGGAAGGGAGGTCTGTACACTCACGACTTACAGTCTTCACGCTGCCTCTAAAGAAATTCTACTTTTTCTGCATTAAAATATTCTTGTGGCAAGTCTTTGGTTACCAAGGCATCAAACACATGCTACATGGATGCAAATCATCCTTCTGTGGGGTGACCCACCCCATGACAGTCCTGTGCTGAACAATGAACATGTACAGCTTAGACAGGGGTTTACTCTGGGTCACAGTTCAGCCCTGGCTCCCGGTAGGACCCCAGAGGACCTTTAGGCTGTCTTGTTCTGCTGCGTCCTCCCTGTGGAGGTGGGCCCTCCCTGAGCTGGTAGCTGGTAGAGCTGCCAGTGCTGAGTCCACCTAGCACCCTTGTGTTTCCATCCCTCCCTGCCCGTTTTTTTTGGAATTTACAAGAAGGGAAACCTTTCCATGAAAAAACATATTTGACTCTAGAAAGAAGCTCTTTCCCCAAATTGGCAATTCTACAGTGCGTGTAGCATGCGTACACTAAGCAGCGTGTTACATGTGAGGTGAAAGAACGTACATGTCCTCTCACTCAGCTCATCTACTGGGATTGTATTTGCATGGAGGATTTGAATTTTTTTTAAGGTGCTAGGACAAGAAAGGAGAACAAGGGACAATGAGTGAATAAACTGTGGATGTAGAAAGAGTGCAAGCCTCACCACCTCAAGGAGCTTCACGGGGGAGACATGACTAACTTCACTGCACTCAATAGGCCAGTAACCATTTGATGAATGAGTCAGTGTCGTTTAATCATCTCAGAGTTCAGGGACTAATCGGCTTCCAAAACATAGGAACAAGAGTAGCTATGAAGGACTTCATGCTTTTGGTTCTTCATCTCAACAGACCTAGATGTGGCCAGGTTGGCTGTTAGTGGACAGGTAAAGAACACAGGCCTAGCAGCTCCCAGCTCAGCAAGGCCAATCTGCTCAGCCTGCGCTGAGCCAGTGGCTTGTGAGAATGAACTGGGCCTTCTGCTACTTTTACAACAGTAAATAATTAATTTCAAAGTCCTCCAAGCAAACTACGGCTGCAATTTAGTTGTGGGCACTCTCAGAAGGACCTCCATCTCACAGCTGGGCAATCAGAGACAGTGAGATGCTGAATCCTCCTGTACGGAACCCAGCATTTATCTCATGGACCATAATCCTCGACTCCTGGATTCTGGGTAACCGAGCAACATCTGAGGTGAAGCATCTTTTGAACCCATCTGCCCATCGCTGAGCAGCTACTCAGTAACAGCTGTCTTTACAGGTTAAACAGAAAGTTCATCAAGAGAAATTAAGGGTTTCTTGGTGTGTCAGGTCACTAGCAAAGTTACAGGGACATCTGGCCTTTCATTTACTTCAACTAGTTTTTGAACAGAATAAACAATTCCACCTGAGTTTTGCTTTTGGAACCTTTGATGAATCTGTTTCAATTTCCATGGCACCATTTTGAAACAAGGCCAGTCATGCATCAATTAAGGGGGGTAGGTGAAGTGCATCCTGGCTAATTTTGTTCTGAGAATGTTACATTGTACTTACACCAAGTAAGAGGGCTACAATGTCACGAGGTGACAGGATCTCATGAGTGGACCATCACCTGCCCATTCTGTCAGGACTGAAATGTCATTATGCCCTTTGTGATTGTAGAAAGGTCAAACAATACAATACAAAATGTAACAAGGCTAAAATGGGGAAATATTCTGACTCCCACACTGATAGTCAAGTTTTTAGTGATCTACAAGACATCACAAGTTTGCTGCTGTTAGTTTCATTTTTGCAGTACTAGGGATTGAACCCAGGGCAACCTGTATGCTAGGCAAGCACCCACTGAGCCACACCCCAGCTGCTCAAATTTAACCAATTTTTCTCCTTTCAAAAGGTGGGTTGGAGCTGCGTGGTTTTGAAGCTGAGAGTGTGGTTTATGCCAGGTGGCCCTGAGGTTACTTTGATGACCACTGTTAGGCTACAGAGGAGAGTCCAGGACCATCAGTAGACACACTGATGAGTGCACTCAGTGCTCAGGAAACACCTGCCAAGTGGAGGCCTGGTCAACCTGAGCCAAGGAGCTGGCCTGAGCACTCTCTCTCTCTCTCTCTCTCTCTCTCTCTCTGCTGCAGGCAGAAGCACCCAATGCAGATGGACTGTTTGAGGCCATCGCAGAGTGAAAAGACATGATGGCTAGAGCCAGATGTCAAAAAATTCCATCATGGAGCCAAATGTGGTGGACCATGCCTATAATCCTAACTACTCAGGAGGCAGAGGCAGAAGGATCATGAGTTCGAGGCCAGCCTGGACAAAATTAGCAAGACTCAATCTAAAAAACAAAATACACTGGCTGAGGTGTGGCTCAAATGTCAGAGCATCTCTCTAGCAAGCACAAGGCCCTGAGTTCAAATCCCTGTATCCTCTGCTCTTCCCTTCCAAAAAATAGAAAAGAAAAGCAAAATACAAAAAAAAAAGGGCTAGGAACATGGCTCAAATGGCAGAATTCTTGCCTAGCGTGTGCAAGGCCCTGAGTTCAATCCCCAGTACTACACAACATACACACAAAAAAATTAATTCCCTCACAGAAGGCTGGGTAGAGAAGGAGCACCCTACAGAGGAGGAGGAGGAGGAGGTGCACTGGGATTTACAAAAGCAAGAGCAGGAGGCTCTGGTGGCCCAGAGGGAAAGGGCACAGGACAAGGTCAAGAGCATCAACCTCAGATGAGGAGGGCAGTGGCTGCTGGATGAAGGTCAGAGGCAAGGCTGGTGGGAGATGGGGGCTGCTGGCAGGCTGGAGGGGGCAAGGAGTGCACGGGAAGTAGAAGTCAAAATCAGCTGTCCCCTGACTGCACAGATACCATCCTCAGGAAGACAAGGCAGACCTCACAGCCATCACTCCTGCTGGTCACTGGCCTCCAGGCCTCTGCAGGATTTGAAAAGGCCCTTGTGTGTCTTCACACCCATCTACGCCTTCCAGTCCCTTGGCTGTGGCTGGGGGGTAGGCTCCTGGGCTTGTAGAACAGGGCGGGGGGAGAACCTGCTACAGGTTGTATCCGTGCAGGTGCATCTCCCCATCTGAACCTGCAGTGTGAGTGCAGGCTGGGGAGCAGTGCTCTCCCCAGAGCCCTTTCATTTCACTTCATCTCACTGTCAGTCTCAGCTTCCTGTGACTGATCTCACAAAACCAGTGGCTTCAACAACAGAAACTTACTCTCTCACAGTTCTGGAACCAGAAGTCCAAAATCTCTACCACTTGCTGAAATCAAGACGCAGATAGGACCATGCTCTGTCCAAGAGTTTTGGGGGAGAATCTGTGATCCAGCTTCTGAGGTTGCCAGCACTCCTTAGTTCATGGCCCCAACACTCTAGTTTTCCAGGATGGCATCATCAAACCTCTCCACTCATCTCCACATTCCCTCTCTCCTCTGCCTCCCTCTTACAAGGAGACATGTGACTGCATTCAGGGCTCAAGAGGATGACCCAGGAAAACCTCCCCACTCCAGACCCTTCACTTAATCACATCCACAAAGAACCTTCCTCCAGCCATGTCAGGTGCTACTCACAGGTTCCAGGGATTAGAACAAGGGTCCCTTGGGGACCTGTCCTTCAGCCCATCACATCACCTTAATACACAAGCCAGATATTCCCGAGGCTTTGGAGTGTGTCACTGTCAGACTAATCACCCTTACCATGACTGTGAGAACCCACAGAGGCAAGGTGTTGTTCTAAATCCATCAGCTTTTCTAGGTAGCTTGAATGCAACTCTGGAACGATGCAGAGGCTCTAAGACTTGTCCTTCAACCTAAGCTTCTATTTTCTTCACACTTACTTTGGGGTCATTCTCGTTCTCTCTCTAGAGATGTCCCTTTCAGTCTATTGGAAGTGTACTCCTTTCCTAATCAACTTTACTATACTTTCACTGTTTTTTTAAAAAATCTTATTTTGGGGTAAACATCTACAGAAGACTTAGGAATGGATCTTTTAATATACTGTTTGAAGAGAGGAGAAGAGAGTGCAAACCTTGCAGTTACAGGATAAAAAAGGAAACATAAGGCAGAAAGATGTGGGCAAGCCACGCTCATCATCGCAGAGACTGTGCTAGACGGAGGAGGACCTCAGCTCAATGTGTGATAGCCCTGGTCTTCCTGAGTTGAAAACGCTCTCAGCCTGGCCGCACCAATGCCTGGAACACAGCTCCTGGCAGGTGCTGTGCTGCACATAAGGAAAAACTCAGTGTGTCCCTGATACAGCAGGGACACACTGCTGTATCACTACAACAAAAACTACAACAAAACTGTGGTGGGAGCCACAAAAGACCTGAATCCATAGGACGGAGATGCCCAGGGAAGAAAAATGCCCAGGGAGGACCCAGTGCTATCAGTCTTTAATCTAATCTTAACAATGGTTTCTTTCAGACATGATCAGAATTACTTGAGAAATTAGGAAACTTGCAGAAGCCTAGAATTAGGGATTATGTGAAATCAATGTTTTTCAAAGTTGAATTGAACAACCAACTTCTATTCTTCCGTAAGAAAGTGATCATGGGACTCCAGCCAAACTGGACCCTGGTCCACCAAGGTGCCCCCACCTCACTCAGAATACAAGCGTCCAAGTGTCCTGGGCTATACTTTAGCCACCATGGTCCCAGGAGCGCATGTGCATTCAAACTCCCTACACTGTCCCCACTCACATTCTGCCGTGAAGCCCCCCCACCTTCCATAAACACACACACACACACACACAGAGCCCATGGTAGAATCAGGCATTTATTGAATTCAAGGGAAATGCCTGAAACTTGGACCAATGCGCCACCCTGGCAGGTTCCCCTGGAATATCATCCTGGATCAGGGGCTGGCAAAACATCCCCCTCTGGCACTAAGAGCATTCGCTGAAAGCCTCCCTCCTACAGGGGGCGCTACTCTCCATTCTCATATCACACACTTTAACTTAAATTTTCTTCCTTATAGACTCTGAAAGTTGTACACCTCTCCAAAATACATTTTTCCTTATGAATGCCAGACACTCAGTTTGTAATTATTATTCTGATAAAAGGAATTAAATTAGTGAAGAACATCTGGTTTGTCGTTTGATACATGTCTCATTTGAGAGAATGGAGGTACAATGAGTCCCATTTTAGGAATACAGAAACTGAAATTTTTCTACCTGAGAAGCTAGGATTTCAGAAAACCTGATGGACTTTATGTAGTGGGAGAAAATAAAGAGTAAACGCAAAAGATAAACAAATGCAAATGGCAAAGGACAGTTCTCTGTCTTGACTGGGGGTGGATAGAGGGTGAAGGAAGAAATGAGCAGGGAAAAAAACTTAAGAAATTAGAAATCACAACAAACATATCAGAGTGAGCTCTCCTCTCTGCTGAGCCCCTGGTCCACTGCCAATCTCATAGAGACAGAACAGCCGTGGACTCTCTGGAAGCGTCTCCCCCCGCCCTGCCTCCCCCCCCCTCCGACCTTGGGTAATTGCCCACCCTCAGCTCTGCAAAAGCAAAGCTATATTCCCCTCACATGACCAATTCCCTCCCTTCCTTCTGCATTCTCATTCTGGTTCATCTCTCCCTGAAACACCAGACCACAAGCAGAGGTAAGTCCACAACCTCTAGGCAAGGCACAGAAGCAAAGGACGTGTACCCACCCTGGCCGCACAACCTCACAGCCTAGCCAGGCGCTCCCCACCCCGTCTGCTCAGAATGGAGCACCAGACACTGACTCAAGACTCTGAGGATGATGCTTAGGCCAGAGAAAGTCTTTCTGGACTCTATCAGAAGAGAATGGTGGACTAACAATAAATTCATGCATCCTTTCAAAAGAAACATCTTTTGCCAAATGTTCTTTCATTCTTCTGCAAAGTTACAAGCAGCACAGAA